>NC_142868.1:96664772-96967803 GCF_051225735.1 Oryctolagus cuniculus
TGAATCCAATGTCATGATTACAAATACAAATATCATGTTTTCTCAGGTTTCTGGAGCTTTCTTCCTAGAAAACTCGAATGTGTGGAGGATTTGACTCCAGGTGGAAGCAATTAGCATTTCGCAGCTAAAAACAAAAACTTACATGCTAAAATGCATTCAAAACCGTAAAGTCCATAGAGAATGTCCAGAAAACACAAACACACACAGAGGCTGCAGCAAGATCTGGGATTGAGATAGCCACAACACACCAGATAGTTTTCTTTTCATCCAGAGAATCTGGACAAAATGTTGTAGTATCCCGGTGAAATTTAACCAAAAATCACCGTGAAAGTGGTTTTGGAGAAAAGCACAATCATTCTGTTCAGCAAATTTATCCCATGTCATGTTTACAAATACAAATATCATGTTTTCTCAGGTTTCTGAAGCTTTCTTCCTAAAAAACTCGAATGTGTGGAGGATTTGACTCCAGGTGGAACCAATTAGCCTTTCGCAGCTGAAAACAAAAACTTACATGCTAAAATGCATTCAAAACCGGAAAGTCCATAGAGCATGTCCAGAAAACACAAGCAAACACAGAGGCTGTAGCAAGATCTGGGATTGAGATAGCCACAACACACCAGATAGTTTTGTTTTCATCCAGGAGTATCTGGACAAATTGTTGTGGATTTCGGGTGAAATTTAACCAAAAATCACCGTGAAAGTGGTTTTGGAGAAAATCACAATCTTTCTGTTCAGAAAATGAATCCAATGTTATGTTTACAAATACAAATATCATGTTTTCTCAGGTTTCTGAAGCTTTCTTCCTAGAAAACTCGAATGTGTGGAGGATTTGACTCCAGGTGGAACCAATTGGCATTTGCCAGGTAGAAAACAAAAAGGGTCCTGCTAAAATGCATTCAAAACCGTAAAGTCCATAGAGAATGTCCAGAAAACACAAACACACACAGAGGCTGCAGCAAGATCTGGGATTGAGATAGCCACAACACACCAGATAGTTTTCTTTTCATCCAGAGAAACTGCACAAAATGTTGTAGTATCCCGTTGAAATTTAACCAAAAATCACCGTGAAAGTGGTTTTGGAGAAAAGCACAATCTTCCTGTTCAGCAAATGAATCCAATGTCATGAATACAAATACAAATATCATGTTTTCTCAGGTTTCTGGAGCTTTCCTCCTAGAAAACTCGAATGTGTGGAGGATTTGACTCCAGGTGGAAACAATTAGCGTTTCGCAGCTAAAAACAAAAACTTACATGCTAAAATGCATTCAAAACCGTAAAGTCCATAGAGAATGTCCAGAAAACACAAACACACACAGAGGCTGTAGCAAGATCTGGGATTGAGATAGCTACAAATCAACAGATAGTTTTGTTTTCATCCAGGAGTATCTGGACAAATTTTTGTGGATTTCGGGTGAAATTTAACCAAAAATCACCGTGAAAGTGGTTTTGGATAAAAGCACAAGCTTTCTGTTCAGCAAATGCATCCAATGTCATGTTTACAAATACAAATATCATGTTTTCTCAGGTCTCTGGAGCTTTCTTCCTCGTAAACTCGAATGTGTGGAGGATTTGACTCCAGGTGGAACCAATTAGCGTTTGCCAGCTAAAAACAAAAACTTACATGCTAAAATGCATTCAAAACTGTAAAGCCCATAGAGAATGTCCAGAAAACTCAAACAAACCAAGAGGCTGTAGCAAGATCTGGGATTGAGATAGCCACAACACACCAGATAGTTTTGTTTGCATCCAGGAGTATCCAGACTAATTGTTGTGGATTTCCGTTGAAATTTAACCAAAAATCACCGTGAAAGTGGTTTTGGAGAAAATCACAATCTTCCTGTTCGGAAAATGCATCCAATGTCATGTTTACAAATACAAATATCATGTTTTCTCAGATTTCTGAAGCTTTCTTCCTAGAAAACTCGAATGTGTGGAGTATTTGACTCCAGGTGGAACCAATTAGCTTTTGGCAGCTGAAAACAAAAACTTACATGCTAAAATGCCATCAAAACCTTAAAGTCCATAGAGAATGTCCAGAAAACACAAACACACACAGAGGCTGTAGCAAGATCTGGGATTGAGATAGCCACAACACACCAGATAGTTTTCTTTTCATCCAGGAGTATCTGGACAAATTGTTGTGTACTTTGGGTGAAATTTAACGAAAAATCACCGTGAAAGTGGTTTTGGAGAAAAGCACAATCTTCCTGTTCGGCAAATGCATCCAATGTCATGGTTACAGAAAGAAATATCATGTTTTCTCAGGTTTCTGAAGCTTTCTTCCTAGAAATCTCGAATGTGTGGCGTATTTGACTCCAGGTGGAACCAATTAGCTTTTGGCAGTTGAAAACAAAAACTTACATGCTAAAATGCATTCAAAACCTTAAAGTCCATAGAGAATGTCCAGAAAACACAAACACACACAGAGGCTGTAGCAAGATCTGGGATTGAGATAGCCACAACACACCAGATAGTTTTGTTTTCATCCAGGAGTATCTGGACAAATTGTTGTGGATTTCGGGTGAAATTTAACCAAAAATCACCGTGAAAGTAGTTTTGGAGAAAATCACAATCTTCCTGTTCTGCAAATGCATCCAATGTCATGTTGACAGAAAGAAATATCATGTTTTCTCAGGTTTCTGAAGCTTTCTTCCTAGAAAACTCGAATGTGTGGAGTATTTGACTCCAGGTGGAACCAATTAGCGTTTGCCAGCAGAAAACAAAAAGGGTCCTGCTAAAATGCATTCAAAACCTTAAAGTCCATAGAGAATATCCAGAAAACAGAAACACACACAGAGGCTGTAGCAAGATCTGGGATTGAGATAGCCACAACACACCAGATAGTTTTGTTTTCATACAGGAGTATCTGGACAAATTGTTGTGGATTTCGGGTGAAATTTAACCAAAAATCACCGTGAAAGTGGTTTTGGAGGAAATCACAATGTTCCTGTTTGGCAAATGCATTCAATATCATGTTTACAGAAAGAAATATCATGTTTTCTCAGGTTTCTGAAGCTTTCTTCCTAGAAAACTCGAACGTGTGGAGTATTTGACTCCAGGTGGAACCAATTAGCTTTTTTCAGCTAAAAACAAAAACTTACATGCTAAAATTCATTCAAAACCTTAAAGTCCATAGAGAATGTCCAGAAAACACAAACACACACAGAGGCTGTAGCAAGATCTGGGATTGAGATAGCCACAACACACCAGATCGTTTTGTTTTCATCCAGGAGTATCTGGACAAATTGTTGTGTATTTCGGGTGAAATTTAACCAAAAATCACCGCGAAAGTGGTTTTGGAGAATAGCACAATGTTCCTGTTCCGCAAATGCATCCAATGTCATGTTTACAAATACAAATATCATGTTTTCTCAGATTTCTGAAGCTTTCTTCCTAGAAAACTCGAATGTGTGGAGTATTTGACTCCAGGTGGAACCAATTAGCTTTTGGCAGCTAAAAACAAAAACTTACATGCTAAAATGCCATCAAAACCTTAAAGTCCATAGAGAATGTCCAGAAAACACAAACAAAAACAGAAGTTGTAGCAAGATCTGGGATTGAGATAGCCACAACACACCAGATAGTTTTCTTTTCATCCAGGAGTATCTGGACAAATTGTTGTGGATTTCGGATGAAATTTAACCAAAAATCTCCGTGAAAGTGGTTTTGGAGAAAAGCACAATCATCCGGTTCAGGAAATGTATCCAATGTCATGTTTACAAATAAAAATATCATGTTTTGTCAGGTTTCTGAAGCTTTCTTCCTAGAAAATTCGAATGTGCGGAGTATTTGACTCCAGGTGGAACCAATTAGCGTTCGCCAGCAGAAAACAAAATGGGTCCTGCTAAAATGCATTCAAACCTTAAAGTCCATAGAGAATATCCAGAAAACACAAACACACACAGAGGCTGTAGCAAGATCTGTGATTGACATAGCTACAAATCACCAGATAGTTTTGTTCTCATCCAGGAGTATCTGGACAAATTGTTGTGGATTTCCGGTGAAATTTAACCAAAAATCACCATGAAAGTGGTGTTTGAGAAAAGCACAATCTTCCTGTTCGGCAAATGCATCCAATGTCATGTTTACGAATAAAAATATCATATTTTCTCAGGTTTCTGAAGCTTTCTTCCTAAAAAACTCGAATGTGTGGAGTATTTGACTCCAGGTGGAACCAATTAGCGTTTGGCAGCTAAAAACAAAAACTTACATGCTAAAATGCATTCAAAACCGTAAAGTCCATAGAGAATGTCCAGAAAACACAAACAAACAAAGAGGCTGTAGCAAGATCTGGGATTGAGATAGCCACAACACACCAGATAGTTTTCTTTTCATCCAGGAGTATCTGGACAAATTGTTGTGTATTTTGGGTGAAATTTAACCAAAAATCACCATGAAAGTTGTTTTTGAGAAAAGCACAATCTTCCTGTTCGGCAAATGCATCCAATGTTATGTTTACAAATACAAATATCATGTTTTCTCAGGTTTCTGAAGCTTTCTTCCTAGAAAACTCGAATGTGTGGAGGATTTGACTCCAGGTGGAACCAATTAGCATTTGCCAGGCAGAAAACAAAAAGGGTCCTGCTAAAATGCAATCAAAACCGTAAAGTCCATAGAGAATGTCCAGAAAACACAAACACACACAGAGTCTATAGCAAGATCTGGGATTGAGAGAAGCACAACACACCAGGTAGTTTTCTTTTCATCCAGAGAAACTGCACAAAATGTTGTAGTATCTGGGTGAAATTTAACCAAAAAATCACCGTGAAAGTGGTTTTGGAGAAAAGCACAATCTTCCTGTTCGGCAAATGCATCCAATGTCATGTTTCCAGAAAGAAATATCATGTTTTCTCAGGTTTCTGGAGCTTTCTTCCTAGAAAACTCGAATGTGTGGAGGATTTGACTCCAGGTGGAACCAATTAGCGTTTGCCAGCTAAAAACAAAAACTTACATGCTAAAATGCATTCAAAACCGTAAAGTCCATAGAGAATGTCCAGAAAACACAAACACACACAGAGGCTGTAGCAAGATCTGGGATTGAGATAGCTACAAATCACCAGATAGTTTTGTTTTCATCCAGGAGTATCTGGACTAATTGTTGTGGATTTCGGGTGAAATTTAACCAAAAATCACCGTGAAAGTGGTTTTGGAGAAAAGCACAATCTTCCTGTTCGTTAAATGCATCCAATGTCATGTTTACAGAAAGAAATATCATGTTTTCTCAGGTTTCTGAAGGTTTCTTCCTCGAAAGCTCGAATGTGTGGAGGATTTGACTCCAGGTGGAACCAATTAGCATTTGCCAGGTAGAAAACAAAAAGGGTCCTGCTAAAATGCATTCAAAACCGGAAAGTCCATAGAGAATGTCCAGAAAACACAAACACACCCAGAGACTGCAGGAAGATCTGGGATTGAGATAGCCACAACACACTAGATAGTTTTCTTTTCATCCAGAGAATCTGGACAAAATGTTGCAGTACCTGGGTGAAATTTAACCATAAAATCACCGTGAGAGTGGTTTTGGAGAAAAGCACAATCTTTCTGTTCAGCAAATGAATCCAATGTCATGATTACAAATACAAATATCATGTTTTCTCAGGTTTCTGGAGCTTTCTTCCTAGAAAACTCGAATGTGTGGAGGATTTGACTCCAGGTGGAAGCAATTAGCATTTCGCAGCTAAAAACAAAAACTTACATGCTAAAATGCATTCAAAACCGTAAAGTCCATAGAGAATGTCCAGAAAACACAAACACACACAGAGGCTGCAGCAAGATCTGGGATTGAGATAGCCACAACACACCAGATAGTTTTCTTTTCATCCAGAGAATCTGGACAAAATGTTGTAGTATCCCGGTGAAATTTAACCAAAAATCACCGTGAAAGTGGTTTTGGAGAAAAGCACAATCATTCTGTTCAGCAAATTTATCCCATGTCATGTTTACAAATACAAATATCATGTTTTCTCAGGTTTCTGAAGCTTTCTTCCTAAAAAACTCGAATGTGTGGAGGATTTGACTCCAGGTGGAACCAATTAGCCTTTCGCAGCTGAAAACAAAAACTTACATGCTAAAATGCATTCAAAACCGGAAAGTCCATAGAGCATGTCCAGAAAACACAAGCAAACACAGAGGCTGTAGCAAGATCTGGGATTGAGATAGCCACAACACACCAGATAGTTTTGTTTTCATCCAGGAGTATCTGGACAAATTGTTGTGGATTTCGGGTGAAATTTAACCAAAAATCACCGTGAAAGTGGTTTTGGAGAAAATCACAATCTTTCTGTTCAGAAAATGAATCCAATGTTATGTTTACAAATACAAATATCATGTTTTCTCAGGTTTCTGAAGCTTTCTTCCTAGAAAACTCGAATGTGTGGAGGATTTGACTCCAGGTGGAACCAATTGGCATTTGCCAGGTAGAAAACAAAAAGGGTCCTGCTAAAATGCATTCAAAACCGTAAAGTCCATAGAGAATGTCCAGAAAACACAAACACACACAGAGGCTGCAGCAAGATCTGGGATTGAGATAGCCACAACACACCAGATAGTTTTCTTTTCATCCAGAGAAACTGCACAAAATGTTGTAGTATCCCGTTGAAATTTAACCAAAAATCACCGTGAAAGTGGTTTTGGAGAAAAGCACAATCTTCCTGTTCAGCAAATGAATCCAATGTCATGAATACAAATACAAATATCATGTTTTCTCAGGTTTCTGGAGCTTTCCTCCTAGAAAACTCGAATGTGTGGAGGATTTGACTCCAGGTGGAACCAATTAGCGTTTCGCAGCTAAAAACAAAAACTTACATGCTAAAATGCATTCAAAACCGTAAAGTCCATAGAGAATGTCCAGAAAACACAAACACACACAGAGGCTGTAGCAAGATCTGGGATTGAGATAGCTACAAATCAACAGATAGTTTTGTTTTCATCCAGGAGTATCTGGACAAATTTTTGTGGATTTCGGGTGAAATTTAACCAAAAATCACCGTGAAAGTGGTTTTGGATAAAAGCACAAGCTTTCTGTTCAGCAAATGCATCCAATGTCATGTTTACAAATACAAATATCATGTTTTCTCAGGTCTCTGGAGCTTTCTTCCTCGTAAACTCGAATGTGTGGAGGATTTGACTCCAGGTGGAACCAATTAGCGTTTGCCAGCTAAAAACAAAAACTTACATGCTAAAATGCATTCAAAACTGTAAAGCCCATAGAGAATGTCCAGAAAACTCAAACAAACCAAGAGGCTGTAGCAAGATCTGGGATTGAGATAGCCACAACACACCAGATAGTTTTGTTTGCATCCAGGAGTATCCAGACTAATTGTTGTGGATTTCCGTTGAAATTTAACCAAAAATCACCGTGAAAGTGGTTTTGGAGAAAATCACAATCTTCCTGTTCGGAAAATGCATCCAATGTCATGTTTACAAATACAAATATCATGTTTTCTCAGATTTCTGAAGCTTTCTTCCTAGAAAACTCGAATGTGTGGAGTATTTGACTCCAGGTGGAACCAATTAGCTTTTGGCAGCTGAAAACAAAAACTTACATGCTAAAATGCCATCAAAACCTTAAAGTCCATAGAGAATGTCCAGAAAACACAAACACACACAGAGGCTGTAGCAAGATCTGGGATTGAGATAGCCACAACACACCAGATAGTTTTCTTTTCATCCAGGAGTATCTGGACAAATTGTTGTGTACTTTGGGTGAAATTCAACGAAAAATCACCGTGAAAGTGGTTTTGGAGAAATCACAATCTTCCTGTTCGGCAAATGCATCCAATGTCATGTTTACAAATACAAATATCATGTTTTATCAGGTTTCTGAAGCTTTCTTCCTAGAAAACTCGAATGTGTGGAGTATTTGACTCCAGGTAACCAATCAGCGTTTGCCAGCAGAAAACAAAAAGGGACCTGCTAAAATGCATTCAAAACCTTAAAGTCCATAGAGAATATACAGAAAACACAAACACACACAGAGGCTGTAGCAAGATCTGGGATTGAGATAGCCACAACACACCAGATAGTTTTGTTTGCATCCAGGAGTATCCAGACTAATTGTTGTGGATTTCCGGTGAAATTTAACCAAAAATCACCGTGAAAGTGGTTTTGGAGAAAATCACAATCTTCCTGTTCGGAAAATGCATCCAATGTCATGTTTACAAATACAAATATCATGTTTTCTCAGATTTCTGAAGCTTTCTTCCTAGAAAACTCGAATGTGTGGAGTATTTGACTCCAGGTGGAACCAATTAGCTTTTGGCAGCTGAAAACAAAAACTTACATGCTAAAATGCCATCAAAACCTTAAAGTCCATAGAGAATGTCCAGAAAACACAAACACACACAGAGGCTGTAGGAAGATCTGGGATTGAGATAGCCACAACACACCAGATAGTTTTCTTTTCATCCAGGAGTATCTGGACAAATTGTTGTGTACTTTGGGTGTAATTTAACGAAAAATCACCGTGAAAGTGGTTTTGGAGAAATCACAATCTTCCTGTTCGGCAAATGCATCCAATGTCATGTTTACAAATACAAATATCATGTTTTATCAGGTTTCTGAAGCTTTCTTCCTAGAAAACTCGAATGTGTGGAGTATTTGACTCCAGGTAACCAATCAGCGTTTGCCAGCAGAAAACAAAAAGGGACCTGCTAAAATGCATTCAAAACCTTAAAGTCCATAGAGAATATCCAGAAAACACAAACACACACAGAGGCTGTAGCAAGATCTGGGATTGAGATAGCCACAACACACCAGATAGTTTTGTTTTAATCATAAGTATCTGGACAAATTGTTGTGGATTTCGGGTGAAATTTAACCAAAAATCACCGTGAATGTGGTTTTGGAGAAGATCACAATCTTCCAGTTCGGCAAATGCATCCAATGTCATGTTTCCAGAAAGAAATATCATGTTTTCTCAGGTTTCTGGAGCTTTCTTCCTAGAAAACTCAAATGTGTGGAGTATTTGACTCCAGGTGGAACCAATTAGCTTTTGGCAGCTAAAAACAAAAACTTACATGCTAAAATGCATTCAAAACCTTAAAGTCCATGGAGAATGTCCAGAAAACTCAAACAAACCAAGAGGCTGTAGCAAGATCTGGGATTGAGATAGCCACAACACACCAGATAGTTTTGTTTGCATCCAGGAGTATCCAGACTAATTGTTGTGGATTTCCGGTGAAATTTAACCAAAAATCACCGTGAAAGTGGTTTTGGAGAAAATCACAATCTTCCTGTTCGGAAAATGCATCCAATGTCATGTTTACAAATACAAATATCATGTTTTCTCAGATTTCTGAAGCTTTCTTCCTAGAAAACTCGAATGTGTGGAGTATTTGACTCCAGGTGGAACCAATTAGCTTTTGGCAGCTAAAAACAAAAACTTACATGCTAAAATGCCATCAAAACCTTAAAGTCCATAGAGAATGTCCAGAAAACACAAACACACACAGAGGCTGTAGCAAGATCTGGGATTGAGATAGCCACAACACACCAGATAGTTTTCTTTTCATCCAGGAGTATCTGGACAAATTGTTGTGTATTTTGTGTGAAATTTAACGAAAAATCAACGTGAAAGTGGTTTTGGAGAAATCACAATCTTCCTGTTCGGCAAATGCATCCAATGTCATGTTTACAAATACAAATATCATGTTTTATCAGGTTTCTGAAGCTTTCTTCCTAGAAAACTCGAATGTGTGGAGTATTTGACTCCAGGTAACCAATCAGCGTTTGCCAGCAGAAAACAAAAAGGGACCTGCTAAAATGCATTCAAAACCTTAAAGTCCATAGAGAATATACAGAAAACACAAACACACACAGAGGCTGTAGCAAGATCTGGGATTGAGATAGCTACAAATCACCAGATAGTTTTGTTTTCATCCAGGAGTATCTGGACAAATTGTTGTGGATTTCGGGTGAAATTTAACCAAAAATCACCGTGAATGTGGTTTTGGAGAAGATCACAATCTTCCAGTTCGGCAAATGCATCCAATGTCATGTTTCCAGAAAGAAATATCATGTTTTCTCAGGTTTCTGGAGCTTTCTTCCTAGAAAACTCAAATGTGTGGAGTATTTGACTCCAGGTGGAACCAATTAGCTTTTGGCAGCTAAAAACAAAAACTTACATGCTAAAATGCATTCAAAACCTTAAAGTCCATGGAGAATGTCCAGAAAACTGAAACAAACCAAGAGGCTGTAGCAAGATCTGGGATTGAGATAGCCACAACACACCAGATAGTTTTGTTTGCATCCAGGAGTATCCAGACTAATTGTTGTGGATTTCCGGTGAAATTTAACCAAAAATCACCGTGAAAGTGGTTTTGGAGAAAAGCACAATCTTCCAGTTCGGCAAATGCATCCAATGTCATGTTTACAAATACAAATATCATGTTTTCTCAGGTTTCTGAAGGTTTCTTCCTCGAAAACTCGAATGTGTGGAGGATTTGACTCCAGGTTGAACCAATTAGCGTTTGCCAGCTGAAAACAAAAACTTACATGCTAAAATGCATTCAAAACCATAAAGTCCATAGAGAATGTCTAGAAAACACAAACACACACAGAGGCTGTAGCAAGATCTGGGATTGAGATAGCCACAACACACCAGATAGTTTTGTTTTCATCCAGGAGTATCTGGACAAATTGTTGTGGATTTCGGGTGAAATTTAACCAAAAATCACCGTGAAAGTGGTTTTGGAGAAAAGCACAATCTTCCTGTTCGGCAAATGCATCCAATGTTATGTTTACAAATACAAATATCATGTTTTCTCAGGTTTCTGAAGCTTTCTTCCTAGAAAACTCGAATGTGTGGAGGATTTGACTCCAGGTGGAACCAATTAGCATTTGCCAGGCAGAAAACAAAAAGGGTCCTGCTAAAATGCAATCAAAACCGTAAAGTCCATAGAGAATGTCCAGAAAACACAAACACACACAGAGTCTATAGCAAGATCTGGGATTGAGAGAAGCACAACACACCAGGTAGTTTTCTTTTCATCCAGAGAATCTGGACAAAATGTTGTAGTATCTGGGTGAAATTTAACCAAAAAATCACCGTGAAAGTGGTTTTGGAGAAAAGCACAATCTTCCTGTTCGGCAAATGCATCCAATGTCATGTTTCCAGAAAGAAATATCATGTTTTCTCAGGTTTCTGGAGCTTTCTTCCTAGAAAACTCGAATGTGTGGAGGATTTGACTCCAGGTGGAACCAATTAGCGTTTGCCAGCTAAAAACAAAAACTTACATGCTAAAATGCATTCAAAACCGTAAAGTCCATAGAGAATGTCCAGAAAACACTAACACACACAGAGGCTGTAGCAAGATCTGGGATTGAGATAGCTACAAATCACCAGATAGTTTTGTTTTCATCCAGGAGTATCTGGACTAATTGTTGTGGATTTCGGGTGAAATTTAACCAAAAATCACCGTGAAAGTGGTTTTGGAGAAAAGCACAATCTTCCTGTTCGTTAAATGCATCCAATGTCATGTTTACAGAAAGAAATATCATGTTTTCTCAGGTTTCTGAAGGTTTCTTCCTCGAAAACTCGAATGTGTGGAGGATTTGACTCCAGGTGGAACCAATTAGCATTTGCCAGGTAGAAAACAAAAAGGGTCCTGCTAAAATGCATTCAAAACCGGAAAGTCCATAGAGAATGTCCAGAAAACACAAACACACCCAGAGACTGCAGGAAGATCTGGGATTGAGATAGCCACAACACACTAGATAGTTTTCTTTTCATCCAGAGAATCTGGACAAAATGTTGCAGTACCTGGGTGAAATTTAACCATAAAATCACCGTGAGAGTGGTTTTGGAGAAAAGCACAATCTTTCTGTTCAGCAAATGAATCCAATGTCATGATTACAAATACAAATATCATGTTTTCTCAGGTTTCTGGAGCTTTCTTCCTAGAAAACTCGAATGTGTGGAGGATTTGACTCCAGGTGGAAGCAATTAGCATTTCGCAGCTAAAAACAAAAACTTACATGCTAAAATGCATTCAAAACCGTAAAGTCCATAGAGAATGTCCAGAAAACACAAACACACACAGAGGCTGCAGCAAGATCTGGGATTGAGATAGCCACAACACACCAGATAGTTTTCTTTTCATCCAGAGAATCTGGACAAAATGTTGTAGTATCCCGGTGAAATTTAACCAAAAATCACCGTGAAAGTGGTTTTGGAGAAAAGCACAATCATTCTGTTCAGCAAATTTATCCCATGTCATGTTTACAAATACAAATATCATGTTTTCTCAGGTTTCTGAAGCTTTCTTCCTAAAAAACTCGAATGTGTGGAGGATTTGACTCCAGGTGGAACCAATTAGCCTTTCGCAGCTGAAAACAAAAACTTACATGCTAAAATGCATTCAAAACCGGAAAGTCCATAGAGCATGTCCAGAAAACACAAGCAAACACAGAGGCTGTAGCAAGATCTGGGATTGAGATAGCCACAACACACCAGATAGTTTTGTTTTCATCCAGGAGTATCTGGACAAATTGTTGTGGATTTCGGGTGAAATTTAACCAAAAATCACCGTGAAAGTGGTTTTGGAGAAAATCACAATCTTTCTGTTCAGAAAATGAATCCAATGTTATGTTTACAAATACAAATATCATGTTTTCTCAGGTTTCTGAAGCTTTCTTCCTAGAAAACTCGAATGTGTGGAGGATTTGACTCCAGGTGGAACCAATTGGCATTTGCCAGGTAGAAAACAAAAAGGGTCCTGCTAAAATGCATTCAAAACCGTAAAGTCCATAGAGAATGTCCAGAAAACACAAACACACACAGAGGCTGCAGCAAGATCTGGGATTGAGATAGCCACAACACACCAGATAGTTTTCTTTTCATCCAGAGAAACTGCACAAAATGTTGTAGTATCCCGTTGAAATTTAACCAAAAATCACCGTGAAAGTGGTTTTGGAGAAAAGCACAATCTTCCTGTTCAGCAAATGAATCCAATGTCATGAATACAAATACAAATATCATGTTTTCTCAGGTTTCTGGAGCTTTCCTCCTAGAAAACTCGAATGTGTGGAGGATTTGACTCCAGGTGGAACCAATTAGCGTTTCGCAGCTAAAAACAAAAACTTACATGCTAAAATGCATTCAAAACCGTAAAGTCCATAGAGAATGTCCAGAAAACACAAACACACACAGAGGCTGTAGCAAGATCTGGGATTGAGATAGCTACAAATCAACAGATAGTTTTGTTTTCATCCAGGAGTATCTGGACAAATTGTTGTGGATTTCGGGTGAAATTTAACCAAAAATCACCGTGAAAGTGGTTTTGGATAAAAGCACAAGCTTTCTGTTCAGCAAATGCATCCAATGTCATGTTTACAAATACAAATATCATGTTTTCTCAGGTCTCTGGAGCTTTCTTCCTCGTAAACTCGAATGTGTGGAGGATTTGACTCCAGGTGGAACCAATTAGCGTTTGCCAGCTGAAAACAAATCTTACATGCTAAAATGCATTCAAAACTGTAAAGCCCATAGAGAATGTCCAGAAAACTCAAACAAACCAAGAGGCTGTAGCAAGATCTGGGATTGAGATAGCCACAACACACCAGATAGTTTTGTTTGCATCCAGGAGTATCCAGACTAATTGTTGTGGATTTCCGTTGAAATTTAACCAAAAATCACCGTGAAAGTGGTTTTAGAGAAAATCACAATCTTCCTGTTCGGAAAATGCATCCAATGTCATGTTTACAAATAAAAATATCATGTTTTCTCAGGTTTCTGAAGCTTTCTTCCTAGAAAACTCGAATGTGTGGAGTATTTGACTCCAGGTGGAACCAATTAGCTTTTGGCAGCTAAAAACAAAAACTTACATGCTAAAATGCCATCAAAACCTTAAAGTCCATAGAGAATGTCCAGAAAACACAAACACACACAGAGGCTGTAGCAAGATCTGGGATTGAGATAGCCACAACACACCAGATAGTTTTCTTTTCATCCAGGAGTATCTGGACAAATTGTTGTGTACTTTGGGTGAAATTTAACGAAAAATCACCGTGAAAGTGGTTTTGGAGAAATCACAATCTTCCTGTTCGGCAAATGCATCCAATGTCATGTTTACAAATACAAATATCATGTTTTATCAGGTTTCTGAAGCTTTCTTCCTAGAAAACTCGAATGTGTGGAGTATTTGACTCCAGGTAACCAATCAGCGTTTGCCAGCAGAAAACAAAAAGGGACCTGCTAAAATGCATTCAAAACCTTAAAGTCCATAGAGAATATACAGAAAACACAAACACACACAGAGGCTGTAGCAAGATCTGGGATTGAGATAGCTACAAATCACCAGATAGTTTTGTTTTAATCATAAGTATCTGGACAAATTGTTGTGGATTTCGGGTGAAATTTAACCAAAAATCACCGTGAATGTGGTTTTGGAGAAGATCACAATCTTCCAGTTCGGCAAATGCATCCAATGTCATGTTTCCAGAAAGAAATATCATGTTTTCTCAGGTTTCTGGAGCTTTCTTCCTAGAAAACTCAAATGTGTGGAGTATTTGACTCCAGGTGGAACCAATTAGCTTTTGGCAGCTAAAAACAAAAACTTACATGCTAAAATGCATTCAAAACCTTAAAGTCCATGGAGAATGTCCAGAAAACTCAAACAAACCAAGAGGCTGTAGCAAGATCTGGGATTGAGATAGCCACAACACACCAGATAGTTTTGTTTGCATCCAGGAGTATCCAGACTAATTGTTGTGGATTTCCGGTGAAATTTAACCAAAAATCACCGTGAAAGTGGTTTTGGAGAAAATCACAATCTTCCTGTTCGGAAAATGCATCCAATGTCATGTTTACAAATACAAATATCATGTTTTCTCAGGTTTCTGAAGCTTTCTTCCTAGAAAACTCGAATGTGTGGAGTATTTGACTCCAGGTGGAACCAATTAGCTTTTGGCAGCTAAAAACAAAAACTTACATGCTAAAATGCATTCAAAACCTTAAAGTCCATAGAGAATGTCCAGAAAACACAAACACACACAGAGGCTGTAGCAAGATCTGGGATTGAGATAGCCACAACACACCAGATAGTTTTCTTTTCATCCAGGAGTATCTGGACAAATTGTTGTGTACTTTGGGTGAAATTTAACGAAAAATCACCGTGAAAGTGGTTTTGGAGAAATCACAATCTTCCTGTTCGGCAAATGCATCCAATGTCATGTTTACAAATACAAATATCATGTTTTCTCAGGTTTCTGAAGGTTTCTTCCTAGAAAACTCGAATGTGTGGAGTATTTGACTCCAGGTAACCAATCAGCGTTTGCCAGCAGAAAACAAAAAGGGACCTGCTAAAATGCATTCAAAACCTTAAAGTCCATAGAGAATATACAGAAAACACAAACACACACAGAGGCTGTAGCAAGATCTGGGATTGAGATAGCTACAAATCACCAGATAGTTTTGTTTTCATCCAGGAGTATCTGGACAAATTGTTGTGGATTTCGGGTGAAATTTAACCAAAAATCACCGTGAATGTGGTTTTGGAGAAGATCACAATCTTCCAGTTCGGCAAATGCATCCAATGTCATGTTTCCAGAAAGAAATATCATGTTTTCTCAGGTTTCTGGAGCTTTCTTCCTAGAAAACTCAAATGTGTGGAGTATTTGACTCCAGGTGGAACCAATTAGCTTTTGGCAGCTAAAAACAAAAACTTACATGCTAAAATGCATTCAAAACCGTAAAGTCCATAGAGAATGTCCAGAAAACACAAACAAAAACAGAAGTTGTAGCAAGATCTGGGATTGAGATAGCCACAACACACCAGATAGTTTTGTTTTCATCCAGGAGTATCTGGACAAATTGTTGTGGATTTTGGGTGAAATTTAACCAAAAATCACCATGAAAGTGGTTTTTGAGAAAAGCACAATCTTCCTGTTCGGCAAATGCATCAAATGTCATGTTTACAGAAAGAAATATCATGTTTTCTCAGGTTTCTGAAGCTTTCTTCCTAGAAAACTCGAATGTGTGGAGTATTTGACTCCAGGTAACCAATCAGCGTTTGCCAGCAGAAAACAAAAAGGGACCTGCTAAAATGCATTCAAAACCTTAAAGTCCATAGAGAATATACAGAAAACACAAACACACACAGAGGCTGTAGCAAGATATGGGATTGAGATAGCTACAAATCACCAGATAGTTTTGTTTTATTCATAAGTATCTGGACAAATTGTTGTGGATTTCCGGTGAAATTTAACCAAAAATCACCGTGAATGTGGTTTTGGAGAAGATCACAATCTTCCTGTTTGGCAAATGCATCCAATGTCTTGTTTACAGAAAGAAATATCATGTTTTCTCAGGTTTCTGAAGCTTTCTTCCTAGAAAACTCGAATGTGTGGAGTATTTGACTCAAGGTGGAATCAATTAGCTTTTGGCAGCTAAAAACAGAAACTACATGCTAAAATGCATTCAAAACCGTAAAGTCCATAGAGAATGTCCAGAAAACACAAACAAAAACAGAAGTTGTAGCAAGATCTGGGATTGAGATAGCCACAACACACCAGATAGCTTTTGGTTTTCATCCAGGAGTATTTGGACAAATTGTTGTGGATTTCCGGTGAAATTTAACCAAAAATCTCCGTGAAAGTGGTTTTGGAGAATACCACAATCATCGTGTTCGGCAAATGCATCCAATGTCATGTTTACAAAGAAAAATATCATATTTTCTCAGGTTTCTGAAGCTTTCTTCCTAAAAAACTCGAATGTGTGGAGGATTTGACTCCAGGTGGAACCAATTAGCGTTTGGCAGCTAAAAACAAAAACTTACATGCTAAAATGCATTCAAAACCGTAAAGTCCATAGAGAATGTCCAGAAAACACAAACACACACAGAGGCTGTAGCAAGATCTGGGATTGAGATAGCTACAAATCACCAGATAGTTTTGTTTTAATCATAAATATCTGGACAAATTGTTGTGGATTTCGGGTGAAATTTAACCAAAAATCACCGTGAATGTGGTTTTGGAGAAGATCACAATCTTCCTGTTTGGCAAATGCATCCAATGTCATGTTTACAGAAAGAAATATCATGTTTTCTCAGGTTTCTGAAGCTTTCTTCCTAGAAAACTCGAATGTGTGGAGTATTTGACTCAAGGTGGAATCAATTAGCTTTTGGCAGCTAAAAACAAAAACTTACATGCTAAAATGCATTCAAAACCGTAAAGTCCATAGAGAATGTCCAGAAAACACAAACACAGAAGTTGTAGCAAGATCTGGGATTGAGATAGCCACAACACACCAGATAGTTTTGTTTTCATCCAGGAGTATCTGGACAAATTGTTGTGGATTTCGGATGAAATTTAACCAAAAATCTCCGTGAAAGTGGTTTTGGAGAAAAGCACAATCATCCGGTTCAGGAAATGTATCCAATGTCATGTTTACAAATAAAAATATCATGTTTTCTCAGGTTTCTGAAGCTTTCTTCCTAGAAAACTCGAATGTGTGGAGGATTTGACTCCAGGTGGAACCAATTAGCGTTCGCCAGCAGAAAACAAAATGGGTCCTGCTAAAATGCATTCAAAACCTTAAAGTCCATAGAGAATATCCAGAAAACACAAACACACACAGAGGCTGTAGCAAGATATGGGATTGAGATAGCTACAAATCACCAGATAGTTTTGTTTTAATCATAAGTATCTGGACAAATTGTTGTGGATTTCGGGTGAAATTTAACCAAAAATCACCGTGAATGTGGTTTTGGAGAAGATCACAATCTTCCAGTTTGGCAAATGCATCCAATGTCATGTTTCCAGAAAGAAATATCATGTTTTCTCAGGTTTCTGGAGCTTTCTTCCTAGAAAACTCAAATGTGAGGAGTATTTGACTCCAGGTGGAAACAATTAGCTTTTGGCAGCTAAAAACAAAAACTTACATGCTAAAATGCCATCAAAACCTTAAAGTCCATAGAGAATGTCCAGAAAACACAAACACACACAGAGGCTGTAGGAAGATCTGGGATTGAGATAGCCACAACACACCAGATAGTTTTCTTTTCATCCAGGAGTATCTGGACAAATTGTTGTGTACTTTGGGTGTAATTTAACGAAAAATCACCGTGAAAGTGGTTTTGGAGAAATCACAATCTTCCTGTTCGGCAAATGCATCCAATGTCATGTTTACAAATACAAATATCATGTTTTCTCAGGTTTCTGAAGGTTTCTTCCTAGAAAACTCGAATGTGTGGAGTATTTGACTCCAGGTAACCAATCAGCGTTTGCCAGCAGAAAACAAAAAGGGACCTGCTAAAATGCATTCAAAACCTTAAAGTCCATAGAGAATATACAGAAAACACAAACACACACAGAGGCTGTAGCAAGATCTGGGATTGAGATAGCTACAAATCACCAGA
The DNA here is from genome assembly GCF_051225735.1 of Oryctolagus cuniculus. NCBI lineage: Eukaryota > Metazoa > Chordata > Mammalia > Lagomorpha > Leporidae > Oryctolagus > Oryctolagus cuniculus. The sequence continues at coordinate 96,683,126 of NC_142868.1, forward strand.
TAGTTTTGTTTTAATCATAAGTATCTGGACAAATTGTTGTGGATTTCGGGTGAAATTTAACCAAAAATCACGGTGAATGTGGTTTTGGAGAAGATCACAATCTTCCTGTTTGGCAAATGCATCCAATGTCATGTTTACAGAAAGAAATATCATGTTTTCTCAGGTTTCTGAAGCTTTCTTCCTAGAAAACTCGAATGTGTGGAGTATTTGACTCAAGGTGGAATCAATTAGCTTTTGGCAGCTAAAAACAAAAACTTACATGCTAAAATGCATTCAAAACCGTAAAGTCCATAGAGAATGTCCAGAAAACACAAACAAAAACAGAAGTTGTAGCAAGATCTGGGATTGAGATAGCCACAACACACCAGATAGTTTTGTTTTCATCCAGGAGTATCTGGACAAATTGTGGATTTCGGATGAAATTTAACCAAAAATCTCCGTGAAAGTGGTTTTGGAGAAAAGCACAATCATCCGGTTCGGGAAATGTATCCAATGTCATGTTTACAAATAAAAATATCATGTTTTGTCAGGTTTCTGAAGCTTTCTTCCTAGAAAACTCCAATGTGTGGAGGATTTGACTCCAGGTGGAACCAATTAGCGTTCGCCAGCAGAAAACAAAATGGGTCCTGCTAAAATGCATTCATAACCTTAAAGTCCATAGAGAATATACAGAAAACACAAACACACACAGAGGCTGTAGCAAGATCTGTGATTGACATAGCTACAAATCACCAGATAGTTTTGTTTTCATCCAGGAGTATCTGGACAAATTGTTGTGGATTTCTGGTGAAATTTAACCAAAAATCACCGTGAAAGTGGTTTTGGAGAAAAGCACAATCTTCCTGTTCGGCAAATGCATCCAATGTCATGTTTACGAATAAAAATATCATGTTTTCTCAGGTTTCTGAAGCTTTCCTCCTAGAAAACTCGAATGTGTGGAGGATTTGACTCCAGGTGGAACCAATTAGCGTTTGGCAGCTAAAAACAAAAACTTACATGCTAAAATGCATTCAAAACCGTAAAGTCCATAGAGAATGTCCAGAAAACACAAAAAAACAAAGAGGCTGTAGCAAAATCTGGGATTGAGATAGCCACAACCCACCTGATAGTTTTGTTTTCATCCAGGAGTATCTGGACAAATTGTTGTGTATTTTGGGTGAAATTTATCCAAAATCACCATGAAAGTGGTTTTTGAGAAAAGCACAATCTTCCTGTTCAGCAAATGCATCCGATGTCATGTTTACAGAAAGAAATATCATGTTTACTCAGGTTTCTGAAGCTTTCTTCCTAGAAAACTCGAATGTGTGGAGTATTTGACTCCAGGTGGAATCAATTAGCTTAAAAAAGCTAAAAACAAAAACTTACATGCTGAAATGCATTCAAAACCTTAAAGTCCATAGAGAATGTCCAGAAAACTCAAACAAACCAAGAGGCTGTAGCAAGATCTGGGATTGAGATAGCCACAACACACCAGATAGTTTTGTTTGCATCCAGGAGTATCCAGACTAATTGTTGTGGATTTCCGGTGAAATTTAACCAAAAATCACCGTGAAAGTGGTTTTGGAGAAAATCACAATCTTCCTGTTCGGAAAATGCATCCAATGTCATGTTTACAAATACAAATATCATGTTTTCTCAGATTTCTGAAGCTTTCTTCCTAGAAAACTCGAATGTGTGGAGTATTTGACTCCAGGTGGAACCAATTAGCTTTTGGCAGCTAAAAACAAAAACTTACATGCTAAAATGCCATCAAAACCTTAAAGTCCATAGAGAATGTCCAGAAAACACAAACACACACAGAGGCTGTAGCAAGATCTGGGATTGAGATAGCCACAACACACCAGATAGTTTTGTTTTCATCCAGGAGTATCTGGACAAATTGTTGTGTACTTTGGGTGAAATTTAACGAAAAATCACCGTGAAAGTGGTTTTGGAGAAATCACAATCTTCCTGTTCGGCAAATGCATCCAATGTCATGTTTACAAATACAAATATCATGTTTTCTCAGGTTTCTGAAGGTTTCTTCCTAGAAAACTCGAATGTGTGGAGTATTTGACTCCAGGTAACCAATCAGCGTTTGCCAGCAGAAAACAAAAAGGGACCTGCTAAAATGCATTCAAAACCTTAAAGTCCATAGAGAATATCCAGAAAACACAAACACACACAGAGGCTGTAGCAAGATCTGGGATTGAGATAGCTACAAATCACCAGATAGTTTTGTTTTAATCATAAGTATCTGGACAAATTGTTGTGGATTTCGGGTGAAATTTAACCAAAAATCACCGTGAATGTGGTTTTGGAGAAGATCACAATCTTCCAGTTCGGCAAATGCATCCAATGTCATGTTTCCAGAAAGAAATATCATGCTTTCTCAGGTTTCTGGAGCTTTCTTCCTAGAAAACTCAAATGTGTGGAGTATTTGACTCCAGGTGGAACCAATTAGCTTTTGGCAGCTAAAAACAAAAACTTACATGCTAAAATGCATTCAAAACCGTAAAGTCCATAGAGAATGTCCAGAAAACACAAACAAAAACAGAAGTTGTAGCAAGATCTGGGATTGAGATAGCCACAACACACCAGATAGTTTTGTTTTCATCCAGGAGTATCTGGACAAATTGTTGTGGATTTCCGGTGAAATTTAACCAAAAATCTCCGTGAAAGTGGTTTTGGAGAAAAGCACAATCATCCGGTTCGGGAAATGTATCCAATGTCATGTTTACAAATAAAAATATCATGTTTTCTCAGGTTTCTGAAGCTTTCTTCCTAAAAAACTCGAATGTGTGGAGTATTTGACTCCAGGTGGAACCAATTAGCGTTTGGCAGCTAAAAACAAAAACTTACATGCTAAAATGCATTCAAAACCGTAAAGTCCATAGAGAATGTCCAGAAAACACAAACAAACAAAGAGGCTGTAGCAAGATCTGGGATTGAGATAGCTACAAATCACCAGATAGTTTTGTTTTAATCATAAGTATCTGGACAAATTGTTGTGGATTTCGGGTGAAATTTAACCAAAAATCACCGTGAATGTGGTTTTGGAGAAGATCACAATCTTCCTGTTTGGCAAATGCATCCAATGTCATGTTTACAGAAAGAAATATCATGTTTTCTCAGGTTTCTGAAGCTTTCTTCCTAGAAAACTCGAATGTGTGGAGTATTTGACTCAAGGTGGAATCAATTAGCTTTTGGCAGCTAAAAACAAAAACTTACATGCTAAAATGCATTCAAAACCGTAAAGTCCATAGAGAATGTCCAGAAAACACAAACAAAAACAGAAGTTGTAGCAAGATCTGGGATTGAGATAGCCACAACACACCAGATAGTTTTGTTTTCATCCAGGAGTATCTGGACAAATTGTTGTGGATTTCGGATGAAATTTAACCAAAAATCTCCGTGAAAGTGGTTTTGGAGAAAAGCACAATCATCCGGTTCAGGAAATGTATCCAATGTCATGTTTACAAATAAAAATATCATGTTTTCTCAGGTTTCTGAAGCTTTCTTCCTAGAAAACTCGAATGTGTGGAGGATTTGACTCCAGGTGGAACCAATTAGCGTTCGGCAGCAGAAAACAAAATGGGTCCTGCTAAAATGCATTCAAAACCTTAAAGTCCATAGAGAATATCCAGAAAACACAAACACACACAGAGGCTGTAGCAAGATCTGGGATTGAGATAGCTACAAATCACCAGATAGTTTTGTTTTAATCATAAGTATCTGGACAAATTGTTGTGGATTTCGGGTGAAATTTAACCAAAAATCACCGTGAATGTGGTTTTGGAGAAGATCACAATCTTCCAGTTCGGCAAATGCATCCAATGTCATGTTTCCAGAAAGAAATATCATGTTTTCTCAGGTTTCTGGAGCTTTCTTCCTAGAAAACTCAAATGTGAGGAGTATTTGACTCCAGGTGGAACCAATTAGCTTTTGGCAGCTAAAAACAAAAACTTACATGCTAAAATGCCATCAAAACCTTAAAGTCCATAGAGAATGTCCAGAAAACACAAACACACACAGAGGCTGTAGCAAGATCTGGGATTGAGATAGCCACAACACACCAGATAGTTTTCTTTTCATCCAGGAGTATCTGGACAAATTGTTGTGTATTTTGTGTGAAATTTAACGAAAAATCACCGTGAAAGTGGTTTTGGAGAAATCACAATCTTCCTGTTCGGCAAATGCATCCAATGTCATGTTTACAAATACAAATATCATGTTTTATCAGGTTTCTGAAGCTTTCTTCCTAGAAAACTCGAATGTGTGGAGTATTTGACTCCAGGTAACCAATCAGCGTTTGCCAGCAGAAAACAAAAAGGGACCTGCTAAAATGCATTCAAAACCTTAAAGTCCATAGAGAATATACAGAAAACACAAACACACACAGAGGCTGTAGCAAGATCTGGGATTGAGATAGCTACAAATCACCAGATAGTTTTGTTTTAATCATAAGTATCTGGACAAATTGTTGTGGATTTTGGGTGAAATTTAACCAAAAATCACCGTGAATGTGGTTTTGGAGAAGATCACAATCTTCCTGTTTGGCAAATGCATCCAATGTCATGTTTACAGAAAGAAATATCATGTTTTCTCAGGTTTCTGAAGCTTTCTTCCTAGAAAACTCGAATGTGTGGAGTATTTGACTCAAGGTGGAATCAATTAGCTTTTGGCAGCTAAAAACAAAAACTTACATGCTAAAATGCATTCAAAACCGTAAAGTCCATAGAGAATGTCCAGAAAACACAAACAAAAACAGAAGTTGTAGCAAGATCTGGGATTGAGATAGCCACAACACACCAGATAGTTTTGTTTTCATCCAGGAGTATCTGGACAAATTGTTGTGGATTTCGGATGAAATTTAACCAAAAATCTCCGTGAAAGTGGTTTTGGAGAAAAGCACAATCATCCGGTTCGGGAAATGTATCCAATGTCATGTTTACAAATAAAAATATCATGTTTTGTCAGGTTTCTGAAGCTTTCTTCCTAGAAAACTCGAATGTGTGGAGGATTTGACTCCAGGTGGAACCAATTAGCGTTCGCCAGCAGAAAACAAAATGGGTCCTGCTAAAATGCATTCATAACCTTAAAGTCCATAGAGAATATCCAGAAAACACAAACACACACAGAGGCTGTAGCAAGATCTGTGATTGACATAGCTACAAATCACCAGATAGTTTTGTTGTCATCCAGGAGTATCTGGACAAATTGGTGTGGATTTCTGGTGAAATTTAACCAAAAATCACCGTGAAAGTGGTTTTGGAGAAAAGCACAATCTTCCTGTTCGGCAAATGCATCCAATGTCATGTTTACGAATACAAATATCATGTTTTCTCAGGTTTCTGAAGCTTTCTTCCTAAAAAACTCGAATGTGTGGAGTATTTGACTCCAGGTGGAACCAATTAGCGTTTGGCAGCTAAAAACAAAAACTTACATGCTAAAATGCATTCAAAACCGTAAAGTCCATAGAGAATGTCCAGAAAACACAAACAAACAAAGAGGCTGTAGCAAGATCTGGGATTGAGATAGCTACAAATCACCAGATAGTTTTGTTTTCATCCAGGAGTATCTGGACAAATTGTTGTGTATTTTGGGTGAAATTTAACCAAAAATCACCATGAAAGTGGTTTTTGAGAAAAGCACAATCTTCCTGTTCAGCAAATGCATCCGATGTCATGTTTACAGAAAGAAATATCATGTTTACTCAGGTTTCTGAAGCTTTCTTCCTAGAAAACTCGAATGTGTGGAGTATTTGACTCCAGGTGGAATCAATTAGCTTAAAAAAGCTAAAAACAAAAACTTACATGCTGAAATGCATTCAAAACCTTAAAGTCCATAGAGAATGTCCAGAAAACTCAAACAAACCAAGAGGCTGTAGCAAGATCTGGGATTGAGATAGCCACAACACACCAGATAGTTTTGTTTGCATCCAGGAGTATCCAGACTAATTGTTGTGGATTTCCGGTGAAATTTAACCAAAAATCACCGTGAAAGTGGTTTTGGAGAAAATCACAATCTTCCTGTTCGGAAAATGCATCCAATGTCATGTTTACAAATACAAATATCATGTTTTCTCAGATTTCTGAAGCTTTCTTCCTAGAAAACTCGAATGTGTGGAGTATTTGACTCCAGGATGTAACCAATTAGCTTTTGGCAGCTAAAAACAAAAACTTACATGCTAAAATGCCATCAAAACCTTAAAGTCCATAGAGAATGTCCAGAAAACACAAACACACACAGAGGCTGTAGCAAGATCTGGGATTGAGATAGCCACAACACACCAGATAGTTTTCTTTTCATCCAGGAGTATCTGGACAAATTGTTGTGTACTTTGGGTGAAATTTAACGAAAAATCACCGTGAAAGTGGTTTTGGAGAAATCACAATCTTCCTGTTCGGCAAATGCATCCAATGTCATGTTTACAAATACAAATATCATGTTTTCTCAGGTTTCTGAAGGTTTCTTCCTAGAAAACTCGAATGTGTGGAGTATTTGACTCCAGGTAACCAATCAGCGTTTGACAGCAGAAAACAAAAAGGGACCTGCTAAAATGCATTCAAAACCTTAAAGTCCATAGAGAATATACAGAAAACATAAACACACACAGAGGCTGTAGCAAGATCTGGGATTGAGATAGCTACAAATCACCAGATAGTTTTGTTTTCATCCAGGAGTATCTGGACAAATTGTTGTGGATTTTGGGTGAAATTTAACCAAAAATCACCGTGAATGTGGTTTTGGAGAAGATCACAATCTTCCTGTTTGGCAAATGCATCCAATGTCATGTTTACAGAAAGAAATATCATGTTTTCTCAGGTTTCTGAAGCTTTCTTCCTAGAAAACTCGAATGTGTGGAGTATTTGACTCAAGGTGGAATCAATTAGCTTTTGGCAGCTATAAACAAAAACTTACATGCTAAAATGCATTCAAAACCGTAAAGTCCATAGAGAATGTCCAGAAAACACAAACAAAAACAGAAGTTGTAGCAAGATCTGGGATTGAGATAGCCACAACACACCAGATAGTTTTGTTTTCATCCAGGAGTATCTGGACAAATTGTTGTGGATTTTGGATGAAATTTAACCAAAAATCTCAGTGAAAGTGGTTTTGGAGAAAAGCACAATCATCCCGTTCGGGAAATGCATCCAATGTCATGTTTACAAATACAAATATCATGTTTTGTCAGGTTTCTGAAGCTTTCTTCCTAGAAAACTCGAATGTGTGGAGGATTTGACTCCAGGTGGAACCAATTAGCGTTCGCCAGCAGAAAACAAAATGGGTCCTGCTAAAATGCATTCATAACCTTAAAGTCCATAGAGAATATCCAGAAAACACAAACACACACAGAGGCTGTAGCAAGATCTGTGATTGACATAGCTACAAATCACCAGATAGTTTTGTTTTCATCCAGGAGTATCTGGACAAATTGTTGTGGATTTCCGGTGAAATTTAACCAAAAATCTCCGTGAAAGTGGTTTTGGAGAAAAGCACAATCTTCCTGTTCGGCAAATGCATCCAATGTCATGTTTACAGAAAGAAATATCATGTTTACTCAGGTTTCTGAAGCTTTCTTCCTAGAAAACTCGAATGTGTGGAGTATTTGACTCCAGGTGGAACCAATTAGCTTTTTTCAGCTAAAAACAAAAACTTACATGCTAAAATGCCATCAAAACCTTAAAGTCCATAGAGAATGTCCAGAAAACTCAAACAAACCAAGAGGCTGTAGCAAGATCTGGGATTGAGATAGCCACAACACACCAGATAGTTTTGTTTGCATCCAGGAGTATCCAGACTAATTGTTGTGGATTTCCGGTGAAATTTAACCAAAAATCACCGTGAAAGTGGTTTTGGAGAAAATCACAATCTTCCTGTTCGGAAAATGCATCCAATGTCATGTTTACAAATACAAATATCATGTTTTCTCAGGTTTCTGAAGCTTTCTTCCTAGAAAACTCGAATGTGTGGAGGATTTGACTCCAGGTGGAACCAATTAGCGTTTGCCAGCAGAAAACAAACAGGGTACTGCTAAAATGCAATCAAAACCTTAAAGTCCATAGAGAATATCCAGAAAACACAAACACACACAGAGGCTGTAGCAAGATCTGTGATTTACATAGCGACAAATCACCAGATAGTTTTTGGTTTTCATCCAGGAGTATCTGGACAAATTGTTGTGGATTTCAGGTGAAATTTAACCAAAAATCACCGTGAAAGCAGTTTTGGAGAAAAGCACAATCTTCCTGTTCGGCAAATGCATCCAATGTCATGTTTACAGAAAGAAATATCATGTTTTCTCAGGTTTCTGAAGCTTTCTTCCTAGAAAACTCGAATGTGTGGAGTATTTGACTCCAGGTGGAACCAATTAGCTTTTGGCAGCTAAAAACAAAAACTTACATGCTAAAATGCATTCAAAACCGTAAAGTCCATAGAGAATGTCCAGAAAACACAAACAAAAACAGAAGTTGTAGCAAGATCTGGGATTGAGATAGCCACAACACACCAGATAGTTTTGTTTTCATCCAGGAGTATCTGGACAAATTGTTGTGGATTTCGGATGAAATTTAACCAAAAATCTCCGTGAAAGTGGTTTTGGAGAAAAGCACAATCATCCGGTTCGGGAAATGTATCCAATGTCATGTTTACAAATAAAAATATCATGTTTTGTCAGGTTTCTGAAGCTTTCTTCCTAGAAAACTCGAATGTGTGGCGGATTTGACTCCAGGTGGAACCAATTAGCGTTCGCCAGCAGAAAACAAAATGGGTCCTGCTAAAATGCATTCATAACCTTAAAGTCCATAGAGAATATCCAGAAAACACAAACACACACAGAGGCTGTAGCAAGATCTGTGATTGACATAGCTACAAATCACCAGATAGTTTTGTTTTCATCCAGGAGTATCTGGACAAATTGTTGTGGATTTCTGGTGAAATTTAACCAAAAATCACCGTGAAAGTGGTTTTGGAGAAAAGCACAATCTTCCTGTTCGGCAAATGCATCCAATGTCATGTTTACGAATACAAATATCATGTTTTCTCAGGTTTCTGAAGCTTTCTTCCTAAAAAACTCGAATGTGTGGAGTATTTGACTCCAGGTGGAACCAATTAGCGTTTGGCAGCTAAAAACAAAAACTTACATGCTAAAATGCATTCAAAACCGTAAAGTCCATAGAGAATGTCCAGAAAACACAAACAAACAAAGAGGCTGTAGCAAGATCTGGGATTGAGATAGCTACAAATCACCAGATAGTTTTGTTTTCATCCAGGAGTATCTGGACAAATTGTTGTGTATTTTGGGTGAAATTTAACCAAAAATCACCATGAAAGTGGTTTTTGAGAAAAGCACAATCTTCCTGTTCAGCAAATGCATCCGATGTCATGTTTACAGAAAGAAATATCATGTTTACTCAGGTTTCTGAAGCTTTCTTCCTAGAAAACTCGAATGTGTGGAGTATTTGACTCCAGGTGGAATCAATTAGCTTTTTTCAGCTAAAAACAAAAACTTACATGCTGAAATGCATTCAAAACCTTAAAGTCCATAGAGAATGTCCAGAAAACTCAAACAAACCAAGAGGCTGTAGCAAGATCTGGGATTGAGATAGCCACAACACACCAGATAGTTTTGTTTGCATCCAGGAGTATCCAGACTAATTGTTGTGGATTTCCGGTGAAATTTAACCAAAAATCACCGTGAAAGTGGTTTTGGAGAAAATCACAATCTTCCTGTTCGGAAAATGCATCCAATGTCATGTTTACAAATACAAATATCATGTTTTCTCAGATTTCTGAAGCTTTCTTCCTAGAAAACTCGAATGTGTGGAGTATTTGACTCCAGGTGGAACCAATTAGCTTTTGGCAGCTAAAAACAAAAACTTACATGCTAAAATGCCATCAAAACCTTAAAGTCCATAGAGAATGTCCAGAAAACACAAACACACACAGAGGCTGTAGCAAGATCTGGGATTGAGATAGCCACAACACACCAGATAGTTTTCTTTTCATCCAGGAGTATCTGGACAAATTGTTGTGTACTTTGGGTGAAATTTAACGAAAAATCACCGTGAAAGTGGTTTTGGAGAAATCACAATCTTCCTGTTCGGCAAATGCATCCAATGTCATGTTTACAAATACAAATATCATGTTTTCTCAGGTTTCTGAAGGTTTCTTCCTAGAAAACTCGAATGTGTGGAGTATTTGACTCCAGGTAACCAATCAGCGTTTGCCAGCAGAAAACAAAAAGGGACCTGCTAAAATGCATTCAAAACCTTAAAGTCCATAGAGAATATACAGAAAACACAAACACACACAGAGGCTGTAGCAAGATCTGGGATTGAGATAGCTACAAATCACCAGATAGTTTTGTTTTCATCCAGGAGTATCTGGACAAATTGTTGTGGATTTCGGGTGAAATTTAACCAAAAATCACCGTGAATGTGGTTTTGGAGAAGATCACAATCTTCCAGTTCGGCAAATGCATCCAATGTCATGTTTCCAGAAAGAAATATCATGTTTTCTCAGGTTTCTGGAGCTTTCTTCCTAGAAAACTCAAATGTGTGGAGTATTTGACTCCAGGTGGAACCAATTAGCTTTTGGCAGCTAAAAACAAAAACTTACATGCTAAAATGCATTCAAAACCTTAAAGTCCATGGAGAATGTCCAGAAAACTCAAACAAACCAAGAGGCTGTAGCAAGATCTGGGATTGAGATAGCCACAACACACCAGATAGTTTTGTTTGCATCCAGGAGTATCCAGACTAATTGTTGTGGATTTCCGGTGAAATTTAACCAAAAATCACCGTGAAAGTGGTTTTGGAGAAAATCACAATCTTCCTGTTCGGAAAATGCATCCAATGTCATGTTTACAAATACAAATATCATGTTTTCTCAGATTTCTGAAGCTTTCTTCCTAGAAAACTCGAATGTGTGGAGTATTTGACTCCAGGTGGAACCAATTAGCTTTTGGCAGCTAAAAACAAAAACTTACATGCTAAAATGCCATCAAAACCTTAAAGTCCATAGAGAATGTCCAGAAAACACAAACACACACAGAGGCTGTAGCAAGATCTGGGATTGAGATAGCCACAACACACCAGATAGTTTTCTTTTCATCCAGGAGTATCTGGACAAATTGTTGTGTACTTTGGGTGAAATTTAACGAAAAATCACCGTGAAAGTGGTTTTGGAGAAATCACAATCTTCCTGTTCGGCAAATGCATCCAATGTCATGTTTACAAATACAAATATCATGTTTTCTCAGGTTTCTGAAGGTTTCTTCCTAGAAAACTCGAATGTGTGGAGGATTTGACTCCAGGTAACCAATCAGCGTTTGCCAGCAGAAAACAAAAAGGGACCTGCTAAAATGCATTCAAAACCTTAAAGTCCATAGAGAATATACAGAAAACACAAACACACACAGAGGCTGTAGCAAGATCTGGGATTGAGATAGCTACAAATCACCAGATAGTTTTGTTTTCATCCAGGAGTATCTGGACAAATTGTTGTGGATTTCGGGTGAAATTTAACCAAAAATCACCGTGAATGTGGTTTTGGAGAAGATCACAATCTTCCTGTTTGGCAAATGCATCCAATGTCATGTTTACAGAAAGAAATATCATGTTTTCTCAGGTTTCTGAAGCTTTCTTCCTAGAAAACTCGAATGTGTGGAGTATTTGACTCCAGGTGGAACCAATTAGCTTTTGGCAGCTAAAAACAAAAACTTACATGCTAAAATGCATTCAAAACCGTAAAGTCCATAGAGAATGTCCAGAAAACACAAACAAAAACAGAAGTTGTAGCAAGATCTGGGATTGAGATAGCCACAACACACCAGATAGTTTTGTTTTCATCCAGGAGTATCTGGACAAATTGTTGTGGATTTCGGATGAAATTTAACCAAAAATCTCCGTGAAAGTGGTTTTGGAGAAAAGCACAATCATCCGGTTCGGGAAATGTATCCAATGTCATGTTTACAAATAAAAATATCATGTTTTGTCAGGTTTCTGAAGCTTTCTTCCTAGAAAACTCGAATGTGTGGCGGATTTGACTCCAGGTGGAACCAATTAGCGTTCGCCAGCAGAAAACAAAATGGGTCCTGCTAAAATGCATTCATAACCTTAAAGTCCATAGAGAATATCCAGAAAACACAAACACACACAGAGGCTGTAGCAAGATCTGTGATTGACATAGCTACAAATCACCAGATAGTTTTGTTTTCATCCAGGAGTATCTGGACAAATTGTTGTGGATTTCTGGTGAAATTTAACCAAAAATCACCGTGAAAGTGGTTTTGGAGAAAAGCACAATCTTCCTGTTCGGCAAATGCATCCAATGTCATGTTTACGAATACAAATATCATGTTTTCTCAGGTTTCTGAAGCTTTCTTCCTAAAAAACTCGAATGTGTGGAGTATTTGACTCCAGGTGGAACCAATTAGCGTTTGGCAGCTAAAAACAAAAACTTACATGCTAAAATGCATTCAAAACCGTAAAGTCCATAGAGAATGTCCAGAAAACACAAACAAACAAAGAGGCTGTAGCAAGATCTGGGATTGAGATAGCTACAAATCACCAGATAGTTTTGTTTTCATCCAGGAGTATCTGGACAAATTGTTGTGGATTTCGGGTGAAATTTAACCAAAAATCACCATGAAAGTGGTTTTTGAGAAAAGCACAATCTTCCTGTTCAGCAAATGCATCCGATGTCATGTTTACAGAAAGAAATATCATGTTTACTCAGGTTTCTGAAGCTTTCTTCCTAGAAAACTCGAATGTGTGGAGTATTTGACTCCAGGTGGAATCAATTAGCTTTTTTCAGCTAAAAACAAAAACTTACATGCTGAAATGCATTCAAAACCTTAAAGTCCATAGAGAATGTCCAGAAAACTCAAACAAACCAAGAGGCTGTAGCAAGATCTGGGATTGAGATAGCCACAACACACCAGATAGTTTTGTTTGCATCCAGGAGTATCCAGACTAATTGTTGTGGATTTCCGGTGAAATTTAACCAAAAATCACCGTGAAAGTGGTTTTGGAGAAAATCACAATCTTCCTGTTCGGAAAATGCATCCAATGTCATGTTTACAAATACAAATATCATGTTTTCTCAGATTTCTGAAGCTTTCTTCCTAGAAAACTCGAATGTGTGGAGTATTTGACTCCAGGTGGAACCAATTAGCTTTTGGCAGCTAAAAACAAAAACTTACATGCTAAAATGCCATCAAAACCTTAAAGTCCATAGAGAATGTCCAGAAAACACAAACACACACAGAGGCTGTAGCAAGATCTGGGATTGAGATAGCCACAACACACCAGATAGTTTTCTTTTCATCCAGGAGTATCTGGACAAATTGTTGTGTACTTTGGGTGAAATTTAACGAAAAATCACCATGAAAGTGGTTTTGGAGAAATCACAATCTTCCTGTTCGGCAAATGCATCCAATGTCATGTTTACAAATACAAATATCATGTTTTATCAGGTTTCTGAAGCTTTCTTCCTAGAAAACTCGAATGTGTGGAGTATTTGACTCCAGGTAACCAATCAGCGTTTGCCAGCAGAAAACAAAAAGGGACCTGCTAAAATGCATTCAAAACCTTAAAGTCCATAGAGAATATACAGAAAACACAAACACACACAGAGGCTGTAGCAAGATCTGGGATTGAGATAGCTACAAATCACCAGATAGTTTTGTTTTCATCCAGGAGTATCTGGACAAATTGTTGTGGATTTCGGGTGAAATTTAACCAAAAATCACCGTGAATGTGGTTTTGGAGAAGATCACAATCTTCCAGTTCGGCAAATGCATCCAATGTCATGTTTCCAGAAAGAAATATCATGTTTTCTCAGGTTTCTGGAGCTTTCTTCCTAGAAAACTCAAATGTGTGGAGTATTTGACTCCAGGTGGAACCAATTAGCTTTTGGCAGCTAAAAACAAAAACTTACATGCTAAAATGCATTCAAAACCTTAAAGTCCATGGAGAATGTCCAGAAAACTCAAACAAACCAAGAGGCTGTAGCAAGATCTGGGATTGAGATAGCCACAACACACCAGATAGTTTTGTTTGCATCCAGGAGTATCCAGACTAATTGTTGTGGATTTCCGGTGAAATTTAACCAAAAATCACCGTGAAAGTGGTTTTGGAGAAAATCACAATCTTCCTGTTCGGAAAATGCATCCAATGTCATGTTTACAAATACAAATATCATGTTTTCTCAGGTTTCTGAAGCTTTCTTCCTAGAAAACTCGAATGTGTGGAGTATTTGACTCCAGGTGGAACCAATTAGCTTTTGGCAGCTAAAAACAAAAACTTACATGCTAAAATGCCATCAAAACCTTAAAGTCCATAGAGAATGTCCAGAAAACACAAACACACACAGAGGCTGTAGCAAGATCTGGGATTGAGATAGCCACAACACACCAGATAGTTTTCTTTTCATCCAGGAGTATCTGGACAAATTGTTGTGTACTTTGGGTGAAATTTAACGAAAAATCACCGTGAAAGTGGTTTTGGAGAAATCACAATCTTCCTGTTCGGCAAATGCATCCAATGTCATGTTTACAAATACAAATATCATGTTTTCTCAGGTTTCTGAAGCTTTCTTCCTAGAAAACTCGAATGTGTGGAGGATTTGACTCCAGGTAACCAATCAGCGTTTGCCAGCAGAAAACAAAAAGGGACCTGCTAAAATGCATTCAAAACCTTAAAGTCCATAGAGAATATACAGAAAACACAAACACACACAGAGGCTGTAGCAAGATCTGGGATTGAGATAGCTACAAATCACCAGATAGTTTTGTTTTCATCCAGGAGTATCTGGACAAATTGTTGTGGATTTCGGGTGAAATTTAACCAAAAATCACCGTGAAAGTGGTTTTGGAGGAAATCACAATGTTCCTGTTTGGCAAATGCATTCAATGTCATGTTTACAGAAAGAAATATCATGTTTTCTCAGGTTTCTGAAGCTTTCTTCCTAGAAAACTCGAATGTGTGGAGTATTTGACTCAAGGTGGAATCAATTAGCTTTTGGCAGCTATAAACAAAAACTTACATGCTAAAATGCATTCAAAACCGTAAAGTCCATAGAGAATGTCCAGAAAACACAAACAAAAACAGAAGTTGTAGCAAGATCTGGGATTGAGATAGCCACAACACACCAGATAGTTTTGTTTTCATCCAGGAGTATCTGGACAAATTGTTGTGGATTTTGGATGAAATTTAACCAAAAATCTCAGTGAAAGTGGTTTTGCAGAAAAGCACAATCATCCCGTTCGGGAAATGCATCCAATGTCATGTTTACAAATACAAATATCATGTTTTGACAGGTTTCTGAAGCTTTCTTCCTAGAAAACTCGAATGTGTGGAGGATTTGACTCCAGGTGGAACCAATTAGCGTTCGACAGCAGAAAACAAAATGGGTCCTGCTAAAATGCATTCATAACCTTAAAGTCCATAGAGAATATCCAGAAAACACAAACACACACAGAGGCTGTAGCAAGATCTGTGATTGACATAGCTACAAATCACCAGATAGTTTTGTTTTCATCCAGGAGTATCTGGACAAATTGTTGTGGATTTCCGGTGAAATTTAACCAAAAATCTCCGTGAAAGTGGTTTTGGAGATAAGCACAATCTTCCTGTTCGGCAAATGCATCCAATGTCATGTTTACAAATACAAATATCATGTATTCTCAGGTTTCTGAAGCTTTCTTCCTAAAAAACTCGAATGTGTGGAGGATTTGACTCCAGGTGGAACCAATTAGCGTTTGGCAGCTAAAAACAAAAACTTACATGCTAAAATGCATTCAAAACCTTAAAGTCCATAGAGAATGTCCAGAAAACACAAACAAAAAAAGAGGCTGTAGCAAGATCTGGGATTGAGATAGCTACAAATCACCAGATAGTTTTGTTTTCATCCAGGAGTATCTGGACAAATTGTTGTGGATTTTGGGTGAAATTTAACCAAAAATCACCATGAAAGTGGTTTTTGAGAAAAGCACAATCTTCCTGTTCAGCAAATGCATCCAATGTCATGTTTACAAATACAAATATCATGTTTTGACAGGTTTCTGAAGCTTTCTTCCTAGAAAACTCGAATGTGTGGAGTATTTGACTCCAGGTGGAACCAATTCACGTTTGCCAGCAGAAAACAAAAAGGGTCCTGCTAAAATGCATTCCAAACCTTAAAGTCCATAGAGAATATCCAGAAAACACAAACACACACAGAGGCTGTAGCAAGACCTGGGATTGAGATAGCTACAAATCACCAGATAGTTTTGTTTTCATCCAGGAGTATCTGGACAAATTGTTGTGGATTTCGGGTGAAATTTAACCAAAAATCACCATGAATGTGGTTTTGGAGAAAAGCACAATCTTCCTGTTCGGCAAATGCATCCAATGTCATGTTTACAGAAAGAAATATCATGTTTTCTCAGGTTTCTGAAGCTTTCTTCCTAGAAAACTCGAATGTGTGGAGTATTTGACTCAAGGTGGAATCAATTAGCTTTTGGCAGCTAAAAACAGAAACTACATGCTAAAATGCATTCAAAACCGTAAAGTCCATAGAGAATGTCCAGAAAACACAAACAAAAACAGAAGTTGTAGCAAGATCTGGGATTGAGATAGCCACAACACACCAGATAGCTTTTGGTTTTCATCCAGGAGTATTTGGACAAATTGTTGTGGATTTCCGGTGAAATTTAACCAAAAATCTCCGTGAAAGTGGTTTTGGAGAATACCACAATCATCGTGTTCGGCAAATGCATCCAATGTCATGTTTACAAAGAAAAATATCATATTTTCTCAGGTTTCTGAAGCTTTCTTCCTAAAAAACTCGAATGTGTGGAGTATTTGACTCCAGGTGGAACCAATTAGCGTTTGGCAGCTAAAAACAAAAACTTACATGCTAAAATGCATTCAAAACCGTAAAGTCCATAGAGAATGTCCAGAAAACACAAACAAACAAAGAGGCTGTAGCAAGATCTGGGATTGAGATAGCTACAAATCACCAGATAGTTTTGTTTTAATCATAAGTATCTGGACAAATTGTTGTGGATTTCGGGTGAAATTTAACCAAAAATCACCGTGAATGTGGTTTTGGAGAAGATCACAATCTTCCTGTTTGGCAAATGCATCCAATGTCATGTTTACAGAAAGAAATATCATGTTTTCTCAGGTTTCTGAAGCTTTCTTCCTAGAAAACTCGAATGTGTGGAGTATTTGACTCCAGGTGGAACCAATTAGCTTTTGGCAGCTAAAAACAAAAACTTACATGCTAAAATGCCATCAAAACCTTAAAGTCCATAGAGAATGTCCAGAAAACACAAACACACACAGAGGCTGTAGCAAGATCTGGGATTGAGATAGCCACAACACACCAGATAGTTTTCTTTTCATCCAGGAGTATCTGGACAAATTGTTGTGTATTTTGGGTGAAATTTAACGAAAAATCACCGTGAAAGTGGTTTTGGAGAAATCACAATCTTCCTGTTCGGCAAATGCATCGAATGTCATATATACAAATACAAATATCATGTTTTCTCAGGTTTCTGAAGCTTTCTTCCTAGAAAACTCGAATGTGTGGAGGATTTGACTCCAGGTAACCAATCAGCGTTTGCCAGCAGAAAACAAAAAGGGACCTGCTAAAATGCATTCAAAACCTTAAAGTCCATAGAGAATATCCAGAAAACACAAACACACACAGAGGCTGTAGCAAGATCTGGGATTGAGATAGCCACAACACACCAGATCGTTTTGTTTTCATCCAGGAGTATCTGGACAAATTGTTGTGGATTTCGGATGAAATTTAACCAAAAATCTCCGTGAAAGTGGTTTTGGAGAAAAGCACAATCATCCGGTTCAGGAAATGTATCCAATGTCATGTTTACAAATAAAAATATCATGTTTTCTCAGGTTTCTGAAGCTTTCTTCCTAGAAAACTCGAATGTGTGGAGGATTTGACTCCAGGTAACCAATCAGCGTTTGCCAGCAGAAAACAAAAAGGGACCTGCTAAAATGCATTCAAAACCTTAAAGTCCATAGAGAATATACAGAAAACACAAACACACACAGAGGCTGTAGCAAGATCTGGGATTGAGATAGCTACAAATCACCAGATAGTTTTGTTTTCATCCAGGAGTATCTGGACAAATTGTTGTGGATTTCGGGTGAAATTTAACCAAAAATCACCGTGAATGTGGTTTTGGAGAAGATCACAATCTTCCTGTTTGGCAAATGCATCCAATGTCATGTTTACAGAAAGAAATATCATGTTTTCTCAGGTTTCTGAAGCTTTCTTCCTAGAAAACTCGAATGTGTGGAGTATTTGACTCAAGGTGGAATCAATTAGCTTTTGGCAGCTATAAAC
The DNA here is from genome assembly GCF_051225735.1 of Oryctolagus cuniculus. Lineage (NCBI taxonomy): Eukaryota > Metazoa > Chordata > Mammalia > Lagomorpha > Leporidae > Oryctolagus > Oryctolagus cuniculus. The sequence goes on from NC_142868.1 coordinate 96,701,474, forward strand.
AAAAACTTACATGCTAAAATGCATTCAAAACCGTAAAGTCCATAGAGAATGTCCAGAAAACACAAACAAAAACAGAAGTTGTAGCAAGATCTGGGATTGAGATAGCCACAACACACCAGATAGTTTTGTTTTCATCCAGGAGTATCTGGACAAATTGTTGTGGATTTTGGATGAAATTTAACCAAAAATCTCAGTGAAAGTGGTTTTGGAGAAAAGCACAATCTTCCTGTTTGGCAAATGCATCCAATGTCATGTTTACAGAAAGAAATATCATGTTTTCTCAGGTTTCTGAAGCTTTCTTCCTAGAAAACTCGAATGTGTGGAGTATTTGACTCCAGGTGGAACCAATTAGCTTTTGGCAGCTAAAAACAAAAACTTACATGCTAAAATGCATTCAAAACCGTAAAGTCCATAGAGAATGTCCAGAAAACACAAACAAAAACAGAAGTTGTAGCAAGATCTGGGATTGAGATAGCCACAACACACCAGATAGTTTTGTTTTCATCCAGGAGTATCTGGACAAATTGTTGTGGATTTCGGATGAAATTTAACCAAAAATCTCCGTGAAAGTGGTTTTGGAGAAAAGCACAATCATCCGGTTCGGGAAATGTATCCAATGTCATGTTTACAAATAAAAATATCATGTTTTGTCAGGTTTCTGAAGCTTTCTTCCTAGAAAACTCGAATGTGTGGCGGATTTGACTCCAGGTGGAACCAATTAGCGTTCGCCAGCAGAAAACAAAATGGGTCCTGCTAAAATGCATTCATAACCTTAAAGTCCATAGAGAATATCCAGAAAACACAAACACACACAGAGGCTGTAGCAAGATCTGTGATTGACATAGCTACAAATCACCAGATAGTTTTGTTTTCATCCAGGAGTATCTGGACAAATTGTTGTGGATTTCTGGTGAAATTTAACCAAAAATCACCGTGAAAGTGGTTTTGGAGAAAAGCACAATCTTCCTGTTCGGCAAATGCATCCAATGTCATGTTTACGAATACAAATATCATGTTTTCTCAGGTTTCTGAAGCTTTCTTCCTAAAAAACTCGAATGTGTGGAGTATTTGACTCCAGGTGGAACCAATTAGCGTTTGGCAGCTAAAAACAAAAACTTACATGCTAAAATGCATTCAAAACCGTAAAGTCCATAGAGAATGTCCAGAAAACACAAACAAACAAAGAGGCTGTAGCAAGATCTGGGATTGAGATAGCTACAAATCACCAGATAGTTTTGTTTTCATCCAGGAGTATCTGGACAAATTGTTGTGGATTTCGGGTGAAATTTAACCAAAAATCACCATGAAAGTGGTTTTTGAGAAAAGCACAATCTTCCTGTTCAGCAAATGATCCGATGTCATGTTTACAGAAAGAAATATCATGTTTACTCAGGTTTCTGAAGCTTTCTTCCTAGAAAACTCGAATGTGTGGAGTATTTGACTCCAGGTGGAATCAATTAGCTTTTTTCAGCTAAAAACAAAAACTTACATGCTGAAATGCATTCAAAACCTTAAAGTCCATAGAGAATGTCCAGAAAACTCAAACAAACCAAGAGGCTGTAGCAAGATCTGGGATTGAGATAGCCACAACACACCAGATAGTTTTGTTTGCATCCAGGAGTATCCAGACTAATTGTTGTGGATTTCCGGTGAAATTTAACCAAAAATCACCGTGAAAGTGGTTTTGGAGAAAATCACAATCTTCCTGTTCGGAAAATGCATCCAATGTCATGTTTACAAATACAAATATCATGTTTTCTCAGATTTCTGAAGCTTTCTTCCTAGAAAACTCGAATGTGTGGAGTATTTGACTCCAGGTGGAACCAATTAGCTTTTGGCAGCTAAAAACAAAAACTTACATGCTAAAATGCCATCAAAACCTTAAAGTCCATAGAGAATGTCCAGAAAACACAAACACACACAGAGGCTGTAGCAAGATCTGGGATTGAGATAGCCACAACACACCAGATAGTTTTCTTTTCATCCAGGAGTATCTGGACAAATTGTTGTGTACTTTGGGTGAAATTTAACGAAAAATCACCATGAAAGTGGTTTTGGAGAAATCACAATCTTCCTGTTCGGCAAATGCATCCAAAGTCATGTTTACAAATACAAATATCATGTTTTATCAGGTTTCTGAAGCTTTCTTCCTAGAAAACTCGAATGTGTGGAGTATTTGACTCCAGGTAACCAATCAGCGTTTGCCAGCAGAAAACAAAAAGGGACCTGCTAAAATGCATTCAAAACCTTAAAGTCCATAGAGAATATACAGAAAACACAAACACACACAGAGGCTGTAGCAAGATCTGGGATTGAGATAGCTACAAATCACCAGATAGTTTTGTTTTCATCCAGGAGTATCTGGACAAATTGTTGTGGATTTCGGGTGAAATTTAACCAAAAATCACCGTGAATGTGGTTTTGGAGAAGATCACAATCTTCCAGTTCGGCAAATGCATCCAATGTCATGTTTCCAGAAAGAAATATCATGTTTTCTCAGGTTTCTGGAGCTTTCTTCCTAGAAAACTCAAATGTGTGGAGTATTTGACTCCAGGTGGAACCAATTAGCTTTTGGCAGCTAAAAACAAAAACTTACATGCTAAAATGCATTCAAAACCTTAAAGTCCATGGAGAATGTCCAGAAAACTCAAACAAACCAAGAGGCTGTAGCAAGATCTGGGATTGAGATAGCCACAACACACCAGATAGTTTTGTTTGCATCCAGGAGTATCCAGACTAATTGTTGTGGATTTCCGGTGAAATTTAACCAAAAATCACCGTGAAAGTGGTTTTGGAGAAAATCACAATCTTCCTGTTCGGAAAATGCATCCAATGTCATGTTTACAAATACAAATATCATGTTTTCTCAGGTTTCTGAAGCTTTCTTCCTAGAAAACTCGAATGTGTGGAGTATTTGACTCCAGGTGGAACCAATTAGCTTTTGGCAGCTAAAAACAAAAACTTACATGCTAAAATGCCATCAAAACCTTAAAGTCCATAGAGAATGTCCAGAAAACACAAACACACACAGAGGCTGTAGCAAGATCTGGGATTGAGATAGCCACAACACACCAGATAGTTTTCTTTTCATCCAGGAGTATCTGGACAAATTGTTGTGTACTTTGGGTGAAATTTAACGAAAAATCACCGTGAAAGTGGTTTTGGAGAAATCACAATCTTCCTGTTCGGCAAATGCATCCAATGTCATGTTTACAAATACAAATATCATGTTTTCTCAGGTTTCTGAAGGTTTCTTCCTAGAAAACTCGAATGTGTGGAGGATTTGACTCCAGGTAACCAATCAGCGTTTGCCAGCAGAAAACAAAAAGGGACCTGCTAAAATGCATTCAAAACCTTAAAGTCCATAGAGAATATACAGAAAACACAAACACACACAGAGGCTGTAGCAAGATCTGGGATTGAGATAGCTACAAATCACCAGATAGTTTTGTTTTCATCCAGGAGTATCTGGACAAATTGTTGTGGATTTCGGGTGAAATTTAACCAAAAATCACCGTGAATGTGGTTTTGGAGAAGATCACAATCTTCCTGTTTGGCAAATGCATCCAATGTCATGTTTACAGAAAGAAATATCATGTTTTCTCAGGTTTCTGAAGCTTTCTTCCTAGAAAACTCGAATGTGTGGAGTATTTGACTCAAGGTGGAATCAATTAGCTTTTGGCAGCTATAAACAAAAACTTACATGCTAAAATGCATTCAAAACCGTAAAGTCCATAGAGAATGTCCAGAAAACACAAACAAAAACAGAAGTTGTAGCAAGATCTGGGATTGAGATAGCCACAACACACCAGATAGTTTTGTTTTCATCCAGGAGTATCTGGACAAATTGTTGTGGATTTTGGATGAAATTTAACCAAAAATCTCAGTGAAAGTGGTTTTGGAGAAAAGCACAATCATCCCGTTCGGGAAATGCATCCAATGTCATGTTTACAAATACAAATATCATGTTTTGTCAGGTTTCTGAAGCTTTCTTCCTAGAAAACTCGAATGTGTGGAGGATTTGACTCCAGGTGGAACCAATTAGCGTTCGACAGCAGAAAACAAAATGGGTCCTGCTAAAATGCATTCATAACCTTAAAGTCCATAGAGAATATCCAGAAAACACAAACACACACAGAGGCTGTAGCAAGATCTGTGATTGACATAGCTACAAATCACCAGATAGTTTTGTTTTCATCCAGGAGTATCTGGACAAATTGTTGTGGATTTCCGGTGAAATTTAACCAAAAATCTCCGTGAAAGTGGTTTTGGAGATAAGCACAATCTTCCTGTTCGGCAAATGCATCCAATGTCATGTTTACAAATACAAATATCATGTATTCTCAGGTTTCTGAAGCTTTCTTCCTAAAAAACTCGAATGTGTGGAGTATTTGACTCCAGGTGGAACCAATTAGCGTTTGGCAGCTAAAAACAAAATCTTACATGCTAAAATGCATTCAAAACCTTAAAGTCCATAGAGAATGTCCAGAAAACACAAACAAACAAAGAGGCTGTAGCAAGATCTGGGATTGAGATAGCTACAAATCACCAGATAGTTTTGTTTTCATCCAGGAGTATCTGGACAAATTGTTGTGTATTTTGGGTGAAATTTAACCAAAAATCACCATGAAAGTGGTTTTTGAGAAAAGCACAATCTTCCTGTTCAGCAAATGCATCCAATGTCATGTTTACAGAAAGAAATATCATGTTTTCTCAGGTTTCTGAAGCTTTCTTCCTAGAAAACTCGAATGTGTGGAGTATTTGACTCCAGGTAACCAATCAGCGTTTGCCAGCAGAAAACAAAAAGGGACCTGCTAAAATGCATTCAAAACCTTAAAGTCCATAGAGAATATACAGAAAACACAAACACACACAGAGGCTGTAGCAAGATCTGGGATTGAGATAGCTACAAATCACCAGATAGTTTTGTTTTATTCATAAGTATCTGGACAAATTGTTGTGGATTTCGGGTGAAATTTAACCAAAAATCACCGTGAAAGTGGTTTTGGAGAAAAGCACAATCTTCCTGTTTGGCAAATGCATCCAATGTCATGTTTACAGAAAGAAATATCATGTTTTCTCAGGTTTCTGAAGCTTTCTTCCTAGAAAACTCGAATGTGTGGAGTATTTGACTCAAGGTGGAATCAATTAGCTTTTGGCAGCTAAAAACAGAAACTACATGCTAAAATGCATTCAAAACCGTAAAGTCCATAGAGAATGTCCAGAAAACACAAACAAAAACAGAAGTTGTAGCAAGATCTGGGATTGAGATAGCCACAACACACCAGATAGCTTTTGGTTTTCATCCAGGAGTATTTGGACAAATTGTTGTGGATTTCCGGTGAAATTTAACCAAAAATCTCCGTGAAAGTGGTTTTGGAGAATACCACAATCATCGTGTTCGGCAAATGCATCCAATGTCATGTTTACAAAGAAAAATATCATATTTTCTCAGGTTTCTGAAGCTTTCTTCCTAAAAAACTCGAATGTGTGGAGTATTTGACTCCAGGTGGAACCAATTAGCGTTTGGCAGCTAAAAACAAAAACTTACATGCTAAAATGCATTCAAAACCGTAAAGTCCATAGAGAATGTCCAGAAAACACAAACAAACAAAGAGGCTGTAGCAAGATCTGGGATTGAGATAGCTACAAATCACCAGATAGTTTTGTTTTAATCATAAGTATCTGGACAAATTGTTGTGGATTTCGGGTGAAATTTAACCAAAAATCACCGTGAATGTGGTTTTGGAGAAGATCACAATCTTCCTGTTTGGCAAATGCATCCAATGTCATGTTTACAGAAAGAAATATCATGTTTTCTCAGGTTTCTGAAGCTTTCTTCCTAGAAAACTCGAATGTGTGGAGTATTTGACTCCAGGTGGAACCAATTAGCTTTTGGCAGCTAAAAACAAAAACTTACATGCTAAAATGCCATCAAAACCTTAAAGTCCATAGAGAATGTCCAGAAAACACAAACACACACAGAGGCTGTAGCAAGATCTGGGATTGAGATAGCCACAACACACCAGATAGTTTTCTTTTCATCCAGGAGTATCTGGACAAATTGTTGTGTATTTTGGGTGAAATTTAACGAAAAATCACCGTGAAAGTGGTTTTGGAGAAATCACAATCTTCCTGTTCGGCAAATGCATCGAATGTCATATATACAAATACAAATATCATGTTTTCTCAGGTTTCTGAAGCTTTCTTCCTAGAAAACTCGAATGTGTGGAGGATTTGACTCCAGGTAACCAATCAGCGTTTGCCAGCAGAAAACAAAAAGGGACCTGCTAAAATGCATTCAAAACCTTAAAGTCCATAGAGAATATCCAGAAAACACAAACACACACAGAGGCTGTAGCAAGATCTGGGATTGAGATAGCCACAACACACCAGATCGTTTTGTTTTCATCCAGGAGTATCTGGACAAATTGTTGTGGATTTCGGATGAAATTTAACCAAAAATCTCCGTGAAAGTGGTTTTGGAGAAAAGCACAATCATCCGGTTCAGGAAATGTATCCAATGTCATGTTTACAAATAAAAATATCATGTTTTCTCAGGTTTCTGAAGCTTTCTTCCTAGAAAACTCGAATGTGTGGAGGATTTGACTCCAGGTGGAACCAATTAGCGTTCGGCAGCAGAAAACAAAATGGGTCCTGCTAAAATGCATTCAAAACCTTAAAGTCCATAGAGAATATCCAGAAAACACAAACACACACAGAGGCTGTAGCAAGATCTGTGATTGACATAGCTACAAATCACCAGATAGTTTTGTTTTCATCCAGGAGTATCTGGACAAATTGTTGTGGATTTCGGGTGAAATTTAACCAAAAATCACCGTGAAAGTGGTTTTGGAGAAAAGCACAATCTTCCTGTTCGGCAAATGCATCCAATGTCATGTTTACGAATAAAAATATCATATTTTCTCAGGTTTCTGAAGCTTTCTTCCTAAAAAACTCGAATGTGTGGAGTATTTGACTCCAGGTGGAAGCAATTAGCTTTTTTCAGCTAAAAACAAAAACTTACATGCTGAAATGCATTCAAAACCTTAAAGTCCATAGAGAATGTCCAGAAAACTCAAACAAACCAAGAGGCTGTAGCAAGATCTGGGATTGAGATAGCCACAACACACCAGATAGTTTTGTTTGCATCCAGGAGTATCCAGACTAATTGTTGTGGATTTCCGGTGAAATTTAACCAAAAATCACCGTGAAAGTGGTTTTGGAGAAAATCACAATCTTCCTGTTCGGAAAATGCATCCAATGTCATGTTTACAAATACAAATATCATGTTTTCTCAGGTCTCTGGAGCTTTCTTCCTCGTAAACTCGAATGTGTGGAGGATTTGACTCCAGGTGGAACCAATTAGCGTTTGCCAGCTGAAAACAAATCTTACATGCTAAAATGCATTCAAAACTGTGAAGCCCATAGAGAATGTCCAGAAAACACAAACACACACAGAGGCTGTAGCAAGATCTGGGATTGAGATAGCCACAACACACCAGATAGTTTTCTTTTCATCCAGGAGTATCTGGACAAATTGTTGTGTACTTTGGGTGAAATTTAACGAAAAATCACCGTGAAAGTGGTTTTGGAGAAATCACAATCTTCCTGTTCGGCAAATGCATCCAATGTCATGTTTACAAATACAAATATCATGTTTTCTCAGGTTTCTGAAGGTTTCTTCCTAGAAAACTCGAATGTGTGGAGTATTTGACTCCAGGTAACCAATCAGCGTTTGCCAGCAGAAAACAAAAAGGGACCTGCTAAAATGCATTCAAAACCTTAAAGTCCATAGAGAATATACAGAAAACACAAACACACACAGAGGCTGTAGCAAGATCTGGGATTGAGATAGCTACAAATCACCAGATAGTTTTGTTTTCATCCAGGAGTATCTGGACAAATTGTTGTGGATTTCGGGTGAAATTTAACCAAAAATCACCGTGAATGTGGTTTTGGAGAAGATCACAATCTTCCAGTTCGGCAAATGCATCCAATGTCATGTTTCCAGAAAGAAATATCATGTTTTCTCAGGTTTCTGGAGCTTTCTTCCTAGAAAACTCAAATGTGTGGAGTATTTGACTCCAGGTGGAACCAATTAGCTTTTGGCAGCTAAAAACAAAAACTTACATGCTAAAATGCATTCAAAACCTTAAAGTCCATGGAGAATGTCCAGAAAACTCAAACAAACCAAGAGGCTGTAGCAAGATCTGGGATTGAGATAGCCACAACACACCAGATAGTTTTGTTTGCATCCAGGAGTATCCAGACTAATTGTTGTGGATTTCCGGTGAAATTTAACCAAAAATCACCGTGAAAGTGGTTTTGGAGAAAATCACAATCTTCCTGTTCGGAAAATGCATCCAATGTCATGTTTACAAATACAAATATCATGTTTTCTCAGATTTCTGAAGCTTTCTTCCTAGAAAACTCGAATGTGTGGAGTATTTGACTCCAGGTGGAACCAATTAGCTTTTGGCAGCTAAAAACAAAAACTTACATGCTAAAATGCCATCAAAACCTTAAAGTCCATAGAGAATGTCCAGAAAACACAAACACACACAGAGGCTGTAGCAAGATCTGGGATTGAGATAGCCACAACACACCAGATAGTTTTCTTTTCATCCAGGAGTATCTGGACAAATTGTTGTGTACTTTGGGTGAAATTTAACGAAAAATCACCGTGAAAGTGGTTTTGGAGAAATCACAATCTTCCTGTTCGGCAAATGCATCCAATGTCATGTTTACAAATACAAATATCATGTTTTCTCAGGTTTCTGAAGGTTTCTTCCTAGAAAACTCGAATGTGTGGAGGATTTGACTCCAGGTAACCAATCAGCGTTTGCCAGCAGAAAACAAAAAGGGACCTGCTAAAATGCATTCAAAACCTTAAAGTCCATAGAGAATATACAGAAAACACAAACACACACAGAGGCTGTAGCAAGATCTGGGATTGAGATAGCTACAAATCACCAGATAGTTTTGTTTTCATCCAGGAGTATCTGGACAAATTGTTGTGGATTTCGGGTGAAATTTAACCAAAAATCACCGTGAATGTGGTTTTGGAGAAGATCACAATCTTCCTGTTTGGCAAATGCATCCAATGTCATGTTTACAGAAAGAAATACCATGTTTTCTCAGGTTTCTGAAGCTTTCTTCCTAGAAAACTCGAATGTGTGGAGTATTTGACTCCAGGTGGAACCAATTAGCTTTTGGCAGCTAAAAACAAAAACTTACATGCTAAAATGCATTCAAAACCGTAAAGTCCATAGAGAATGTCCAGAAAACACAAACAAAAACAGAAGTTGTAGCAAGATCTGGGATTGAGATAGCCACAACACACCAGATAGTTTTGTTTTCATCCAGGAGTATCTGGACAAATTGTTGTGTATTTCGGGTGAAATTTAACCAAAAATCTCCGTGAAAGTGGTTTTGGAGAAAAGCACAATCATCCGGTTCGGGAAATGTATCCAATGTCATGTTTACAAATAAAAATATCATGTTTTGTCAGGTTTCTGAAGCTTTCTTCCTAGAAAACTCGAATGTGTGGCGGATTTGACTCCAGGTGGAACCAATTAGCGTTCGCCAGCAGAAAACAAAATGGGTCCTGCTAAAATGCATTCATAACCTTAAAGTCCATAGAGAATATCCAGAAAACACAAACACACACAGAGGCTGTAGCAAGATCTGTGATTGACATAGCTACAAATCACCAGATAGTTTTCTTTTCATCCAGGAGTATCTGGACAAATTGTTGTGGATTTCTGGTGAAATTTAACCAAAAATCACCGTGAAAGTGGTTTTGGAGAAAAGCACAATCTTCCTGTTCGGCAAATGCATCCAATGTCATGTTTACGAATACAAATATCATGTTTTCTCAGGTTTCTGAAGCTTTCTTCCTAAAAAACTCGAATGTGTGGAGGATTTGACTCCAGGTGGAACCAATTAGCGTTTGGCAGCTAAAAACAAAAACTTACATGCTAAAATGCATTCAAAACCGTAAAGTCCATAGAGAATGTCCAGAAAACACAAACAAACAAAGAGGCTGTAGCAAGATCTGGGATTGAGATAGCTACAAATCACCAGATAGTTTTGTTTTCATCCAGGAGTATCTGGACAAATTGTTGTGTATTTTGGGTGAAATTTAACCAAAAATCACCATGAAAGTGGTTTTTGAGAAAAGCACAATCTTCCTGTTCAGCAAATGCATCCGATGTCATGTTTACAGAAAGAAATATCATGTTTACTCAGGTTTCTGAAGCTTTCTTCCTAGAAAACTCGAATGTGTGGAGTATTTGACTCCAGGTGGAATCAATTAGCTTTTTTCAGCTAAAAACAAAAACTTACATGCTGAAATGCATTCAAAACCTTAAAGTCCATAGAGAATGTCCAGAAAACTCAAACAAACCAAGAGGCTGTAGCAAGATCTGGGATTGAGATAGCCACAACACACCAGATAGTTTTGTTTGCATCCAGGAGTATCCAGACTAATTGTTGTGGATTTCCGGTGAAATTTAACCAAAAATCACCGTGAAAGTGGTTTTGGAGAAAAGCACAAGCTTTCTGTTCAGCAAATGCATCCAATGTCATGTTTACAAATACAAATATCATGTTTTCTCAGGTCTCTGGAGCTTTCTTCCTCGTAAACTCGAATGTGTGGAGGATTTGACTCCAGGTGGAACCAATTAGCGTTTGCCAGCTGAAAACAAATCTTACATGCTAAAATGCATTCAAAACTGTGAAGCCCATAGAGAATGTCCAGAAAACACAAACACACACAGAGGCTGTAGCAAGATCTGGGATTGAGATAGCCACAACACACCAGATAGTTTTCTTTTCATCCAGGAGTATCTGGACAAATTGTTGTGTACTTTGGGTGAAATTTAACGAAAAATCACCGTGAAAGTGGTTTTGGAGAAATCACAATCTTCCTGTTCGGCAAATGCATCCAATGTCATGTTTACAAATACAAATATCATGTTTTCTCAGGTTTCTGAAGGTTTCTTCCTAGAAAACTCGAATGTGTGGAGTATTTGACTCCAGGTAACCAATCAGCGTTTGCCAGCAGAAAACAAAAAGGGACCTGCTAAAATGCATTCAAAACCTTAAAGTCCATAGAGAATATACAGAAAACACAAACACACACAGAGGCTGTAGCAAGATCTGGGATTGAGATAGCTACAAATCACCAGATAGTTTTGTTTTCATCCAGGAGTATCTGGACAAATTGTTGTGGATTTCGGGTGAAATTTAACCAAAAATCACCGTGAATGTGGTTTTGGAGAAGATCACAATCTTCCAGTTCGGCAAATGCATCCAATGTCATGTTTCCAGAAAGAAATATCATGTTTTCTCAGGTTTCTGGAGCTTTCTTCCTAGAAAACTCAAATGTGTGGAGTATTTGACTCCAGGTGGAACCAATTAGCTTTTGGCAGCTAAAAACAAAAACTTACATGCTAAAATGCATTCAAAACCTTAAAGTCCATGGAGAATGTCCAGAAAACTCAAACAAACCAAGAGGCTGTAGCAAGATCTGGGATTGAGATAGCCACAACACACCAGATAGTTTTGTTTGCATCCAGGAGTATCCAGACTAATTGTTGTGGATTTCCGGTGAAATTTAACCAAAAATCACCGTGAAAGTGGTTTTGGAGAAAATCACAATCTTCCTGTTCGGAAAATGCATCCAATGTCATGTTTACAAATACAAATATCATGTTTTCTCAGATTTCTGAAGCTTTCTTCCTAGAAAACTCGAATGTGTGGAGTATTTGACTCCAGGTGGAACCAATTAGCTTTTGGCAGCTAAAAACAAAAACTTACATGCTAAAATGCCATCAAAACCTTAAAGTCCATAGAGAATGTCCAGAAAACACAAACACACACAGAGGCTGTAGCAAGATCTGGGATTGAGATAGCCACAACACACCAGATAGTTTTCTTTTCATCCAGGAGTATCTGGACAAATTGTTGTGTACTTTGGGTGAAATTTAACGAAAAATCACCGTGAAAGTGGTTTTGGAGAAATCACAATCTTCCTGTTCGGCAAATGCATCCAATGTCATGTTTACAAATACAAATATCATGTTTTCTCAGGTTTCTGAAGGTTTCTTCCTAGAAAACTCGAATGTGTGGAGGATTTGACTCCAGGTAACCAATCAGCGTTTGCCAGCAGAAAACAAAAAGGGACCTGCTAAAATGCATTCAAAACCTTAAAGTCCATAGAGAATATACAGAAAACACAAACACACACAGAGGCTGTAGCAAGATCTGGGATTGAGATAGCTACAAATCACCAGATAGTTTTGTTTTCATCCAGGAGTATCTGGACAAATTGTTGTGGATTTCGGGTGAAATTTAACCAAAAATCACCGTGAATGTGGTTTTGGAGAAGATCACAATCTTCCTGTTTGGCAAATGCATCCAATGTCATGTTTACAGAAAGAAATACCATGTTTTCTCAGGTTTCTGAAGCTTTCTTCCTAGAAAACTCGAATGTGTGGAGTATTTGACTCCAGGTGGAACCAATTAGCTTTTGGCAGCTAAAAACAAAAACTTACATGCTAAAATGCATTCAAAACCGTAAAGTCCATAGAGAATGTCCAGAAAACACAAACAAAAACAGAAGTTGTAGCAAGATCTGGGATTGAGATAGCCACAACACACCAGATAGTTTTGTTTTCATCCAGGAGTATCTGGACAAATTGTTGTGTATTTCGGGTGAAATTTAACCAAAAATCTCCGTGAAAGTGGTTTTGGAGAAAAGCACAATCATCCGGTTCGGGAAATGTATCCAATGTCATGTTTACAAATAAAAATATCATGTTTTGTCAGGTTTCTGAAGCTTTCTTCCTAGAAAACTCGAATGTGTGGCGGATTTGACTCCAGGTGGAACCAATTAGCGTTCGCCAGCAGAAAACAAAATGGGTCCTGCTAAAATGCATTCATAACCTTAAAGTCCATAGAGAATATCCAGAAAACACAAACACACACAGAGGCTGTAGCAAGATCTGTGATTGACATAGCTACAAATCACCAGATAGTTTTGTTTTCATCCAGGAGTATCTGGACAAATTGTTGTGGATTTCTGGTGAAATTTAACCAAAAATCACCGTGAAAGTGGTTTTGGAGAAAAGCACAATCTTCCTGTTCGGCAAATGCATCCAATGTCATGTTTACGAATACAAATATCATGTTTTCTCAGGTTTCTGAAGCTTTCTTCCTAAAAAACTCGAATGTGTGGAGTATTTGACTCCAGGTGGAACCAATTAGCGTTTGGCAGCTAAAAACAAAAACTTACATGCTAAAATGCATTCAAAACCGTAAAGTCCATAGAGAATGTCCAGAAAACACAAACAAACAAAGAGGCTGTAGCAAGATCTGGGATTGAGATAGCTACAAATCACCAGATAGTTTTGTTTTCATCCAGGAGTATCTGGACAAATTGTTGTGTATTTTGGGTGAAATTTAACCAAAAATCACCATGAAAGTGGTTTTTGAGAAAAGCACAATCTTCCTGTTCAGCAAATGCATCCGATGTCATGTTTACAGAAAGAAATATCATGTTTACTCAGGTTTCTGAAGCTTTCTTCCTAGAAAACTCGAATGTGTGGAGTATTTGACTCCAGGTGGAATCAATTAGCTTTTTTCAGCTAAAAACAAAAACTTACATGCTGAAATGCATTCAAAACCTTAAAGTCCATAGAGAATGTCCAGAAAACTCAAACAAACCAAGAGGCTGTAGCAAGATCTGGGATTGAGATAGCCACAACACACCAGATAGTTTTGTTTGCATCCAGGAGTATCCAGACTAATTGTTGTGGATTTCCGGTGAAATTTAACCAAAAATCACCGTGAAAGTGGTTTTGGAGAAAATCACAATCTTCCTGTTCGGAAAATGCATCCAATGTCATGTTTACAAATACAAATATCATGTTTTCTCAGATTTCTGAAGCTTTCTTCCTAGAAAACTCGAATGTGTGGAGTATTTGACTCCAGGTGGAACCAATTAGCTTTTGGCAGCTAAAAACAAAAACTTACATGCTAAAATGCCATCAAAACCTTAAAGTCCATAGAGAATGTCCAGAAAACACAAACACACACAGAGGCTGTAGCAAGATCTGGGATTGAGATAGCCACAACACACCAGATAGTTTTCTTTTCATCCAGGAGTATCTGGACAAATTGTTGTGTACTTTGGGTGAAATTTAACGAAAAATCACCGTGAAAGTGGTTTTGGAGAAATCACAATCTTCCTGTTCGGCAAATGCATCCAATGTCATGTTTACAAATACAAATATCATGTTTTCTCAGGTTTCTGAAGGTTTCTTCCTAGAAAACTCGAATGTGTGGAGTATTTGACTCCAGGTAACCAATCAGCGTTTGCCAGCAGAAAACAAAAAGGGACCTGCTAAAATGCATTCAAAACCTTAAAGTCCATAGAGAATATACAGAAAACACAAACACACACAGAGGCTGTAGCAAGATCTGGGATTGAGATAGCTACAAATCACCAGATAGTTTTGTTTTCATCCAGGAGTATCTGGACAAATTGTTGTGGATTTCGGGTGAAATTTAACCAAAAATCACCGTGAATGTGGTTTTGGAGAAGATCACAATCTTCCAGTTCGGCAAATGCATCCAATGTCATGTTTCCAGAAAGAAATATCATGTTTTCTCAGGTTTCTGGAGCTTTCTTCCTAGAAAACTCAAATGTGTGGAGTATTTGACTCCAGGTGGAACCAATTAGCTTTTGGCAGCTAAAAACAAAAACTTACATGCTAAAATGCATTCAAAACCTTAAAGTCCATGGAGAATGTCCAGAAAACTCAAACAAACCAAGAGGCTGTAGCAAGATCTGGGATTGAGATAGCCACAACACACCAGATAGTTTTGTTTGCATCCAGGAGTATCCAGACTAATTGTTGTGGATTTCCGGTGAAATTTAACCAAAAATCACCGTGAAAGTGGTTTTGGAGAAAATCACAATCTTCCTGTTCGGAAAATGCATCCAATGTCATGTTTACAAATACAAATATCATGTTTTCTCAGATTTCTGAAGCTTTCTTCCTAGAAAACTCGAATGTGTGGAGTATTTGACTCCAGGTGGAACCAATTAGCTTTTGGCAGCTAAAAACAAAAACTTACATGCTAAAATGCCATCAAAACCTTAAAGTCCATAGAGAATGTCCAGAAAACACAAACACACACAGAGGCTGTAGCAAGATCTGGGATTGAGATAGCCACAACACACCAGATAGTTTTCTTTTCATCCAGGAGTATCTGGACAAATTGTTGTGTACTTTGGGTGAAATTTAACGAAAAATCACCGTGAAAGTGGTTTTGGAGAAATCACAATCTTCCTGTTCGGCAAATGCATCCAATGTCATGTTTACAAATACAAATATCATGTTTTCTCAGGTTTCTGAAGGTTTCTTCCTAGAAAACTCGAATGTGTGGAGTATTTGACTCCAGGTAACCAATCAGCGTTTGCCAGCAGAAAACAAAAAGGGACCTGCTAAAATGCATTCAAAACCTTAAAGTCCATAGAGAATATACAGAAAACACAAACACACACAGAGGCTGTAGCAAGATCTGGGATTGAGATAGCTACAAATCACCAGATAGTTTTGTTTTCATCCAGGAGTATCTGGACAAATTGTTGTGGATTTCGGGTGAAATTTAACCAAAAATCACCGTGAATGTGGTTTTGGAGAAGATCACAATCTTCCAGTTCGGCAAATGCATCCAATGTCATGTTTCCAGAAAGAAATATCATGTTTTCTCAGGTTTCTGGAGCTTTCTTCCTAGAAAACTCGAATGTGTGGAGTATTTGACTCAAGGTGGAATCAATTAGCTTTTGGCAGCTATAAACAAAAACTTACATGCTAAAATGCATTCAAAACCGTAAAGTCCATAGAGAATGTCCAGAAAACACAAACAAAAACAGAAGTTGTAGCAAGATCTGGGATTGAGATAGCCACAACACACCAGATAGTTTTGTTTTCATCCAGGAGTATCTGGACAAATTGTTGTGGATTTTGGATGAAATTTAACCAAAAATCTCAGTGAAAGTGGTTTTGGAGAAAAGCACAATCATCCCGTTCGGGAAATGCATCCAATGTCATGTTTACAAATACAAATATCATGTTTTGTCAGGTTTCTGAAGCTTTCTTCCTAGAAAACTCGAATGTGTGGAGGATTTGACTCCAGGTGGAACCAATTAGCGTTCGCCAGCAGAAAACAAAATGGGTCCTGCTAAAATGCATTCATAACCTTAAAGTCCATAGAGAATATCCAGAAAACACAAACACACACAGAGGCTGTAGCAAGATCTGTGATTGACATAGCTACAAATCACCAGATAGTTTTGTTTTCATCCAGGAGTATCTGGACAAATTGTTGTGGATTTCCGGTGAAATTTAACCAAAAATCTCCGTGAAAGTGGTTTTGGAGAAAAGCACAATCTTCCTGTTCGGCAAATGCATCCAATGTCATGTTTACAAATACAAATATCATGTTTTCTCAGGTTTCTGAAGCTTTCTTCCTAGAAAACTCGAATGTGTGGAGTATTTGACTCCAGGTAACCAATCAGCGTTTGCCAGCAGAAAACAAAAAGGGACCTGCTAAAATGCATTCAAAACCTTAAAGTCCATAGAGAATATACAGAAAACACAAACACACACAGAGGCTGTAGCAAGATCTGGGATTGAGATAGCTACAAATCACCAGATAGTTTTGTTTTCATCCAGGAGTATCTGGACAAATTGTTGTGGATTTCGGGTGAAATTTAACCAAAAATCACCGTGAATGTGGTTTTGGAGAAGATCACAATCTTCCAGTTCGGCAAATGCATCCAATGTCATGTTTCCAGAAAGAAATATCATGTTTTCTCAGGTTTCTGGAGCTTTCTTCCTAGAAAACTCAAATGTGTGGAGTATTTGACTCCAGGTGGAACCAATTAGCTTTTGGCAGCTAAAAACAAAAACTTACATGCTAAAATGCATTCAAAACCTTAAAGTCCATGGAGAATGTCCAGAAAACTCAAACAAACCAAGAGGCTGTAGCAAGATCTGGGATTGAGATAGCCACAACACACCAGATAGTTTTGTTTGCATCCAGGAGTATCCAGACTAATTGTTGTGGATTTCCGGTGAAATTTAACCAAAAATCACCGTGAAAGTGGTTTTGGAGAAAATCACAATCTTCCTGTTCGGAAAATGCATCCAATGTCATGTTTACAAATACAAATATCATGTTTTCTCAGATTTCTGAAGCTTTCTTCCTAGAAAACTCGAATGTGTGGAGTATTTGACTCCAGGTGGAACCAATTAGCTTTTGGCAGCTAAAAACAAAAACTTACATGCTAAAATGCCATCAAAACCTTAAAGTCCATAGAGAATGTCCAGAAAACACAAACACACACAGAGGCTGTAGCAAGATCTGGGATTGAGATAGCCACAACACACCAGATAGTTTTCTTTTCATCCAGGAGTATCTGGACAAATTGTTGTGTACTTTGGGTGAAATTTAACGAAAAATCACCGTGAAAGTGGTTTTGGAGAAATCACAATCTTCCTGTTCGGCAAATGCATCCAATGTCATGTTTACAAATACAAATATCATGTTTTCTCAGGTTTCTGAAGGTTTCTTCCTAGAAAACTCGAATGTGTGGAGGATTTGACTCCAGGTAACCAATCAGCGTTTGCCAGCAGAAAACAAAAAGGGACCTGCTAAAATGCATTCAAAACCTTAAAGTCCATAGAGAATATACAGAAAACACAAACACACACAGAGGCTGTAGCAAGATCTGGGATTGAGATAGCTACAAATCACCAGATAGTTTTGTTTTCATCCAGGAGTATCTGGACAAATTGTTGTGGATTTCGGGTGAAATTTAACCAAAAATCACCGTGAATGTGGTTTTGGAGAAGATCACAATCTTCCTGTTTGGCAAATGCATCCAATGTCATGTTTACAGAAAGAAATACCATGTTTTCTCAGGTTTCTGAAGCTTTCTTCCTAGAAAACTCGAATGTGTGGAGTATTTGACTCCAGGTGGAACCAATTAGCTTTTGGCAGCTAAAAACAAAAACTTACATGCTAAAATGCATTCAAAACCGTAAAGTCCATAGAGAATGTCCAGAAAACACAAACAAAAACAGAAGTTGTAGCAAGATCTGGGATTGAGATAGCCACAACACACCAGATAGTTTTGTTTTCATCCAGGAGTATCTGGACAAATTGTTGTGGATTTCGGATGAAATTTAACCAAAAATCTCCGTGAAAGTGGTTTTGGAGAAAAGCACAATCATCCGGTTCGGGAAATGTATCCAATGTCATGTTTACAAATAAAAATATCATGTTTTGTCAGGTTTCTGAAGCTTTCTTCCTAGAAAACTCGAATGTGTGGCGGATTTGACTCCAGGTGGAACCAATTAGCGTTCGCCAGCAGAAAACAAAATGGGTCCTGCTAAAATGCATTCATAACCTTAAAGTCCATAGAGAATATCCAGAAAACACAAACACACACAGAGGCTGTAGCAAGATCTGTGATTGACATAGCTACAAATCACCAGATAGTTTTGTTTTCATCCAGGAGTATCTGGACAAATTGTTGTGGATTTCTGGTGAAATTTAACCAAAAATCACCGTGAAAGTGGTTTTGGAGAAAAGCACAATCTTCCTGTTCGGCAAATGCATCCAATGTCATGTTTACGAATACAAATATCATGTTTTCTCAGGTTTCTGAAGCTTTCTTCCTAAAAAACTCGAAAGTGTGGAGTATTTGACTCCAGGTGGAACCAATTAGCGTTTGGCAGCTAAAAACAAAAACTTACATGCTAAAATGCATTCAAAACCTTAAAGTCCATAGAGAATGTCCAGAAAACACAAACAAACAAAGAGGCTGTAGCAAGATCTGGGATTGAGATAGCTACAAATCACCAGATAGTTTTGTTTTCATCCAGGAGTATCTGGACAAATTGTTGTGTATTTTGGGTGAAATTTAACCAAAAATCACCATGAAAGTGGTTTTTGAGAAAAGCACAATCTTCCTGTTCAGCAAATGCATCCGATGTCATGTTTACAGAAAGAAATATCATGTTTACTCAGGTTTCTGAAGCTTTCTTCCTAGAAAACTCGAATGTGTGGAGTATTTGACTCCAGGTGGAATCAATTAGCTTTTTTCAGCTAAAAACAAAAACTTACATGCTGAAATGCATTCAAAACCTTAAAGTCCATAGAGAATGTCCAGAAAACTCAAACAAACCAAGAGGCTGTAGCAAGATCTGGGATTGAGATAGCCACAACACACCAGATAGTTTTGTTTGCATCCAGGAGTATCCAGACTAATTGTTGTGGATTTCCGGTGAAATTTAACCAAAAATCACCGTGAAAGTGGTTTTGGAGAAAATCACAATCTTCCTGTTCGGAAAATGCATCCAATGTCATGTTTACAAATACAAATATCATGTTTTCTCAGATTTCTGAAGCTTTCTTCCTAGAAAACTCGAATGTGTGGAGTATTTGACTCCAGGTGGAACCAATTAGCTTTTGGCAGCTAAAAACAAAAACTTACATGCTAAAATGCCATCAAAACCTTAAAGTCCATAGAGAATGTCCAGAAAACACAAACACACACAGAGGCTGTAGCAAGATCTGGGATTGAGATAGCCACAACACACCAGATAGTTTTCTTTTCATCCAGGAGTATCTGGACAAATTGTTGTGTACTTTGGGTGAAATTTAACGAAAAATCACCGTGAAAGTGGTTTTGGAGAAATCACAATCTTCCTGTTCGGCAAATGCATCCAATGTCATGTTTACAAATACAAATATCATGTTTTCTCAGGTTTCTGAAGGTTTCTTCCTAGAAAACTCGAATGTGTGGAGTATTTGACTCCAGGTAACCAATCAGCGTTTGCCAGCAGAAAACAAAAAGGGACCTGCTAAAATGCATTCAAAACCTTAAAGTCCATAGAGAATATACAGAAAACACAAACACACACAGAGGCTGTAGCAAGATCTGGGATTGAGATAGCTACAAATCACCAGATAGTTTTGTTTTCATCCAGGAGTATCTGGACAAATTGTTGTGGATTTCGGGTGAAATTTAACCAAAAATCACCGTGAATGTGGTTTTGGAGAAGATCACAATCTTCCAGTTCGGCAAATGCATCCAATGTCATGTTTCCAGAAAGAAATATCATGTTTTCTCAGGTTTCTGGAGCTTTCTTCCTAGAAAACTCAAATGTGTGGAGTATTTGACTCCAGGTGGAACCAATTAGCTTTTGGCAGCTAAAAACAAAAACTTACATGCTAAAATGCATTCAAAACCTTAAAGTCCATGGAGAATGTCCAGAAAACTCAAACAAACCAAGAGGCTGTAGCAAGATCTGGGATTGAGATAGCCACAACACACCAGATAGTTTTGTTTGCATCCAGGAGTATCCAGACTAATTGTTGTGGATTTCCGGTGAAATTTAACCAAAAATCACCGTGAAAGTGGTTTTGGAGAAAATCACAATCTTCCTGTTCGGAAAATGCATCCAATGTCATGTTTACAAATACAAATATCATGTTTTCTCAGGTTTCTGAAGCTTTCTTCCTAGAAAACTCGAATGTGTGGAGTATTTGACTCCAGGTGGAACCAATTAGCTTTTGGCAGCTAAAAACAAAAACTTACATGCTAAAATGCCATCAAAACCTTAAAGTCCATAGAGAATGTCCAGAAAACACAAACACACACAGAGGCTGTAGCAAGATCTGGGATTGAGATAGCCACAACACACCAGATAGTTTTCTTTTCATCCAGGAGTATCTGGACAAATTGTTGTGTACTTTGGGTGAAATTTAACGAAAAATCACCGTGAAAGTGGTTTTGGAGAAATCACAATCTTCCTGTTCGGCAAATGCATCCAATGTCATGTTTACAAATACAAATATCATGTTTTCTCAGGTTTCTGAAGGTTTCTTCCTAGAAAACTCGAATGTGTGGAGTATTTGACTCCAGGTAACCAATCAGCGTTTGCCAGCAGAAAACAAAAAGGGACCTGCTAAAATGCATTCAAAACCTTAAAGTCCATAGAGAATATACAGAAAACACAAACACACACAGAGGCTGTAGCAAGATCTGGGATTGAGATAGCTACAAATCACCAGATAGTTTTGTTTTCATCCAGGAGTATCTGGACAAATTGTTGTGGATTTCGGGTGAAATTTAACCAAAAATCACCGTGAATGTGGTTTTGGAGAAGATCACAATCTTCCTGTTTGGCAAATGCATCCAATGTCATGTTTACAGAAAGAAATATCATGTTTTCTCAGGTTTCTGAAGCTTTCTTCCTAGAAAACTCGAATGTGTGGAGTATTTGACTCAAGGTGGAATCAATTAGCTTTTGGCAGCTATAAACAAAAACTTACATGCTAAAATGCATTCAAAACCGTAAAGTCCATAGAGAATGTCCAGAAAACACAAACAAAAACAGAAGTTGTAGCAAGATCTGGGATTGAGATAGCCACAACACACCAGATAGTTTTGTTTTCATCCAGGAGTATCTGGACAAATTGTTGTGGATTTTGGATGAAATTTAACCAAAAATCTCAGTGAAAGTGGTTTTGGAGAAAAGCACAATCATCCTGTTCGGGAAATGCATCCAATGTCATGTTTACAAATACAAATATCATGTTTTGTCAGGTTTCTGAAGCTTTCTTCCTAGAAAACTCGAATGTGTGGAGGATTTGACTCCAGGTGGAACCAATTAGCGTTCGCCAGCAGAAAACAAAATGGGTCCTGCTAAAATGCATTCATAACCTTAAAGTCCATAGAGAATATCCAGAAAACACAAACACACACAGAGGCTGTAGCAAGATCTGTGATTGACATAGCTACAAATCACCAGATAGTTTTGTTTTCATCCAGGAGTATCTGGACAAATTGTTGTGGATTTCCGGTGAAATTTAACCAAAAATCTCCGTGAAAGTGGTTTTGGAGAAAAGCACAATCTTCCTGTTCGGCAAATGCATCCAATGTCATGTTTACAAATACAAATATCATGTATTCTCAGGTTTCTGAAGCTTTCTTCCTAAAAAACTCGAATGTGTGGAGTATTTGACTCCAGGTGGAACCAATTAGCGTTTGGCAGCTAAAAACAAAAACTTACATGCTAAAATGCATTCAAAACCGTAAAGTCCATAGAGAATGTCCAGAAAACACAAACAAACAAAGAGGCTGTAGCAAGATCTGGGATTGAGATAGCTACAAATCACCAGATAGTTTTGTTTTCATCCAGGAGTATCTGGACAAATTGTTGTGGATTTTGGGTGAAATTTAACCAAAAATCACCATGAAAGTGGTTTTTGAGAAAAGCACAATCTTCCTGTTCAGCAAATGCATCCAATGTCATGTTTACAGAAAGAAATATCATGTTTTCTCAGGTTTCTGAAGCTTTCTTCCTAGAAAACTCGAATGTGTGGAGTATTTGACTCCAGGTAACCAATCAGCGTTTGCCAGCAGAAAACAAAAAGGGACCTGCTAAAATGCATTCAAAACCTTAAAGTCCATAGAGAATATACAGAAAACACAAACACACACAGAGGCTGTAGCAAGATCTGGGATTGAGATAGCTACAAATCACCAGATAGTTTTGTTTTCATCCAGGAGTATCTGGACAAATTGTTGTGGATTTTGGGTGAAATTTAACCAAAAATCACCATGAAAGTGGTTTTTGAGAAAAGCACAATCTTCCTGTTCAGCAAATGCATCCAATGTCATGTTTACAGAAAGAAATATCATGTTTTCTCAGGTTTCTGAAGCTTTCTTCCTAGAAAACTCGAATGTGTGGAGTATTTGACTCCAGGTAACCAATCAGCGTTTGCCAGCAGAAAACAAAAAGGGACCTGCTAAAATGCATTCAAAACCTTAAAGTCCATAGAGAATATACAGAAAACACAAACACACACAGAGGCTGTAGCAAGATCTGGGATTGAGATAGCTACAAATCACCAGATAGTTTTGTTTTATTCATAAGTATCTGGACAAATTGTTGTGGATTTCGGGTGAAATTTAACCAAAAATCACCGTGAATGTGGTTTTGGAGAAGATCACAATCTTCCTGTTTGGCAAATGCATCCAATGTCTTGTTTACAGAAAGAAATATCATGTTTTCTCAGGTTTCTGAAGCTTTCTTCCTAGAAAACTCGAATGTGTGGAGTATTTGACTCAAGGTGGAATCAATTAGCTTTTGGCAGCTAAAAACAGAAACTACATGCTAAAATGCATTCAAAACCTTAAAGTCCATAGAGAATGTCCAGAAAACACAAACAAAAACAGAAGTTGTAGCAAGATCTGGGATTGAGATAGCCACAACACACCAGATAGCTTTTGGTTTTCATCCAGGAGTATTTGGACAAATTGTTGTGGATTTCGGGTGAAATTTAACCAAAAATCACCGTGAATGTGGTTTTGGAGAAGATCACAATCTTCCAGTTCGGCAAATGCATCCAATGTCATGTTTCCAGAAAGAAATATCATGTTTTCTCAGGTTTCTGGAGCTTTCTTCCTAGAAAACTCAAATGTGTGGAGTATTTGACTCCAGGTGGAACCAATTAGCTTTTGGCAGCTAAAAACAAAAACTTACATGCTAAAATGCATTCAAAACCTTAAAGTCCATGGAGAATGTCCAGAAAACTCAAACAAACCAAGAGGCTGTAGCAAGATCTGGGATTGAGATAGCCACAACACACCAGATAGTTTTGTTTGCATCCAGGAGTATCCAGACTAATTGTTGTGGATTTCCGGTGAAATTTAACCAAAAATCACCGTGAAAGTGGTTTTGGAGAAAATCACAATCTTCCTGTTCGGAAAATGCATCCAATGTCATGTTTACAAATACAAATATCATGTTTTCTCAGGTTTCTGAAGCTTTCTTCCTAGAAAACTCGAATGTGTGGAGTATTTGACTCCAGGTGGAACCAATTAGCTTTTGGCAGCTAAAAACAAAAACTTACATGCTAAAATGCCATCAAAACCTTAAAGTCCATAGAGAATGTCCAGAAAACACAAACACACACAGAGGCTGTAGCAAGATCTGGGATTGAGATAGCCACAACACACCAGATAGTTTTCTTTTCATCCAGGAGTATCTGGACAAATTGTTGTGTACTTTGGGTGAAATTTAACGAAAAATCACCGTGAAAGTGGTTTTGGAGAAATCACAATCTTCCTGTTCGGCAAATGCATCCAATGTCATGTTTACAAATACAAATATCATGTTTTCTCAGGTTTCTGAAGGTTTCTTCCTAGAAAACTCGAATGTGTGGAGTATTTGACTCCAGGTAACCAATCAGCGTTTGCCAGCAGAAAACAAAAAGGGACCTGCTAAAATGCATTCAAAACCTTAAAGTCCATAGAGAATATACAGAAAACACAAACACACACAGAGGCTGTAGCAAGATCTGGGATTGAGATAGCTACAAATCACCAGATAGTTTTGTTTTCATCCAGGAGTATCTGGACAAATTGTTGTGGATTTCGGGTGAAATTTAACCAAAAATCACCGTGAATGTGGTTTTGGAGAAGATCACAATCTTCCTGTTTGGCAAATGCATCCAATGTCATGTTTACAGAAAGAAATATCATGTTTTCTCAGGTTTCTGAAGCTTTCTTCCTAGAAAACTCGAATGTGTGGAGTATTTGACTCAAGGTGGAATCAATTAGCTTTTGGCAGCTATAAACAAAAACTTACATGCTAAAATGCATTCAAAACCGTAAAGTCCATAGAGAATGTCCAGAAAACACAAACAAAAACAGAAGTTGTAGCAAGATCTGGGATTGAGATAGCCACAACACACCAGATAGTTTTGTTTTCATCCAGGAGTATCTGGACAAATTGTTGTGGATTTTGGATGAAATTTAACCAAAAATCTCAGTGAAAGTGGTTTTGGAGAAAAGCACAATCATCCCGTTCGGGAAATGCATCCAATGTCATGTTTACAAATACAAATATCATGTTTTGTCAGGTTTCTGAAGCTTTCTTCCTAGAAAACTCGAATGTGTGGAGGATTTGACTCCAGGTGGAACCAATTAGCGTTCGCCAGCAGAAAACAAAATGGGTCCTGCTAAAATGCATTCATAACCTTAAAGTCCATAGAGAATATCCAGAAAACACAAACACACACAGAGGCTGTAGCAAGATCTGTGATTGACATAGCTACAAATCACCAGATAGTTTTGTTTTCATCCAGGAGTATCTGGACAAATTGTTGTGGATTTCCGGTGAAATTTAACCAAAAATCTCCGTGAAAGTGGTTTTGGAGAAAAGCACAATCTTCCTGTTCGGCAAATGCATCCAATGTCATGTTTACAAATACAAATATCATGTATTCTCAGGTTTCTGAAGCTTTCTTCCTAAAAAACTCGAATGTGTGGAGTATTTGACTCCAGGTGGAACCAATTAGCGTTTGGCAGCTAAAAACAAAAACTTACATGCTAAAATGCATTCAAAACCTTAAAGTCCATAGAGAATGTCCAGAAAACACAAACAAACAAAGAGGCTGTAGCAAGATCTGGGATTGAGATAGCTACAAATCACCAGATAGTTTTGTTTTCATCCAGGAGTATCTGGACAAACTGTTGTGGATTTTGGGTGAAATTTAACCAAAAATCACCATGAAAGTGGTTTTTGAGAAAAGCACAATCTTCCTGTTCAGCAAATGCATCCAATGTCATGTTTACAGAAAGAAATATCATGTTTTCTCAGGTTTCTGAAGCTTTCTTCCTAGAAAACTCGAATGTGTGGAGTATTTGACTCCAGGTAACCAATCAGCGTTTGCCAGCAGAAAACAAAAAGGGACCTGCTAAAATGCATTCAAAACCTTAAAGTCCATAGAGAATATACAGAAAACACAAACACACACAGAGGCTGTAGCAAGATCTGGGATTGAGATAGCTACAAATCACCAGATAGTTTTGTTTTCATCCAGGAGTATCTGGACAAATTGTTGTGGATTTTGGGTGAAATTTAACCAAAAATCACCATGAAAGTGGTTTTTGAGAAAAGCACAATCTTCCTGTTCAGCAAATGCATCCAATGTCATGTTTACAGAAAGAAATATCATGTTTTCTCAGGTTTCTGAAGCTTTCTTCCTAGAAAACTCGAATGTGTGGAGTATTTGACTCCAGGTAACCAATCAGCGTTTGCCAGCAGAAAACAAAAAGGGACCTGCTAAAATGCATTCAAAACCTTAAAGTCCATAGAGAATATACAGAAAACACAAACACACACAGAGGCTGTAGCAAGATCTGGGATTGAGATAGCTACAAATCACCAGATAGTTTTGTTTTATTCATAAGTATCTGGACAAATTGTTGTGGATTTCGGGTGAAATTTAACCAAAAATCACCGTGAATGTGGTTTTGGAGAAGATCACAATCTTCCTGTTTGGCAAATGCATCCAATGTCTTGTTTACAGAAAGAAATATCATGTTTTCTCAGGTTTCTGAAGCTTTCTTCCTAGAAAACTCGAATGTGTGGAGTATTTGACTCAAGGTGGAATCAATTAGCTTTTGGCAGCTAAAAACAGAAACTACATGCTAAAATGCATTCAAAACCTTAAAGTCCATAGAGAATGTCCAGAAAACACAAACAAAAACAGAAGTTGTAGCAAGATCTGGGATTGAGATAGCCACAACACACCAGATAGCTTTTGGTTTTCATCCAGGAGTATCTGGACAAATTGTTGTGGATTTTGGATGAAATTTAACCAAAAATCTCAGTGAAAGTGGTTTTGGAGAAAAGCACAATCATCCCGTTCGGGAAATGCATCCAATGTCATGTTTACAAATACAAATATCATGTTTTGTCAGGTTTCTGAAGCTTTCTTCCTAGAAAACTCGAATGTGTGGAGGATTTGACTCCAGGTGGAACCAATTAGCGTTCGCCAGCAGAAAACAAAATGGGTCCTGCTAAAATGCATTCATAACCTTAAAGTCCATAGAGAATATCCAGAAAACACAAACACACACAGAGGCTGTAGCAAGATCTGTGATTGACATAGCTACAAATCACCAGATAGTTTTGTTTTCATCCAGGAGTATCTGGACAAATTGTTGTGGATTTCCGGTGAAATTTAACCAAAAATCTCCGTGAAAGTGGTTTTGGAGAAAAGCACAATCTTCCTGTTCGGCAAATGCATCCAATGTCATGTTTACAAATACAAATATCATGTATTCTCAGGTTTCTGAAGCTTTCTTCCTAAAAAACTCGAATGTGTGGAGTATTTGACTCCAGGTGGAACCAATTAGCGTTTGGCAGCTAAAAACAAAAACTTACATGCTAAAATGCATTCAAAACCTTAAAGTCCATAGAGAATGTCCAGAAAACACAAACAAACAAAGAGGCTGTAGCAAGATCTGGGATTGAGATAGCTACAAATCACCAGATAGTTTTGTTTTCATCCAGGAGTATCTGGACAAACTGTTGTGGATTTTGGGTGAAATTTAACCAAAAATCACCATGAAAGTGGTTTTTGAGAAAAGCACAATCTTCCTGTTCAGCAAATGCATCCAATGTCATGTTTACAGAAAGAAATATCATGTTTTCTCAGGTTTCTGAAGCTTTCTTCCTAGAAAACTCGAATGTGTGGAGTATTTGACTCCAGGTAACCAATCAGCGTTTGCCAGCAGAAAACAAAAAGGGACCTGCTAAAATGCATTCAAAACCTTAAAGTCCATAGAGAATATACAGAAAACACAAACACACACAGAGGCTGTAGCAAGATCTGGGATTGAGATAGCTACAAATCACCAGATAGTTTTGTTTTCATCCAGGAGTATCTGGACAAATTGTTGTGGATTTTGGGTGAAATTTAACCAAAAATCACCATGAAAGTGGTTTTTGAGAAAAGCACAATCTTCCTGTTCAGCAAATGCATCCAATGTCATGTTTACAGAAAGAAATATCATGTTTTCTCAGGTTTCTGAAGCTTTCTTCCTAGAAAACTCGAATGTGTGGAGTATTTGACTCCAGGTAACCAATCAGCGTTTGCCAGCAGAAAACAAAAAGGGACCTGCTAAAATGCATTCAAAACCTTAAAGTCCATAGAGAATATACAGAAAACACAAACACACACAGAGGCTGTAGCAAGATCTGGGATTGAGATAGCTACAAATCACCAGATAGTTTTGTTTTATTCATAAGTATCTGGACAAATTGTTGTGGATTTCGGGTGAAATTTAACCAAAAATCACCGTGAATGTGGTTTTGGAGAAGATCACAATCTTCCTGTTTGGCAAATGCATCCAATGTCTTGTTTACAGAAAGAAATATCATGTTTTCTCAGGTTTCTGAAGCTTTCTTCCTAGAAAACTCGAATGTGTGGAGTATTTGACTCAAGGTGGAATCAATTAGCTTTTGGCAGCTAAAAACAGAAACTACATGCTAAAATGCATTCAAAACCTTAAAGTCCATAGAGAATGTCCAGAAAACACAAACAAAAACAGAAGTTGTAGCAAGATCTGGGATTGAGATAGCCACAACACACCAGATAGCTTTTGGTTTTCATCCAGGAGTATTTGGACAAATTGTTGTGGATTTCCGGTGAAATTTAACCAAAAATCTCCGTGAAAGTGGTTTTGGAGAATACCACAATCATCGTGTTCAGCAAATGCATCCAATGTCATGTTTACAAAGAAAAATATCATATTTTCTCAGGTTTCTGAAGCTTTCTTCCTAAAAAACTCGAATGTGTGGAGTATTTGACTCCAGGTGGAACCAATTAGCGTTTGGCAGCTAAAAACAAAAACTTACATGCTAAAATGCATTCAAAACCGTAAAGTCCATAGAGAATGTCCAGAAAACACAAACAAACAAAGAGGCTGTAGCAAGATCTGGGATTGAGATAGCTACAAATCACCAGATAGTTTTGTTTTAATCATAAGTATCTGGACAAATTGTTGTGGATTTCGGGTGAAATTTAACCAAAAATCACCGTGAAAGTAGTTTTGGAGAAAATCACAATCTTCCTGTTCAGCAAATGCATCCAATGTCATGTTTACAGAAAGAAATATCATGTTTTCTCAGGTTTCTGAAGCTTTCTTCCTAGAAAACTCGAATGTGTGGAGGATTTGACTCCAGGTGGAACCAATTAGCGTTTGCCAGCAGAAAACAAAAAGGGTCCTGCTAAAATGCATTCAAAACCTTAAAGTCCATAGAGAATATCCAGAAAACAGAAACACACACAGAGGCTGTAGCAAGATCTGGGATTGAGATAGGCACAACACACCAGATAGTTTTGTTTTCATACAGGAGTATCTGGACAAATTGTTGTGGATTTCGGGTGAAATTTAACCAAAAATCACCGTGAAAGTGGTTTTGGAGGAAATCACAATGTTCCTGTTTGGCAAATGCATTCAATGTCATGTTTACAGAAAGAAATATCATGTTTTCTCAGGTTTCTGAAGCTTTCTTCCTAGAAAACTCGAACGTGTGGAGTATTTGACTCCAGGTGGAACCAATTAGCTTTTTTCAGCTAAAAACAAAAACTTACATGCTAAAATGCATTCAAAACCTTAAAGTCCATAGAGAATGTCCAGAAAACACAAACACACACAGAGGCTGTAGCAAGATCTGGGATTGAGATAGCCACAACACACCAGATCGTTTTGTTTTCATCCAGGAGTATCTGGACAAATTGTTGTGGATTTCGGGTGAAATTTAACCAAAAATCACCGCGAAAGTGGTTTTGGAGAATAGCACAATGTTCCTGTTCCGCAAATGCATCCAATGTCATGTTTACAAATACAAATATCATGTTTTCTCAGGTTTCTGAAGGTTTCTTCCTAGAAAACTCGAATGTGTGGAGGATTTGACTCCAGGTGGAACCAATTAGCGTTTGGCAGCTAAAAACAAAAACTTACATGCTAAAATGCATTCAAAACCTTAAAGTCCATAGAGAATGTCCAGAAAACACAAACACACACAGAGGCTGTAGCAAGATCTGGGATTGAGATAGCCACAACACACCAGATAGTTTTGTTTTCATACAGGAGTATCTGGACAAATTGTTGTGGATTTCGGGTGAAATTTAACCAAAAATCACCGTGAAAGTGGTTTTGGAGGAAATCACAATGTTCCTGTTTGGCAAATGCATCCAATGTCATGTTTACAGAAAGAAATATCATGTTTTCTCAGGTTTCTGAAGCTTTCTTCCTAGAAAACTCGAATGTGTGGAGGATTTGACTCCAGGTGGAACCAATTAGCGTTTGGCAGCTAAAAACAAAAACTTACATGCTAAAATGCATTCAAAACCGTAAAGTCCATAGAGAATGTCCAGAAAACACAAACAAAAACAGAAGTTGTAGCAAGATCTGGGATTGAGATAGCCACAACACACCAGATAGTTTTCTTTTCATCCAGGAGTATCTGGACAAATTGTTGTGTATTTTGGGTGAAATTTAACGAAAAATCACCGTGAAAGTGGTTTTGGAGAAATCACAATCTTCCTGTTCCGAAATGCATCGAATGTCATGTATACAAATACAAATATCATGTTTTCTCAGGTCTCTGGAGCTTTCTTCCTAGAAAACTCGAATGTGTGGAGTATTTGATTCCAGGTAACCAATCAGCGTTTGCCAGCAGAAAACAAAAAGGGACCTGCTAAAATGCATTCAAAACCTTAAAGTCCATAGAGAATATCCAGAAAACACAAACACACACAGAGGCTGTAGCAAGATCTGGGATTGAGATAGCTACAAATCACCAGATAGTTTTGTTTTATTCATAAGTATCTGGACAAATTGTTGTGGATTTCGGGTGAAATTTAACCAAAAATCACCGTGAATGTGGTTTTGGAGAAGATCACAATCTTCCTGTTTGGCAAATGCATCCAATGTCATGTTTACAGAAAGAAATATCATGTTTTCTCAGGTTTCTGAAGCTTTCTTCCTAGAAAACTCGAATGTGTGGAGTATTTGACTCCAGGTGGAACCAATTAGCTTTTGGCAGCTAAAAACAAAAACTTACATGCTAAAATGCCATCAAAATCTTAAAGTCCATAGAGAATGTCCAGAAAACACAAACACACACAGAGGCTGTAGCAAGATCTGGGATTGAGATAGCCACAACACACCAGATAGTTTTCTTTTCATCCAGGAGTATCTGGACAAATTGTTGTGTATTTTGGGTGAAATTTAACGAAAAATCACCGTGAAAGTGGTTTTGGAGAAATCACAATCTTCCTGTTCGGCAAATGCATCCAATGTCATATATACAAATACAAATATCATGTTTTCTCAGGTTTCTGAAGCTTTCTTCCTAGAAAACTCGAATGTGTGGAGTATTTGACTCCAGGTAACCAATCAGCGTTTGCCAGCAGAAAACAAAAAGGGACCTGCTAAAATGCATTCAAAACCTTAAAGTCCATAGAGAATATCCAGAAAACACAAACACACACAGAGGCTGTAGCAAGATCTGGGATTGAGATAGCCACAACACACCAGATCGTTTTGTTTTCATCCAGGAGTATCTGGACAAATTGTTGTGGATTTCGGATGAAATTTAACCAAAAATCTCCGTGAAAGTGGTTTTGGAGAAAAGCACAATCATCCGGTTCAGGAAATGTATCCAATGTCATGTTTACAAATAAAAATATCATGTTTTCTCAGGTTTCTGAAGCTTTCTTCCTAGAAAACTCGAATGTGTGGAGGATTTGACTCCAGGTGGAACCAATTAGCGTTCGGCAGCAGAAAACAAAATGGGTCCTGCTAAAATGCATTCAAAACCTTAAAGTCCATAGAGAATATCCAGAAAACACAAACACACACAGAGGCTGTAGCAAGATCTGTGATTGACATAGCTACAAATCACCAGATAGTTTTGTTTTCATCCAGGAGTATCTGGACAAATTGTTGTGGATTTCCGGTGAAATTTAACCAAAAATCACCGTGAAAGTGGTTTTGGAGAAAAGCACAATCTTCCTGTTCGGCAAATGCATCCAATGTCATGTTTACGAATAAAAATATCATATTTTCTCAGGTTTCTGAAGCTTTCTTCCTAAAAAACTCGAATGTGTGGAGTATTTGACTCCAGGTGGAAGCAATTAGCGTTTGGCAGCTAAAAACAAAAACTTACATGCTAAAATGCATTCAAAACCTTAAAGTCCATAGAGAATGTCCAGAAAACACAAACAAACAAAGAGGCTGTAGCAAGATCTGGGATTGAGATAGCTACAAATCACCAGATAGTTTTGTTTTCATCCAGGAGTATCTGGACAAATTGTTGTGCATTTCGGGTGAAATTTAACCAAAAATCACCATGAAAGTGGTTTTTGAGAAAAGCACAATCTTCCTGTTCAGCAAATGCATCCAATGTCATGTTTACAGAAAGAAATATCATGTTTTCTCAGGTTTCTGATGCTTTCTTCCTAGAAAACTCGAATGTGTGGAGGATTTGACTCCAGGTGGAACCAATTAGCTTTTTTCAGCTAAAAACAAAAACTTACATGCTAAAATGCATTCAAAACCTTAAAGTCCATAGAGAATGTCCAGAAAACTCAAACAAACCAAGAGGCTGTAGCAAGATCTGGGATTGAGATAGCCACAACACACCAGATAGTTTTGTTTGCATCCAGGAGTATCCAGACTAATTGTTGTGGATTTCGGGTGTAATTTAACCAAAAATCACCGTGAAAGTGGTTTTGGAGAAAATCACAATCTTCCTGTTCGGAAAATGCATCCAATGTCATGTTTACAAATACAAATATCATGTTTTCTCAGGTTTCCGAAGCTTTCTTCCTAGAAAACTCAAATGTGTGGAGTATTTGACACCAGGTGGAACCAATTAGCGTTTGCCAGCAGAAAACAAACAGGGTCCTGCTAAAATGCAATCAAAACCTTAAAGTCCATAGAGAATATTCAGAAAACACAAACACACACAGAGGCTGTAGCAAGATCTGGGATTGAGATAGCTACAAATCACCAGATAGCTTTTGGTTTTCATCCAGGAGTATTTGGACAAATTGTTGTGGATTTTGTGTGAAATTTAACCAAAAATCACCGTGAAAGTGGTTTTGGAGAAAAGCACAATCTTCCTGTTCGGCAAATGCATCCAATGTCATGGTTACAGAAAGAAATATCATGTTTTCTCAGGTTTCTGAAGCTTTCTTCCTAGAAATCTCGAATGTGTGGCGTATTTGACTCCAGGTGGAACCAATTAGCTTTTGGCAGTTGAAAACAAAAACTTACATGCTAAAATGCATTCAAAACCTTAAAGTCCATAGAGAATGTCCAGAAAACACAAACACACACAGAGGCTGTAGCAAGATCTGGGATTGAGATAGCCACAACACACCAGATAGTTTTGTTTTCATCCAGGAGTATCTGGACAAATTGTTGTGGATTTCGGGTGAAATTTAACCAAAAATCACCGTGAAAGTAGTTTTGGAGAAAATCACAATCTTCCTGTTCTGCAAATGCATCCAATGTCATGTTGACAGAAAGAAATATCATGTTTTCTCAGGTTTCTGAAGCTTTCTTCCTAGAAAACTCGAATGTGTGGAGGATTTGACTCCAGGTGGAACCAATTAGCGTTTGCCAGCAGAAAACAAAAAGGGTCCTGCTAAAATGCATTCAAAACCTTAAAGTCCATAGAGAATATCCAGAAAACAGAAACACACACAGAGGCTGTAGCAAGATCTGGGATTGAGATAGGCACAACACACCAGATAGTTTTGTTTTCATACAGGAGTATCTGGACAAATTGTTGTGGATTTCGGGTGAAATTTAACCAAAAATCACCGTGAAAGTGGTTTTGGAGGAAATCACAATGTTCCTGTTTGGCAAATGCATTCAATGTCATGTTTACAGAAAGAAATATCATGTTTTCTCAGGTTTCTGAAGCTTTCTTCCTAGAAAACTCGAATGTGTGGAGGATTTGACTCCAGGTGGAACCAATTAGCGTTTGGCAGCTAAAAACAAAAACTTACATGCTAAAATGCATTCAAAACCGTAAAGTCCATAGAGAATGTCCAGAAAACACAAACAAAAACAGAAGTTGTAGCAAGATCTGGGATTGAGATAGCCACAACACACCAGATAGTTTTCTTTTCATCCAGGAGTATCTGGACAAATTGTTGTGTATTTTGGGTGAAATTTAACGAAAAATCACCGTGAAAGTGTTTTTGGAGAAATCACAATCTTCCTGTTCGGCAAATGCATCGAATGTCATGTATACAAATACAAATATCATGTTTTCTCAGGTCTCTGGAGCTTTCTTCCTAGAAAACTCGAATGTGTGGAGTATTTGATTCCAGGTAACCAATCAGCGTTTGCCAGCAGAAAACAAAAAGGGACCTGCTAAAATGCATTCAAAACCTTAAAGTCCATAGAGAATATCCAGAAAACACAAACACACACAGAGGCTGTAGCAAGATCTGGGATTGAGATAGCTACAAATCACCAGATAGTTTTGTTTTATTCATAAGTATCTGGACAAATTGTTGTGGATTTCGGGTGAAATTTAACCAAAAATCACCGTGAATGTGGTTTTGGAGAAGATCACAATCTTCCTGTTTGGCAAATGCATCCAATGTCATGTTTACAGAAAGAAATATCATGTTTTCTCAGGTTTCTGAAGCTTTCTTCCTAGAAAACTCGAATGTGTGGAGTATTTGACTCCAGGTGGAACCAATTAGCTTTTGGCAGCTAAAAACAAAAACTTACATGCTAAAATTCATTCAAAACCTTAAAGTCCATAGAGAATGTCCAGAAAACACAAACACACACAGAGGCTGTAGCAAGATCTGGGATTGAGATAGCCACAACACACCAGATCGTTTTGTTTTCATCCAGGAGTATCTGGACAAATTGTTGTGTATTTCGGGTGAAATTTAACCAAAAATCACCGCGAAAGTGGTTTTGGAGAATAGCACAATGTTCCTGTTCCGCAAATGCATCCAATGTCATGTTTACAAATACAAATATCATGTTTTCTCAGGTTTCTGAAGCTTTCTTCCTAGAAAACTCGAATGTGTGGCGGATTTGACTCCAGGTGGAACCAATTAGCGTTTGGCAGCTAAAAACAAAAACTTACATGCTAAAATGCATTCAAAACCTTAAAGTCCATAGAGAATGTCCAGAAAACACAAACACACACAGAGGCTGTAGCAAGATCTGGGATTGAGATAGCCACAACACACCAGATAGTTTTGTTTTCATACAGGAGTATCTGGACAAATTGTTGTGGATTTCGGGTGAAATTTAACCAAAAATCACCGTGAAAGTGGTTTTGGAGGAAATCACAATGTTCCTGTTTGGCAAATGCATCCAATGTCATGTTTACAGAAAGAAATATCATGTTTTCTCAGGTTTCTGAAGCTTTCTTCCTAGAAAACTCGAATGTGTGGAGGATTTGACTCCAGGTGGAACCAATTAGCGTTTGGCAGCTAAAAACAAAAACTTACATGCTAAAATGCATTCAAAACCGTAAAGTCCATAGAGAATGTCCAGAAAACACAAACAAAAACAGAAGTTGTAGCAAGATCTGGGATTGAGATAGCCACAACACACCAGATAGTTTTGTTTTCATCCAGGAGTATCTGGACAAATTGTTGTGTATTTTGGGTGAAATTTAACGAAAAATCACCGTGAAAGTGGTTTTGGAGAAATCACAATCTTCCTGTTCGGCAAATGCATCGAATGTCATGTATACAAATACAAATATCATGTTTTCTCAGGTCTCTGGAGCTTTCTTCCTAGAAAACTCGAATGTGTGGAGTATTTGATTCCAGGTAACCAATCAGCGTTTGCCAGCAGAAAACAAAAAGGGACCTGCTAAAATGCATTCAAAACCTTAAAGTCCATAGAGAATATCCAGAAAACACAAACACACACAGAGGCTGTAGCAAGATCTGGGATTGAGATAGCTACAAATCACCAGATAGTTTTGTTTTATTCATAAGTATCTGGACAAATTGTTGTGGATTTCGGGTGAAATTTAACCAAAAATCACCGTGAATATGGTTTTGGAGAAGATCACAATCTTCCTGTTTGGCAAATGCATCCAATGTCATGTTTACAGAAAGAAATATCATGTTTTCTCAGGTTTCTGAAGCTTTCTTCCTAGAAAACTCGAATGTGTGGAGTATTTGACTCCAGGTGGAACCAATTAGCTTTTGGCAGCTAAAAACAAAAACTTACATGCTAAAATGCCATCAAAACCTTAAAGTCCATAGAGAATGTCCAGAAAACACAAACACACACAGAGGTTGTAGCAAGATCTGGGATTGAGATAGCCACAACACACCAGATAGTTTTCTTTTCATCCAGGAGTATCTGGACAAATTGTTGTGTATTTTGGGTGAAATTTAACGAAAAATCACCGTGAAAGTGGTTTTGGAGAAATCACAATCTTCCTGTTCGGCAAATGCATCCAATGTCATATATACAAATACAAATATCATGTTTTCTCAGGTTTCTGAAGCTTTCTTCCTAGAAAACTCGAATGTGTGGAGTATTTGACTCCAGGTAACCAATCAGCGTTTGCCAGCAGAAAACAAAAAGGGACCTGCTAAAATGCATTCAAAACCTTAAAGTCCATAGAGAATATCCAGAAAACACAAACACACACAGAGGCTGTAGCAAGATCTGGGATTGAGATAGCCACAACACACCAGATCGTTTTGTTTTCATCCAGGAGTATCTGGACAAATTGTTGTGGATTTCGGATGAAATTTAACCAAAAATCTCCGTGAAAGTGGTTTTGGAGAAAAGCACAATCATCCGGTTCAGGAAATGTATCCAATGTCATGTTTACAAATAAAAATATCATGTTTTCTCAGGTTTCTGAAGCTTTCTTCCTAGAAAACTCGAATGTGTGGAGGATTTGACTCCAGGTGGAACCAATTAGCGTTCGGCAGCAGAAAACAAAATGGGTCCTGCTAAAATGCATTCAAAACCTTAAAGTCCATAGAGAATATCCAGAAAACACAAACACACACAGAGGCTGTAGCAAGATCTGTGATTGACATAGCTACAAATCACCAGATAGTTTTGTTTTCATCCAGGAGTATCTGGACAAATTGTTGTGGATTTCGGGTGAAATTTAACCAAAAATCACCGTGAAAGTGGTTTTGGAGAAAAGCACAATCTTCCTGTTCGGCAAATGCATCCAATGTCATGTTTACGAATAAAAATATCATATTTTCTCAGGTTTCTGAAGCTTTCTTCCTAAAAAACTCGAATGTGTGGAGTATTTGACTCCAGGTGGAAGCAATTAGCGTTTGGCAGCTAAAAACAAAAACTTACATGCTAAAATGCATTCAAAACCTTAAAGTCCATAGAGAATGTCCAGAAAACACAAACAAATAAAGAGGCTGTAGCAAGATCTGGGATTGAGATAGCTACAAATCACCAGATAGTTTTGTTTTCATCCAGGAGTATCTGGACAAATTGTTGTGCATTTCGGGTGAAATTTAACCAAAAATCACCATGAAAGTGGTTTTTGAGAAAAGCACAATCTTCCTGTTCAGCAAATGCATCCAATGTCATGTTTACAGAAAGAAATATCATGTTTTCTCAGGTTTCTGATGCTTTCTTCCTAGAAAACTCGAATGTGTGGAGGATTTGACTCCAGGTGGAACCAATTAGCTTTTTTCAGCTAAAAACAAAAACTTACATGCTAAAATGCATTCAAAACCTTAAAGTCCATAGAGAATGTCCAGAAAACTCAAACAAACCAAGAGGCTGTAGCAAGATCTGGGATTGAGATAGCCACAACACACCAGATAGTTTTGTTTGCATCCAGGAGTATCCAGACTAATTGTTGTGGATTTCCGGTGTAATTTAACCAAAAATCACCGTGAAAGTGGTTTTGGAGAAAATCACAATCTTCCTGTTCGGAAAATGCATCCAATGTCATGTTTACAAATACAAATATCATGTTTTCTCAGGTTTCCGAAGCTTTCTTCCTAGAAAACTCAAATGTGTGGAGTATTTGACACCAGGTGGAACCAATTAGCGTTTGCCAGCAGAAAACAAACAGGGTCCTGCTAAAATGCAATCAAAACCTTAAAGTCCATAGAGAATATTCAGAAAACACAAACACACACAGAGGCTGTAGCAAGATCTGGGATTGAGATAGCTACAAATCACCAGATAGCTTTTGGTTTTCATCCAGGAGTATTTGGACAAATTGTTGTGGATTTTGTGTGAAATTTAACCAAAAATCACCGTGAAAGTGGTTTTGGAGAAAAGCACAATCTTCCTGTTCGGCAAATGCATCCAATGTCATGGTTACAGAAAGAAATATCATGTTTTCTCAGGTTTCTGAAGCTTTCTTCCTAGAAATCTCGAATGTGTGGCGTATTTGACTCCAGGTGGAACCAATTAGCTTTTGGCAGTTGAAAACAAAAACTTACATGCTAAAATGCATTCAAAACCTTAAAGTCCATAGAGAATGTCCAGAAAACACAAACACACACAGAGGCTGTAGCAAGATCTGGGATTGAGATAGCCACAACACACCAGATAGTTTTGTTTTCATCCAGGAGTATCTGGACAAATTGTTGTGGATTTCGGGTGAAATTTAACCAAAAATCACCGTGAAAGTAGTTTTGGAGAAAATCACAATCTTCCTGTTCTGCAAATGCATCCAATGTCATGTTGACAGAAAGAAATATCATGTTTTCTCAGGTTTCTGAAGCTTTCTTCCTAGAAAACTCGAATGTGTGGAGGATTTGACTCCAGGTGGAACCAATTAGCGTTTGCCAGCAGAAAACAAAAAGGGTCCTGCTAAAATGCATTCAAAACCTTAAAGTCCATAGAGAATATCCAGAAAACAGAAACACACACAGAGGCTGTAGCAAGATCTGGGATTGAGATAGGCACAACACACCAGATAGTTTTGTTTTCATACAGGAGTATCTGGACAAATTGTTGTGGATTTCGGGTGAAATTTAACCAAAAATCACCGTGAAAGTGGTTTTGGAGGAAATCACAATGTTCCTGTTTGGCAAATGCATTCAATGTCATGTTTACAGAAAGAAATATCATGTTTTCTCAGGTTTCTGAAGCTTTCTTCCTAGAAAACTCGAACGTGTGGAGTATTTGACTCCAGGTGGAACCAATTAGCTTTTTTCAGCTAAAAACAAAAACTTACATGCTAAAATTCATTCAAAACCTTAAAGTCCATAGAGAATGTCCAGAAAACACAAACACACACAGAGGCTGTAGCAAGATCTGGGAT
This sequence comes from Oryctolagus cuniculus, assembly GCF_051225735.1. Classification (NCBI taxonomy): domain Eukaryota; kingdom Metazoa; phylum Chordata; class Mammalia; order Lagomorpha; family Leporidae; genus Oryctolagus; species Oryctolagus cuniculus. The sequence goes on from NC_142868.1 coordinate 96,740,716, forward strand.
TGAGATAGCCACAACACACCAGATCGTTTTGTTTTCATCCAGGAGTATCTGGACAAATTGTTGTGTATTTCGGGTGAAATTTAACCAAAAATCACCGCGAAAGTGGTTTTGGAGAATAGCACAATGTTCCTGTTCCGCAAATGCATCCAATGTCATGTTTACAAATACAAATATCATGTTTTCTCAGGTTTCTGAAGGTTTCTTCCTAGAAAACTCGAATGTGTGGAGGATTTGACTCCAGGTGGAACCAATTAGCGTTTGGCAGCTAAAAACAAAAACTTACATACTAAAATGCATTCAAAACCTTAAAGTCCATAGAGAATGTCCAGAAAACACAAACACACACAGAGGCTGTAGCAAGATCTGGGATTGAGATAGCCACAACACACCAGATAGTTTTGTTTTCATACAGGAGTATCTGGACAAATTGTTGTGGATTTCGGGTGAAATTTAACCAAAAATCACCGTGAAAGTGGTTTTGGAGGAAATCACAATGTTCCTGTTTGGCAAATGCATCCAATGTCATGTTTACAGAAAGAAATATCATGTTTTCTCAGGTTTCTGAAGCTTTCTTCCTAGAAAACTCGAATGTGTGGAGGATTTGACTCCAGGTGGAACCAATTAGCGTTTGGCAGCTAAAAACAAAAACTTACATGCTAAAATGCATTCAAAACCGTAAAGTCCATAGAGAATGTCCAGAAAACACAAACAAAAACAGAAGTTGTAGCAAGATCTGGGATTGAGATAGCCACAACACACCAGATAGTTTTCTTTTCATCCAGGAGTATCTGGACAAATTGTTGTGTATTTTGGGTGAAATTTAACGAAAAATCACCGTGAAAGTGGTTTTGGAGAAATCACAATCTTCCTGTTCGGCAAATGCATCGAATGTCATGTATACAAATACAAATATCATGTTTTCTCAGGTCTCTGGAGCTTTCTTCCTAGAAAACTCGAATGTGTGGAGTATTTGATTCCAGGTAACCAATCAGCGTTTGCCAGCAGAAAACAAAAAGGGACCTGCTAAAATGCATTCAAAACCTTAAAGTCCATAGAGAATATCCAGAAAACACAAACACACACAGAGGCTGTAGCAAGATCTGGGATTGAGATAGCTACAAATCACCAGATAGTTTTGTTTTATTCATAAGTATCTGGACAAATTGTTGTGGATTTCGGGTGAAATTTAACCAAAAATCACCGTGAATGTGGTTTTGGAGAAGATCACAATCTTCCTGTTTGGCAAATGCATCCAATGTCATGTTTACAGAAAGAAATATCATGTTTTCTCAGGTTTCTGAAGCTTTCTTCCTAGAAAACTCGAATGTGTGGAGTATTTGACTCCAGGTGGAACCAATTAGCTTTTGGCAGCTAAAAACAAAAACTTACATGCTAAAATGCCATCAAAACCTTAAAGTCCATAGAGAATGTCCAGAAAACACAAACACACACAGAGGCTGTAGCAAGATCTGGGATTGAGATAGCCACAACACACCAGATAGTTTTCTTTTCATCCAGGAGTATCTGGACAAATTGTTGTGTATTTTGGGTGAAATTTAACGAAAAATCACCGTGAAAGTGGTTTTGGAGAAATCACAATCTTCCTGTTCGGCAAATGCATCCAATGTCATATATACAAATACAAATATCATGTTTTCTCAGGTTTCTGAAGCTTTCTTCCTAGAAAACTCGAATGTGTGGAGTATTTGACTCCAGGTAACCAATCAGCGTTTGCCAGCAGAAAACAAAAAGGGACCTGCTAAAATGCATTCAAAACCTTAAAGTCCATAGAGAATATCCAGAAAACACAAACACACACAGAGGCTGTAGCAAGATCTGGGATTGAGATAGCCACAACACACCAGATCGTTTTGTTTTCATCCAGGAGTATCTGGACAAATTGTTGTGGATTTCGGATGAAATTTAACCAAAAATCTCCGTGAAAGTGGTTTTGGAGAAAAGCACAATCATCCGGTTCAGGAAATGTATCCAATGTCATGTTTACAAATAAAAATATCATGTTTTCTCAGGTTTCTGAAGCTTTCTTCCTAGAAAACTCGAATGTGTGGAGGATTTGACTCCAGGTGGAACCAATTAGCGTTCGGCAGCAGAAAACAAAATGGGTCCTGCTAAAATGCATTCAAAACCTTAAAGTCCATAGAGAATATCCAGAAAACACAAACACACACAGAGGCTGTAGCAAGATCTGTGATTGACATAGCTACAAATCACCAGATAGTTTTGTTTTCATCCAGGAGTATCTGGACAAATTGTTGTGGATTTCGGGTGAAATTTAACCAAAAATCACCGTGAAAGTGGTTTTGGAGAAAAGCACAATCTTCCTGTTCGGCAAATGCATCCAATGTCATGTTTACGAATAAAAATATCATATTTTCTCAGGTTTCTGAAGCTTTCTTCCTAGAAAACTCGAATGTGTGGAGTATTTGACTCCAGGTGGAACCAATTAGCGTTTGGCAGCTAAAAACAAAAACTTACATGCTAAAATGCATTCAAAACCCTAAAGTCCATAGAGAATGTCCAGAAAACACAAACAAACAAAGAGGCTGTAGCAAGATCTGGGATTGAGATAGCTACAAATCACCAGATAGTTTTGTTTTCATCCAGGAGTATCTGGACAAATTGTTGTGTATTTCGGGTGAAATTTAACCAAAAATCACCATGAAAGTGGTTTTTGAGAAAAGCACAATCTTCCTGTTCAGCAAATGCATCCAATGTCATGTTTACAGAAAGAAATATCATGTTTTCTCAGGTTTCTGATGCTTTCTTCCTAGAAAACTCGAATGTGTGGAGGATTTGACTCCAGGTGGAACCAATTAGCTTTTTTCAGCTAAAAACAAAAACTTACATGCTAAAATGCATTCAAAACCTTAAAGTCCATAGAGAATGTCCAGAAAACTCAAACAAACCAAGAGGCTGTAGCAAGATCTGGGATTGAGATAGCCACAACACACCAGATAGTTTTGTTTGCATCCAGGAGTATCCAGACTAATTGTTGTGGATTTCCGGTGTAATTTAACCAAAAATCACCGTGAAAGTGGTTTTGGAGAAAATCACAATCTTCCTGTTCGGAAAATGCATCCAATGTCATGTTTACAAATACAAATATCATGTTTTCTCAGGTTTCCGAAGCTTTCTTCCTAGAAAACTCAAATGTGTGGAGTATTTGACACCAGGTGGAACCAATTAGCGTTTGCCAGCAGAAAACAAACAGGGTCCTGCTAAAATGCAATCAAAACCTTAAAGTCCATAGAGAATATTCAGAAAACACAAACACACACAGAGGCTGTAGCAAGATCTGGGATTGAGATAGCTACAAATCACCAGATAGCTTTTGGTTTTCATCCAGGAGTATTTGGACAAATTGTTGTGGATTTTGTGTGAAATTTAACCAAAAATCACCGTGAAAGTGGTTTTGGAGAAAAGCACAATCTTCCTGTTCGGCAAATGCATCCAATGTCATGGTTACAGAAAGAAATATCATGTTTTCTCAGGTTTCTGAAGCTTTCTTCCTAGAAATCTCGAATGTGTGGCGTATTTGACTCCAGGTGGAACCAATTAGCTTTTGGCAGTTGAAAACAAAAACTTACATGCTAAAATGCATTCAAAACCTTAAAGTCCATAGAGAATGTCCAGAAAACACAAACACACACAGAGGCTGTAGCAAGATCTGGGATTGAGATAGCCACAACACACCAGATAGTTTTGTTTTCATCCAGGAGTATCTGGACAAATTGTTGTGGATTTCGGGTGAAATTTAACCAAAAATCACCGTGAAAGTAGTTTTGGAGAAAATCACAATCTTCCTGTTCTGCAAATGCATCCAATGTCATGTTGACAGAAAGAAATATCATGTTTTCTCAGGTTTCTGAAGCTTTCTTCCTAGAAAACTCGAATGTGTGGAGGATTTGACTCCAGGTGGAACCAATTAGCGTTTGCCAGCAGAAAACAAAAAGGGTCCTGCTAAAATGCATTCAAAACCTTAAAGTCCATAGAGAATATCCAGAAAACAGAAACACACACAGAGGCTGTAGCAAGATCTGGGATTGAGATAGGCACAACACACCAGATAGTTTTGTTTTCATACAGGAGTATCTGGACAAATTGTTGTGGATTTCGGGTGAAATTTAACCAAAAATCACCGTGAAAGTGGTTTTGGAGGAAATCACAATGTTCCTGTTTGGCAAATGCATTCAATGTCATGTTTACAGAAAGAAATATCATGTTTTCTCAGGTTTCTGAAGCTTTCTTCCTAGAAAACTCGAACGTGTGGAGTATTTGACTCCAGGTGGAACCAATTAGCTTTTTTCAGCTAAAAACAAAAACTTACATGCTAAAATTCATTCAAAACCTTAAAGTCCATAGAGAATGTCCAGAAAACACAAACACACACAGAGGCTGTAGCAAGATCTGGGATTGAGATAGCCACAACACACCAGATCGTTTTGTTTTCATCCAGGAGTATCTGGACAAATTGTTGTGTATTTCGGGTGAAATTTAACCAAAAATCACCGCGAAAGTGGTTTTGGAGAATAGCACAATGTTCCTGTTCCGCAAATGCATCCAATGTCATGTTTACAAATACAAATATCATGTTTTCTCAGGTTTCTGAAGCTTTCTTCCTAGAAAACTCGAATGTGTGGAGGATTTGACTCCAGGTGGAACCAATTAGCGTTTGGCAGCTAAAAACAAAAACTTACATGCTAAAATGCATTCAAAACCGTAAAGTCCATAGAGAATGTCCAGAAAACACAAACAAAAACAGAAGTTGTAGCAAGATCTGGGATTGAGATAGCCACAACACACCAGATAGTTTTGTTTTCATCCAGGAGTATCTGGACAAATTGTTGTGGATTTCGGATGAAATTTAACCAAAAATCTCCGTGAAAGTGGTTTTGGAGAAAAGCACAATCTTCCTGTTCGGCAAATGCATCCAATGTCATGTTTACAGAAAGAAATATCATGTTTTCTCAGGTTTCTGAAGCTTTCTTCCTAGAAAACTCGTATGTGTGGAGTATTTGACTCCAGGTAACCAATCAGCGTTTTCCAGCAGAAAACACAAAGGGACCTGCTAAAATGCATTCAAAACCTTAAAGTCCATAGAGAATATACAGAAAACACAAACACACACAGAGGCTGTAGCAAGATCTGGGATTGAGATAGCTACAAATCACCAGATAGTTTTGTTTTATTCATAAGTATCTGGACAAATTGTTGTGGATTTCGGGTGAAATTTAACCAAAAATCACCGTGAATGTGGTTTTGGAGAAGATCACAATCTTCCTGTTTGGCAAATGCATCCAATGTCTTGTTTACAGAAAGAAATATCATGTTTTCTCAGGTTTCTGAAGCTTTCTTCCTAGAAAACTCGAATGTGTGGAGTATTTGACTCAAGGTGGAATCAATTAGCTTTTGGCAGCTAAAAACAGAAACTACATGCTAAAATGCATTCAAAACCGTAAAGTCCATAGAGAATGTCCAGAAAACACAAACAAAAACAGAAGTTGTAGCAAGATCTGGGATTGAGATAGACACAACACACCAGATAGCTTTTGGTTTTCATCCAGGAGTATTTGGACAAATTGTTGTGGATTTCCGGTGAAATTTAACCAAAAATCTCCGTGAAAGTGGTTTTGGAGAATACCACAATCATCGTGTTCGGCAAATGCATCCAATGTCATGTTTACAAAGAAAAATATCATATTTTCTCAGGTTTCTGAAGCTTTCTTCCTAAAAAACTCGAATGTGTGGAGTATTTGACTCCAGGTGGAACCAATTAGCGTTTGGCAGCTAAAAACAAAAACTTACATGCTAAAATGCATTCAAAACCGTAAAGTCCATAGAGAATGTCCAGAAAACACAAACAAACAAAGAGGCTGTAGCAAGATCTGGGATTGAGATAGCTACAAATCACCAGATAGTTTTGTTTTAATCATAAGTATCTGGACAAATTGTTGTGGATTTCGGGTGAAATTTAACCAAAAATCACCGTGAATGTGGTTTTGGAGAAGATCACAATCTTCCTGTTTGGCAAATGCATCCAATGTCATGTTTACAGAAAGAAATATCATGTTTTCTCAGGTTTCTGAAGCTTTCTTCCTAGAAAACTCGAATGTGTGGAGTATTTGACTCAAGGTGGAATCAATTAGCTTTTGGCAGCTAAAAACAAAAACTTACATGCTAAAATGCATTCAAAACCGTAAAGTCCATAGAGAATGTCCAGAAAACACAAACAAACAAAGAGGCTGTAGCAAGATCTGGGATTGAGATAGCCACAACACACCAGATAGTTTTCTTTTCATCCAGGAGTATCTGGACAAATTGTTGTGTATTTTGGGTGAAATTTAACGAAAAATCACCGTGAAAGTGGTTTTGGAGAAATCACAATCTTCCTGTTCGGCAAATGCATCGAATGTCATATATACAAATACAAATATCATGTTTTCTCAGGTTTCTGAAGCTTTCTTCCTAGAAAACTCGAATGTGTGGAGTATTTGACTCCAGGTAACCAATCAGCGTTTGCCAGCAGAAAAGAAAAAGGGACCTGCTAAAATGCATTCAAAACCTTAAAGTCCATAGAGAATATCCAGAAAACACAAACACACACAGAGGCTGTAGCAAGATCTGGGATTGAGATAGCCACAACACACCAGATCGTTTTGTTTTCATCCAGGAGTATCTGGACAAATTGTTGTGGATTTCGGATGAAATTTAACCAAAAATCTCCGTGAAAGTGGTTTTGGAGAAAAGCACAATCATCCGGTTCAGGAAATGTATCCAATGTCATGTTTACAAATAAAAATATCCTGTTTTCTCAGGTTTCTGAAGCTTTCTTCCTAGAAAACTCGAATGTGTGGAGGATTTGACTCCAGGTGGAACCAATTAGCGTTCGGCAGCAGAAAACAAAATGGGTCCTGCTAAAATGCATTCAAAACCTTAAAGTCCATAGAGAATATCCAGAAAACACAAACACACACAGAGGCTGTAGCAAGATCTGTGATTGACATAGCTACAAATCACCAGATAGTTTTGTTTTCATCCAGGAGTATCTGGACAAATTGTTGTGGATTTCGGGTGAAATTTAACCAAAAATCACCGTGAAAGTGGTTTTGGAGAAAAGCACAATCTTCCTGTTCGGCAAATGCATCCAATGTCATGTTTACGAATAAAAATATCATATTTTCTCAGGTTTCTGAAGCTTTCTTCCTAAAAAACTCGAATGTGTGGAGTATTTGACTCCAGGTGGAAGCAATTAGCGTTTGGCAGCTAAAAACAAAAACTTACATGCTAAAATGCATTCAAAACCTTAAAGTCCATAGAGAATGTCCAGAAAACACAAACAAACAAAGAGGCTGTAGCAAGATCTGGGATTGAGATAGCTACAAATCACCAGATAGTTTTGTTTTCATCCAGGAGTATCTGGACAAATTGTTGTGCATTTCGGGTGAAATTTAACCAAAAATCACCATGAAAGTGGTTTTTGAGAAAAGCACAATCTTCCTGTTCAGCAAATGCATCCAATGTCATGTTTACAGAAAGAAATATCATGTTTTCTCAGGTTTCTGATGCTTTCTTCCTAGAAAACTCGAATGTGTGGAGGATTTGACTCCAGGTGGAACCAATTAGCTTTTTTCAGCTAAAAACAAAAACTTACATGCTAAAATGCATTCAAAACCTTAAAGTCCATAGAGAATGTCCAGAAAACTCAAACAAACCAAGAGGCTGTAGCAAGATCTGGGATTGAGATAGCCACAACACACCAGATAGTTTTGTTTGCATCCAGGAGTATCCAGACTAATTGTTGTGGATTTCCGGTGTAATTTAACCAAAAATCACCGTGAAAGTGGTTTTGGAGAAAATCACAATCTTCCTGTTCGGAAAATGCATCCAATGTCATGTTTACAAATACAAATATCATGTTTTCTCAGGTTTCCGAAGCTTTCTTCCTAGAAAACTCAAATGTGTGGAGTATTTGACACCAGGTGGAACCAATTAGCGTTTGCCAGCAGAAAACAAACAGGGTCCTGCTAAAATGCAATCAAAACCTTAAAGTCCATAGAGAATATTCAGAAAACACAAACACACACAGAGGCTGTAGCAAGATCTGGGATTGAGATAGCTACAAATCACCAGATAGCTTTTGGTTTTCATCCAGGAGTATTTGGACAAATTGTTGTGGATTTTGTGTGAAATTTAACCAAAAATCACCGTGAAAGTGGTTTTGGAGAAAAGCACAATCTTCCTGTTCGGCAAATGCATCCAATGTCATGGTTACAGAAAGAAATATCATGTTTTCTCAGGTTTCTGAAGCTTTCTTCCTAGAAATCTCGAATGTGTGGCGTATTTGACTCCAGGTGGAACCAATTAGCTTTTGGCAGTTGAAAACAAAAACTTACATGCTAAAATGCATTCAAAACCTTAAAGTCCATAGAGAATGTCCAGAAAACACAAACACACACAGAGGCTGTAGCAAGATCTGGGATTGAGATAGCCACAACACACCAGATAGTTTTGTTTTCATCCAGGAGTATCTGGACAAATTGTTGTGGATTTCGGGTGAAATTTAACCAAAAATCACCATGAAAGTAGTTTTGGAGAAAATCACAATCTTCCTGTTCTGCAAATGCATCCAATGTCATGTTGACAGAAAGAAATATCATGTTTTCTCAGGTTTCTGAAGCTTTCTTCCTAGAAAACTCGAATGTGTGGAGGATTTGACTCCAGGTGGAACCAATTAGCGTTTGCCAGCAGAAAACAAAAAGGGTCCTGCTAAAATGCATTCAAAACCTTAAAGTCCATAGAGAATATCCAGAAAACAGAAACACACACAGAGGCTGTAGCAAGATCTGGGATTGAGATAGGCACAACACACCAGATAGTTTTGTTTTCATACAGGAGTATCTGGACAAATTGTTGTGGATTTCGGGTGAAATTTAACCAAAAATCACCGTGAAAGTGGTTTTGGAGGAAATCACAATGTTCCTGTTTGGCAAATGCATTCAATGTCATGTTTACAGAAAGAAATATCATGTTTTCTCAGGTTTCTGAAGCTTTCTTCCTAGAAAACTCGAATGTGTGGAGTATTTGACTCCAGGTGGAACCAATTAGCTTTTTTCAGCTAAAAACAAAAACTTACATGCTAAAATTCATTCAAAACCTTAAAGTCCATAGAGAATGTCCAGAAAACACAAACACACACAGAGGCTGTAGCAAGATCTGGGATTGAGATAGCCACAACACACCAGATCGTTTTGTTTTCATCCAGGAGTATCTGGACAAATTGTTGTGTATTTCGGTTGAAATTTAACCAAAAATCACCGCGAAAGTGGTTTTGGAGAATAGCACAATGTTCCTGTTCCGCAAATGCATCCAATGTCATGTTTACAAATACAAATATCATGTTTTCTCAGGTTTCTGAAGCTTTCTTCCTAGAAAACTCGAATGTGTGGAGGATTTGACTCCAGGTGGAACCAATTAGCGTTTGGCAGCTAAAAACAAAAACTTACATGCTAAAATGCATTCAAAACCTTAAAGTCCATAGAGAATGTCCAGAAAACACAAACACACACAGAGGCTGTAGCAAGATCTGGGATTGAGATAGCCACAACACACCAGATAGTTTTGTTTTCATACAGGAGTATCTGGACAAATTGTTGTGGATTTCGGGTGAAATTTAACCAAAAATCACCGTGAAAGTGGTTTTGGAGGAAATCACAATGTTCCTGTTTGGCAAATGCATCCAATGTCATGTTTACAGAAAGAAATATCACGTTTTCTCAGGTTTCTGAAGCTTTCTTCCTAGAAAACTCGAATGTGTGGAGGATTTGACTCCAGGTGGAACCAATTAGCGTTTGGCAGCTAAAAACAAAAACTTACATGCTAAAATGCATTCAAAACCGTAAAGTCCATAGAGAATGTCCAGAAAACACAAACAAAAACAGAAGTTGTAGCAAGATCTGGGATTGAGATAGCCACAACACACCAGATAGTTTTGTTTTCATCCAGGAGTATCTGGACAAATTGTTGTGGATTTCGGATGAAATTTAACCAAAAATCTCCGTGAAAGTGGTTTTGGAGAAAAGCACAATCTTCCTGTTCGGCAAATGCATCCAATGTCATGTTTACAGAAAGAAATATCATGTTTTCTCAGGTTTCTGAAGCTTTCTTCCTAGAAAACTCGTATGTGTGGAGTATTTGACTCCAGGTAACCAATCAGCGTTTTCCAGCAGAAAACACAAAGGGACCTGCTAAAATGCATTCAAAACCTTAAAGTCCATAGAGAATATACAGAAAACACAAACACACACAGAGGCTGTAGCAAGATCTGGGATTGAGATAGCTACAAATCACCAGATAGTTTTGTTTTATTCATAAGTATCTGGACAAATTGTTGTGGATTTCGGGTGAAATTTAACCAAAAATCACCGTGAATGTGGTTTTGGAGAAGATCACAATCTTCCTGTTTGGCAAATGCATCCAATGTCTTGTTTACAGAAAGAAATATCATGTTTTCTCAGGTTTCTGAAGCTTTCTTCCTAGAAAACTCGAATGTGTGGAGTATTTGACTCAAGGTGGAATCAATTAGCTTTTGGCAGCTAAAAACAGAAACTACATGCTAAAATGCATTCAAAACCGTAAAGTCCATAGAGAATGTCCAGAAAACACAAACAAAAACAGAAGTTGTAGCAAGATCTGGGATTGAGATAGCCACAACACACCAGATAGCTTTTGGTTTTCATCCAGGAGTATTTGGACAAATTGTTGTGGATTTCCGGTGAAATTTAACCAAAAATCACCGTGAAAGTGGTTTTGGAGAATACCACAATCATCGTGTTCGGCAAATGCATCCAATGTCATGTTTACAAAGAAAAATATCATATTTTCTCAGGTTTCTGAAGCTTTCTTCCTAAAAAACTCGAATGTGTGGAGTATTTGACTCCAGGTGGAACCAATTAGCGTTTGGCAGCTAAAAACAAAAACTTACATGCTAAAATGCATTCAAAACCGTAAAGTCCATAGAGAATGTCCAGAAAACACAAACAAACAAAGAGGCTGTAGCAAGATCTGGGATTGAGATAGCTACAAATCACCAGATAGTTTTGTTTTAATCATAAGTATCTGGACAAATTGTTGTGGATTTCGGGTGAAATTTAACCAAAAATCACCGTGAATGTGGTTTTGGAGAAGATCACAATCTTCCTGTTTGGCAAATGCATCCAATGTCATGTTTACAGAAAGAAATATCATGTTTTCTCAGGTTTCTGAAGCTTTCTTCCTAGAAAACTCGAATGTGTGGAGTATTTGACTCAAGGTGGAATCAATTAGCTTTTGGCAGCTAAAAACAAAAACTTACATGCTAAAATGCATTCAAAACCGTAAAGTCCATAGAGAATGTCCAGAAAACACAAACAAAAACAGAAGTTGTAGCAAGATCTGGGATTGAGATAGCCACAACACACCAGATAGTTTTGTTTTCATCCAGGAGTATCTGGACAAATTGTTGTGGATTTCGGATGAAATTTAACCAAAAATCTCCGTGAAAGTGGTTTTGGAGAAAAGCACAATCATCCGGTTCAGGAAATGTATCCAATGTCATGTTTACAAATAAAAATATCATGTTTTCTCAGGTTTCTGAAGCTTTCTTCCTAGAAAACTCGAATGTGTGGAGGATTTGACTCCAGGTGGAACCAATTAGCGTTCGCCAGCAGAAAACAAAATGGGTCCTGCTAAAATGCATTCAAAACCTTAAAGTCCATAGAGAATATCCAGAAAACACAAACACACACAGAGGCTGTAGCAAGATCTGTGATTGACATAGCTACAAATCACCAGATAGTTTTGTTTTCATCCAGGAGTATCTGGACAAATTGTTGTGGATTTCGGGTGAAATTTAACCAAAAATCACCGTGAAAGTGGTTTTGGAGAAAAGCACAATCTTCCTGTTGGGCAAATGCATCCAATGTCATGTTTACGAATAAAAATATCATATTTTCTCAGGTTTCTGAAGCTTTCTTCCTAAAAAACTCGAATGTGTGGAGGATTTGACTCCAGGTGGAACCAATTAGCGTTTGGCAGCTAAAAACAAAAACTTACATGCTAAAATGCATTCAAAACCGTAAAGTCCATAGAGAATGTCCAGAAAACACAAACAAACAAAGAGACTGTAGCAAGATCTGGGATTGAGATGGCTACCAATCACCAGATAGTTTTGTTTTCATCCAGGAGTATCTGGACAAATTGTTGTGTATTTTGGGTGAAATTTAACCAAAAATCACCATGAAAGTGGTTTTCGAGAAAAGCACAATCTTCCTGTTCAGCAAATGCATCCAATGTCATGTTTACAGAAAGAAATATCATGTTTACTCAGGTTTCTGAAGCTTTCTTCCTAGAAAACTCGAATGTGTGGAGTATTTGACTCCAGGTGGAACCAATTAGCTTTTTTCAGCTAAAAACAAAAACTTACATGCTAAAATGCCATCAAAACCTTAAAGTCCATAGAGAATGTCCAGAAAACTCAAACAAACCAAGAGGCTGTAGCAAGATCTGGGATTGAGATAGCCACAACACACCAGATAGTTTTGTTTGCATCCAGGAGTATCCAGACTAATTGTTGTGGATTTCCGGTGAAATTTAACCAAAAATCACCGTGAAAGTGGTTTTGGAGAAAATCACAATCTTCCTGTTCGGAAAATGCATCCAATGTCATGTTTACAAATACAAATATCATGTTTTCTCAGGTTTCTGAAGCTTTCTTCCTAGAAAACTCAAATGTGTGGAGTATTTGACTCCAGGTGGAACCAATTAGCGTTCGCCAGCAGAAAACAAACAGGGTCCTGCTAAAATGCAATCAAAACCTTAAAGTCCATAGAGAATATCCAGAAAACACAAACACACACAGAGGCTGTAGCAAGATCTGTGATTTACATAGCGACAAATCACCAGATAGTTTTTGGTTTTCATCCAGGAGTATCTGGACAAATTGTTGTGGATTTCAGGTGAAATTTAACCAAAAATCACCGTGAAAGCAGTTTTGGAGAAAAGCACAATCTTCCTGTTCGGCAAATGCATCCAATGTCATGTTTACAGAAAGAAATATCATGTTTTCTCAGGTTTCTGAAGCTTTCTTCCTAGAAAACTCGAATGTGTGGAGTAGTTGACTCCAGGTGGAACCAATTAGCTTTTGGCAGCTAAAAACAAAAACTTACATGCTAAAATGCATTCAAAACCTTAAAGTCCATAGAGAATGTCCAGAAAACACAAACACACACAGAGGCTGTAGCAAGATCTGGGATTGAGATAGCCACAACACACCAGATAGTTTTCTTTTCATCCAGGAGTATCTGGACAAATTGTTGTGTATTTTGGGTGAAATTTAACGAAAAATCACCGTGAAAGTGGTTTTGGAGAAATCACAATCTTCCTGTTCGGCAAATGCATCGAATGTCATGTATACAAATACAAATATCATGTTTTCTCAGGTCTCTGGAGCTTTCTTCCTAGAAAACTCGAATGTGTGGAGTATTTGATTCCAGGTAACCAATCAGCGTTTGCCAGCAGAAAACAAAAAGGGACCTGCTAAAATGCATTCAAAACCTTAAAGTCCATAGAGAATATCCAGAAAACACAAACACACACAGAGGCTGTAGCAAGATCTGGGATTGAGATAGCTACAAATCACCAGATAGTTTTGTTTTATTCATAAGTATCTGGACAAATTGTTGTGGATTTCGGGTGAAATTTAACCAAAAATCACCGTGAAAGTGGTTTTGGAGAAAAGCACAATCTTCCTGTTCGGCAAATGCATCCAATGTCATGTTTACGAATAAAAATATCATATTTTCTCAGGTTTCTGAAGCTTTCTTCCTAAAAAACTCGAATGTGTGGAGTATTTGACTCCAGGTGGAAGCAATTAGCGTTTGGCAGCTAAAAACAAAAACTTACATGCTAAAATGCATTCAAAACCTTAAAGTCCATAGAGAATGTCCAGAAAACACAAACAAACAAAGAGGCTGTAGCAAGATCTGGGATTGAGATAGCTACAAATCACCAGATACTTTTGTTTTCATCCAGGAGTATCTGGACAAATTGTTGTGCATTTCGGGTGAAATTTAACCAAAAATCACCATGAAAGTGGTTTTTGAGAAAAGCACAATCTTCCTGTTCAGCAAATGCATCCAATGTCATGTTTACAGAAAGAAATATCATGTTTTCTCAGGTTTCTGAAGCTTTCTTCCTAGAAAACTCGAATGTGTGGAGTATTTGACTCCAGGTGGAACCAATTAGCGTTTGCCAGCAGAAAACAAAAAGGGTCCTGCTAAAATGCATTCAAAACCTTAAAGTCCATAGAGAATATCCAGAAAACAGAAACACACACAGAGGCTGTAGCAAGATCTGGGATTGAGATAGGCACAACACACCAGATAGTTTTGTTTTCATACAGGAGTATCTGGACAAATTGTTGTGGATTTCGGGTGAAATTTAACCAAAAATCACCGTGAAAGTGGTTTTGGAGGAAATCACAATGTTCCTGTTTGGCAAATGCATTCAATGTCATGTTTACAGAAAGAAATATCATGTTTTCTCAGGTTTCTGAAGCTTTCTTCCTAGAAAACTCGAACGTGTGGAGTATTTGACTCCAGGTGGAACCAATTAGCTTTTTTCAGCTAAAAACAAAAACTTACATGCTAAAATTCATTCAAAACCTTAAAGTCCATAGAGAATGTCCAGAAAACACAAACACACACAGAGGCTGTAGCAAGATCTGGGATTGAGATAGCCACAACACACCAGATCGTTTTGTTTTCATCCAGGAGTATCTGGACAAATTGTTGTGTATTTCGGGTGAAATTTAACCAAAAATCACCGCGAAAGTGGTTTTGGAGAATAGCACAATGTTCCTGTTCCGCAAATGCATCCAATGTCATGTTTACAAATACAAATATCATGTTTTCTCAGGTTTCTGAAGCTTTCTTCCTAGAAAACTCGAATGTGTGGAGGATTTGACTCCAGGTGGAACCAATTAGCGTTTGGCAGCTAAAAACAAAAACTTACATACTAAAATGCATTCAAAACCTTAAAGTCCATAGAGAATGTCCAGAAAACACAAACACACACAGAGGCTGTAGCAAGATCTGGGATTGAGATAGCCACAACACACCAGATAGTTTTCTTTTCATCCAGGAGTATCTGGACAAATTGTTGTGTATTTTGGGTGAAATTTAACGAAAAATCACCGTGAAAGTGGTTTTGGAGAAATCACAATCTTCCTGTTCGGCAAATGCATCGAATGTCATGTTTACAAATAAAAATATCATGTTTTCTCAGGTTTCTGAAGGTTTCTTCCTAGAAAACTCGAATGTGTGGAGTATTTGATTCCAGGTAACCAATCAGCGTTTGCCAGCAGAAAACAAAAAGGGACCTGCTAAAATGCATTCAAAACCTTAAAGTCCATAGAGAATATCCAGAAAACACAAACACACACAGAGGCTGTAGCAAGATCTGGGATTGAGATAGCTACAAATCACCAGATAGTTTTGTTTTAATCATAAGTATCTGGACAAATTGTTGTGGATTTCGGGTGAAATTTAACCAAAAATCACCGTGAATGTGGTTTTGGAGAAGATCACAATCTTCCTGTTTGGCAAATGCATCCAATGTCATGTTTACAGAAAGAAATATCATGTTTTCTCAGGTTTCTGAAGCTTTCTTCCTAGAAAACTCGAATGTGTGGAGTATTTGACTCAAGGTGGAATCAATTAGCTTTTGGCAGCTATAAACAAAAACTTACATGCTAAAATGCATTCAAAACCGTAAAGTCCATAGAGAATGTCCAGAAAACACAAACAAAAACAGAAGTTGTAGCAAGATCTGGGATTGAGATAGCCACAACACACCAGATAGTTTTGTTTTCATCCAGGAGTATCTGGACAAATTGTTGTGGATTTTGGATGAAATTTAACCAAAAATCTCCGTGAAAGTGGTTTTGGAGAAAAGCACAATCATCCGGTTCAGGAAATGTATCCAATGTCATGTTTACAAATAAAAATATCATGTTTTCTCAGGTTTCTGAAGCTTTCTTCCTAGAAAACTCGAATGTGTGGAGGATTTGACTCCAGGTGGAACCAATTAGCGTTCGCCAGCAGAAAACAAAATGGGTCCTGCTAAAATGCATTCAAAACCTTAAAGTCCATAGAGAATGTCCAGAAAACTCAAACAAACCAAGAGGCTGTAGCAAGATCTGTGATTTACATAGCGACAAATCACCAGATAGTTTTTGGTTTTCGTCCAGGAGTATCCAGACTAATTGTTGTGGATTTCAGGTGAAATTTAACCAAAAATCACCGTGAAAGCAGTTTTGGAGAAAAGCACAATCTTCCTGTTCGGCAAATGCATCCAATGTCATGTTTACAGAAAGAAATATCATGTTTTCTCAGGTTTCTGAAGCTTTCTTCCTAGAAAACTCGAATGTGTGGAGTATTTGACTCAAGGTGGAACCAATTAGCTTTTGGCAGCTATAAACAAAAACTTACATGCTAAAATGCATTCAAAACCGTAAAGTCCATAGAGAATGTCCAGAAAACACAAACAAAAACAGAAGTTGTAGCAAGATCTGGGATTGAGATAGCCACAACACACCAGATAGTTTTGTTTTCATCCAGGAGTATCTGGACAAATTGTTGTGGATTTCGGATGAAATTTAACCAAAAATCTCCGTGAAAGTGGTTTTGGAGAAAAGCACAATCATCCGGTTCAGGAAATGTATCCAATGTCATGTTTACAAATAAAAATATCATGTTTTCTCAGGTTTCTGAAGCTTTCTTCCTAGAAAACTCGAATGTGTGGAGTATTTGACTCCAGGTGGAACCAATTAGCGTTCGCCAGCAGAAAACAAAATGGGTCCTGCTAAAATGCCATCAAAACCTTAAAGTCCATAGAGAATATCCAGAAATCACAAACACACACAGAGGCTGTAGCAAGATCTGTGATTGACATAGCTACAAATCACCAGATAGTTTTGTTTTCATCCAGGAGTATCTGGACAAATTGTTGTGGATTTCGGGTGAAATTTAACCAAAAATCACCGTGAAAGTAGTTTTGGAGAAAATCACAATCTTCCTGTTCTGCAAATGCATCCAATGTCATGTTTACAGAAAGAAATATCATGTTTTCTCAGGTTTCTGAAGCTTTCTTCCTAGAAAACTCGAATGTGTGGAGGATTTGACTCCAGGTGGAACCAATTAGCGTTTGCCAGCAGAAAACAAAAAGGGTCCTGCTAAAATGCATTCAAAACCTTAAAGTCCATAGAGAATATCCAGAAAACAGAAACACACACAGAGGCTGTAGCAAGATCTGGGATTGAGATAGGCACAACACACCAGATAGTTTTGTTTTCATACAGGAGTATCTGGACAAATTGTTGTGGATTTCCGGTGAAATTTAACCAAAAATCACCGTGAAAGTGGTTTTGGAGGAAATCACAATGTTCCTGTTTGGCAAATGCATTCAATGTCATGTTTACAGAAAGAAATATCATGTTTTCTCAGGTTTCTGAAGCTTTCTTCCTAGAAAACTCGAACGTGCGGAGGATTTGACTCCAGGTGGAACCAATTAGCTTTTTTCAGCTAAAAACAAAAACTTACATGCTAAAATTCATTCAAAACCTTAAAGTCCATAGAGAATGTCCAGAAAACACAAACACACACAGAGGCTGTAGCAAGATCTGGGATTGAGATAGCCACAACACACCAGATCGTTTTGTTTTCATCCAGGAGTATCTGGACAAATTGTTGTGTATTTCGGGTGAAATTTAACCAAAAATCACCGCGAAAGTGGTTTTGGAGAATAGCACAATGTTCCTGTTCTGCAAATGCATCCAATGTCATGTTTACGAATACAAATATCATGTTTTCTCAGGTTTCTGAAGCTTTCTTCCTAGAAAACTCGAATGTGTGGAGGATTTGACTCCAGGTGGAACCAATTAGCGTTTGGCAGCTAAAAACAAAAACTTACATACTAAAATGCATTCAAAACCTTAAAGTCCATAGAGAATGTCCAGAAAACACAAACACACACAGAGGCTGTAGCAAGATCTGGGATTGAGATAGCCACAACACACCAGATAGTTTTGTTTTCATACAGGAGTATCTGGACAAATTGTTGTGGATTTCCGGTGAAATTTAACCAAAAATCACCGTGAAAGTGGTTTTGGAGGAAATCACAATGTTCCTGTTTGGCAAATGCATCCAATGTCATGTTTACAGAAAGAAATATCATGTTTTCTCAGGTTTCTGAAGCTTTCTTCCTAGAAAACTCGAATGTGTGGAGGATTTGACTCCAGGTGGAACCAATTAGCATTTGGCAGCTAAAAACAAAAACTTACATGCTAAAATGCATTCAAAACCTTAAAGTCCATAGAGAATGTCCAGAAAACACAAACAAAAACAGAAGTTGTAGCAAGATCTGGGATTGAGATAGCCACAACACACCAGATAGTTTTGTTTTCATCCAGGAGTATCTGGACAAATTGTTGTGTATTTCGGGTGAAATTTAACCAAAAATCACCATGAAAGTGGTTTTTGAGAAAAGCACAATCTTCCTGTTCAGCAAATGCATCCAATGTCATGTTTACAGAAAGAAATATCATGTTTACTCAGGTTTCTGAAGCTTTCTTCCTAGAAAACTCGAATGTGTGGAGTATTTGACTCCAGGTGGAACCAATTAGCTTTTGGCAGCTAAAAACAAAAACTTACATGCTAAAATGCATTCAAAACCTTAAAGTCCATAGAGAATGTCCAGAAAACTCAAACACACACAGAGGCTGTAGCAAGATCTGGGATTGAGATAGCCACAACACACCAGATAGTTTTGTTTGCATCCAGGAGTATCCAGACTAATTGTTGTGGATTTCCGGTGAAATTTAACCAAAAATCACCGTGAAAGTGGTTTTGGAGAAAATCACAATCTTCCTGTTCGGAAAATGCATCCAATGTCATGTTTACAAATACAAATATCATGTTTTCTCAGGTTTCTGAAGCTTTCTTCCTAGAAAACTCAAATGTGTGGAGTATTTGACTCCAGGTGGAACCAATTAGCGTTTGCCAGCAGAAAACAAACAGGGTCCTGCTAAAATGCAATCAAAACCTTAAAGTCCATAGAGAATATCCAGAAAACACAAACACACACAGAGGCTGTAGCAAGATCTGTGATTTACATAGCGACAAATCACCAGATAGTTTTTGGTTTTCATCCAGGAGTATCTGGACAAATTGTTGTGGATTTCAGGTGAAATTTAACCAAAAATCACCGTGAAAGCAGTTTTGGAGAAAAGCACAATCTTCCTGTTCGGCAAATGCATCCAATGTCATGTTTACAGAAAGAAATATCATGTTTTCTCAGGTTTCTGAAGCTTTCTTCCTAGAAAACTCGAATGTGTGGAGTATTTGACTCCAGGTGGAACCAATTAGCTTTTGGCAGCTAAAAACAAAAACTTACATGCTAAAATGCCATCAAAACCTTAAAGTCCATAGAGAATGTCCAGAAAACACAAACACACACAGAGGCTGTAGCAAGATCTGGGATTGAGATAGCCACAACACACCAGATAGTTTTCTTTTCATCCAGGAGTATCTGGACAAATTGTTGTGTATTTTGGGTGAAATTTAACGAAAAATCACCGTGAAAGTGGTTTTGGAGAAATCACAATCTTCCTGTTCGGCAAATGCATCGAATGTCATGTATACAAATACAAATATCATGTTTTCTCAGGTTTCTGAAGGTTTCTTCCTAGAAAACTCGAATGTGTGGAGTATTTGATTCCAGGTAACCAATCAGCGTTTGCCAGCAGAAAACAAAAAGGGACCTGCTAAAATGCATTCAAAACCTTAAAGTCCATAGAGAATATCCAGAAAACACAAACACACACAGAGGCTGTAGCAAGATCTGGGATTGAGATAGCTACAAATCACCAGATAGTTTTGTTTTAATCATAAGTATCTGGACAAATTGTTGTGGATTTCGGGTGAAATTTAACCAAAAATCACCGTGAATGCGGTTTTGGAGAAGATCACAATCTTCCTGTTTGGCAAATGCATCCAATGTCATGTTTACAGAAAGAAATATCATGTTTTCTCAGGTTTCTGAAGCTTTCTTCCTAGAAAACTCAAATGTGTGGAGTATTTGACTCCAGGTGGAACCAATTAGCGTTTGCCAGCAGAAAACAAACAGGGTCCTGCTAAAATGCAATCAAAACCTTAAAGTCCATAGAGAATATCCAGAAAACACAAACACACACAGAGGCTGTAGCAAGATCTGTGATTTACATAGCGACAAATCACCAGATAGTTTTTGGTTTTCATCCAGGAGTATCTGGACAAATTGTTGTGGATTTCAGGTGAAATTTAACCAAAAATCACCGTGAAAGCAGTTTTGGAGAAAAGCACAATCTTCCTGTTCGGCAAATGCATCCAATGTCATGTTTACAGAAAGAAATATCATGTTTTCTCAGGTTTCTGAAGCTTTCTTCCTAGAAAACTCGAATGTGTGGAGTATTTGACTCAAGGTGGAATCAATTAGCTTTTGGCAGCTATAAACAAAAACTTACATGCTAAAATGCATTCAAAACCGTAAAGTCCATAGAGAATGTCCAGAAAACACAAACAAAAACAGAAGTTGTAGCAAGATCTGGGATTGAGATAGCCACAACACACCAGATAGTTTTGTTTTCATCCAGGAGTATCTGGACAAATTGTTGTGGATTTCGGATGAAATTTAACCAAAAATCTCCGTGAAAATGGTTTTGGAGAAAAGCACAATCATCCGGTTCAGGAAATGTATCCAATGTCATGTTTACAAATAAAAATATCATGTTTTGTCAGGTTTCTGAAGCTTTCTTCCTAGAAAATTCGAATGTGCGGAGTATTTGACTCCAGGTGGAACCAATTAGCGTTCGCCAGCAGAAAACAAAATGGGTCCTGCTAAAATGCATTCATAACCTTAAAGTCCATAGAGAATATCCAGAAAACACAAACACACACCGAGGCTGTAGCAAGATCTGTGATTGACATAGCTACAAATCACCAGATAGTTTTGTTCTCATCCAGGAGTATCTGGACAAATTGTTGTGGATTTCCGGTGAAATTTAACCAAAAATCACCATGAAAGTGGTTTTTGAGAAAAGCACAATCTTCCTGTTCGGCAAATGCATCCAATGTCATGTTTACGAATAAAAATATCATATTTTCTCAGGTTTCTGAAGCTTTCTTCCTAAAAAACTCGAATGTGTGGAGTATTTGACTCCAGGTGGAACCAATTAGCGTTTGGCAGCTAAAAACAAAAACTTACATGCTAAAATGCATTCAAAACCGTAAAGTCCATAGAGAATGTCCAGAAAACACAAACAAACAAAGAGACTGTAGCAAGATCTGGAATTGAGATGGCTACCAATCACCAGATAGTTTTGTTTTCATCCAGGAGTATCTGGACAAATTGTTGTGTATTTTGGGTGAAATTTAACCAAAAATCACCATGAAAGTGGTTTTTGAGAAAAGCACAATCTTCCTGTTCAGCAAATGCATCCAATGTCATGTTTACAGAAAGAAATATCATGTTTACTCAGGTTTCTGAAGCTTTCTTCCTAGAAAACTCGAATGTGTGGAGTATTTGACTCCAGGTGGAACCAATTAGCTTTTGGCAGCTAAAAACAAAAACTTACATGCTAAAATGCATTCAAAACCTTAAAGTCCATAGAGAATGTCCAGAAAACTCAAACACACACAGAGGCTGTAGCAAGATCTGGGATTGAGATAGCCACAACACACCAGATAGTTTTGTTTGCATCCAGGAGTATCCAGACTAATTGTTGTGGATTTCCGGTGAAATTTAACCAAAAATCACCGTGAAAGTGGTTTTGGAGAAAATCACAATCTTCCTGTTCGGAAAATGCATCCAATGTCATGTTTACAAATACAAATATCATGTTTTCTCAGGTTTCTGAAGCTTTCTTCCTAGAAAATCAAATGTGTGGAGTATTTGACTCCAGGTGGAACCAATTAGCGTTTGCCAGCAGAAAACAAACAGGGTCCTGCTAAAATGCAATCAAAACCTTAAAGTCCATAGAGAATATCCAGAAAACACAAACACACACAGAGGCTGTAGCAAGATCTGTGATTTACATAGCGACAAATCACCAGATAGTTTTTGGTTTTCATCCAGGAGTATCTGGACAAATTGTTGTGGATTTCAGGTGAAATTTAACCAAAAATCACCGTGAAAGCAGTTTTGGAGAAAAGCACAATCTTCCTGTTCGGCAAATGCATCCAATGTCATGTTTACAGAAAGAAATATCATGTTTTCTCAGGTTTCTGAAGCTTTCTTCCTAGAAAACTCGAATGTGTGGAGTATTTGACTCCAGGTGGAACCAATTAGCTTTTGGCAGCTAAAAACAAAAACTTACATGCTAAAATGCCATCAAAACCTTAAAGTCCATAGAGAATGTCCAGAAAACACAAACACACACAGAGGCTGTAGCAAGATCTGGGATTGAGATAGCCACAACACACCAGATAGTTTTCTTTTCATCCAGGAGTATCTGGACAAATTGTTGTGTATTTTGGGTGAAATTTAACGAAAAATCACCGTGAAAGTGGTTTTGGAGAAATCACAATCTTCCTGTTCGGCAAATGCATCGAATGTCATGTATACAAATACAAATATCATGTTTTCTCAGGTTTCTGAAGGTTTCTTCCTAGAAAACTCGAATGTGTGGAGTATTTGATTCCAGGTAACCAATCAGCGTTTGCCAGCAGAAAACAAAAAGGGACCTGCTAAAATGCATTCAAAACCTTAAAGTCCATAGAGAATATCCAGAAAACACAAACACACACAGAGGCTGTAGCAAGATCTGGGATTGAGATAGCTACAAATCACCAGATAGTTTTGTTTTAATCATAAGTATCTGGACAAATTGTTGTGGATTTCGGGTGAAATTTAACCAAAAATCACCGTGAATGCGGTTTTGGAGAAGATCACAATCTTCCTGTTTGGCAAATGCATCCAATGTCATGTTTACAGAAAGAAATATCATGTTTTCTCAGGTTTCTGAAGCTTTCTTCCTAGAAAACTCAAATGTGTGGAGTATTTGACTCCAGGTGGAACCAATTAGCGTTTGCCAGCAGAAAACAAACAGGGTCCTGCTAAAATGCAATCAAAACCTTAAAGTCCATAGAGAATATCCAGAAAACACAAACACACACAGAGGCTGTAGCAAGATCTGTGATTGACATAGCGACAAATCACCAGATAGTTTTTGGTTTTCATCCAGGAGTATCTGGACAAATTGTTGTGGATTTTAGGTGAAATTTAACCAAAAATCACCGTGAAAGCAGTTTTGGAGAAAAGCACAATCTTCCTGTTCGGCAAATGCATCCAATGTCATGTTTACAGAAAGAAATATCATGTTTTCTCAGGTTTCTGAAGCTTTCTTCCTAGAAAACTCGAATGTGTGGAGTATTTGACTCAAGGTGGAATCAATTAGCTTTTGGCAGCTATAAACAAAAACTTACATGCTAAAATGCATTCAAAACCGTAAAGTCCATAGAGAATGTCCAGAAAACACAAACAAAAACAGAAGTTGTAGCAAGATCTGGGATTGAGATAGCCACAACACACCAGATAGTTTTGTTTTCATCCAGGAGTATCTGGACAAATTGTTGTGGATTTCGGATGAAATTTAACCAAAAATCTCCGTGAAAGTGGTTTTGGAGAAAAGCACAATCATCCGGTTCAGGAAATGTATCCAATGTCATGTTTACAAATAAAAATATCATGTTTTCTCAGGTTTCTGAAGCTTTCTTCCTAGAAAACTCGAATGTGTGGAGTATTTGACTCCAGGTGGAACCAATTAGCGTTCGCCAGCAGAAAACAAAATGGGTCCTGCTAAAATGCCATCAAAACCTTAAAGTCCATAGAGAATATCCAGAAAACACAAACACACACAGAGGCTGTAGCAAGATCTGTGATTGACATAGCTACAAATCACCAGATAGTTTTGTTTTCATCCAGGAGTATCTGGACAAATTGTTGTGGATTTCGGGTGAAATTTAACCAAAAATCACCGTGAAAGTAGTTTTGGAGAAAATCACAATCTTCCTGTTCTGCAAATGCATCCAATGTCATGTTTACAGAAAGAAATATCATGTTTTCTCAGGTTTCTGAAGCTTTCTTCCTAGAAAACTCGAATGTGTGGAGGATTTGACTCCAGGTGGAACCAATTAGCGTTCGCCAGCAGAAAACAAAATGGGTCCTGCTAAAATGCATTCAGAACCGTAAAGTCCATAGAGAATATCCAGAAAACACAAACACACACCGAGGCTGTAGCAAGATCTGTGATTGACATAGCTACAAATCACCAGATAGTTTTGTTTTCATCCAGGAGTATCTGGACAAATTGTTGTGGATTTCGGGTGAAATTTAACCAAAAATCACCGTGAAAGTGGTTTTGGAGGAAATCACAATGTTCCTGTTTGGCAAATGCATTCAATGTCATGTTTACAGAAAGAAATATCATGTTTTCTCAGGTTTCTGAAGCTTTCTTCCTAGAAAACTCGAACGTGTGGAGTATTTGACTCCAGGTGGAACCAATTAGCTTTTTTCAGCTAAAAACAAAAACTTACATGCTAAAATTCATTCAAAACCTTAAAGTCCATAGAGAATGTCCAGAAAACACAAACACACACAGAGGCTGTAGCAAGATCTGGGATTGAGATAGCCACAACACACCAGATCGTTTTGTTTTCATCCAGGAGTATCTGGACAAATTGTTGTGGATTTTGGATGAAATTTAACCAAAAATCTCAGTGAAAGTGGTTTTGGAGAAAAGCACAATCATCCCGTTCGGGAAATGCATCCAATGTCATGTTTACAAATACAAATATCATGTTTTGTCAGGTTTCTGAAGCTTTCTTCCTAGAAAACTCGAATGTGTGGAGGATTTGACTCCAGGTGGAACCAATTAGCGTTCGACAGCAGAAAACAAAATGGGTCCTGCTAAAATGCATTCATAACCTTAAAGTCCATAGAGAATATCCAGAAAACACAAACACACACAGAGGCTGTAGCAAGATCTGTGATTGACATAGCTACAAATCACCAGATAGTTTTGTTTTCATCCAGGAGTATCTGGACAAATTGTTGTGGATTTCCGGTGAAATTTAACCAAAAATCTCCGTGAAAGTGGTTTTGGAGATAAGCACAATCTTCCTGTTCGGCAAATGCATCCAATGTCATGTTTACAAATACAAATATCATGTATTCTCAGGTTTCTGAAGCTTTCTTCCTAAAAAACTCGAATGTGTGGAGTATTTGACTCCAGGTGGAACCAATTAGCGTTTGGCAGCTAAAAACAAAAACTTACATGCTAAAATGCATTCAAAACCTTAAAGTCCATAGAGAATGTCCAGAAAACACAAACACACACAGAGGCTGTAGCAAGATCTGGGATTGAGATAGCTACAAATCACCAGATAGTTTTGTTTTCATCCAGGAGTATCTGGACAAATTGTTGTGTATTTTGGGTGAAATTTAACCAAAAATCACCATGAAAGTGGTTTTTGAGAAAAGCACAATCTTCCTGTTCAGCAAATGCATCCAATGTCATGTTTACAGAAAGAAATATCATGTTTTCTCAGGTTTCTGAAGCTTTCTTCCTAGAAAACTCGAATGTGTGGAGTATTTGACTCCAGGTAACCAATCAGCGTTTGCCAGCAGAAAACAAAAAGGGACCTGCTAAAATGCATTCAAAACCTTAAAGTCCATAGAGAATATACAGAAAACACAAACACACACAGAGGCTGTAGCAAGATCTGGGATTGAGATAGCTACAAATCACCAGATAGTTTTGTTTTATTCATAAGTATCTGGACAAATTGTTGTGGATTTCGGGTGAAATTTAACCAAAAATCACCGTGAAAGTGGTTTTGGAGAAAAGCACAATCTTCCTGTTTGGCAAATGCATCCAATGTCATGTTTACAGAAAGAAATATCATGTTTTCTCAGGTTTCTGAAGCTTTCTTCCTAGAAAACTCGAATGTGTGGAGTATTTGACTCAAGGTGGAATCAATTAGCTTTTGGCAGCTAAAAACAGAAACTACATGCTAAAATGCATTCAAAACCGTAAAGTCCATAGAGAATGTCCAGAAAACACAAACAAAAACAGAAGTTGTAGCAAGATCTGGGATTGAGATAGCCACAACACACCAGATAGCTTTTGGTTTTCATCCAGGAGTATTTGGACAAATTGTTGTGGATTTCCGGTGAAATTTAACCAAAAATCTCCGTGAAAGTGGTTTTGGAGAATACCACAATCATCGTGTTCGGCAAATGCATCCAATGTCATGTTTACAAAGAAAAATATCATATTTTCTCAGGTTTCTGAAGCTTTCTTCCTAAAAAACTCGAATGTGTGGAGTATTTGACTCCAGGTGGAACCAATTAGCGTTTGGCAGCTAAAAACAAAAACTTACATGCTAAAATGCATTCAAAACCGTAAAGTCCATAGAGAATGTCCAGAAAACACAAACAAACAAAGAGGCTGTAGCAAGATCTGGGATTGAGATAGCTACAAATCACCAGATAGTTTTGTTTTAATCATAAGTATCTGGACAAATTGTTGTGGATTTCGGGTGAAATTTAACCAAAAATCACCGTGAATGTGGTTTTGGAGAAGATCACAATCTTCCTGTTTGGCAAATGCATCCAATGTCATGTTTACAGAAAGAAATATCATGTTTTCTCAGGTTTCTGAAGCTTTCTTCCTAGAAAACTCGAATGTGTGGAGTATTTGACTCCAGGTGGAACCAATTAGCTTTTGGCAGCTAAAAACAAAAACTTACATGCTAAAATGCCATCAAAACCTTAAAGTCCATAGAGAATGTCCAGAAAACACAAACACAGAGGCTGTAGCAAGATCTGGGATTGAGATAGCCACAACACACCAGATAGTTTTCTTTTCATCCAGGAGTATCTGGACAAATTGTTGTGTATTTTGGGTGAAATTTAACGAAAAATCACCGTGAAAGTGGTTTTGGAGAAATCACAATCTTCCTGTTCGGCAAATGCATCGAATGTCATATATACAAATACAAATATCATGTTTTCTCAGGTTTCTGAAGCTTTCTTCCTAGAAAACTCGAATGTGTGGAGGATTTGACTCCAGGTAACCAATCAGCGTTTGCCAGCAGAAAACAAAAAGGGACCTGCTAAAATGCATTCAAAACCTTAAAGTCCATAGAGAATATCCAGAAAACACAAACACACACAGAGGCTGTAGCAAGATCTGGGATTGAGATAGCCACAACACACCAGATCGTTTTGTTTTCATCCAGGAGTATCTGGACAAATTGTTGTGGATTTCGGATGAAATTTAACCAAAAATCTCCGTGAAAGTGGTTTTGGAGAAAAGCACAATCATCCGGTTCAGGAAATGTATCCAATGTCATGTTTACAAATAAAAATATCATGTTTTCTCAGGTTTCTGAAGCTTTCTTCCTAGAAAACTCGAATGTGTGGAGGATTTGACTCCAGGTGGAACCAATTAGCGTTCGGCAGCAGAAAACAAAATGGGTCCTGCTAAAATGCATTCAAAACCTTAAAGTCCATAGAGAATATCCAGAAAACACAAACACACACAGAGGCTGTAGCAAGATCTGTGATTGACATAGCTACAAATCACCAGATAGTTTTGTTTTCATCCAGGAGTATCTGGACAAATTGTTGTGGATTTCGGGTGAAATTTAACCAAAAATCACCGTGAAAGTGGTTTTGGAGAAAAGCACAATCTTCCTGTTCGGCAAATGCATCCAATGTCATGTTTACGAATAAAAATATCATATTTTCTCAGGTTTCTGAAGCTTTCTTCCTAAAAAACTCGAATGTGTGGAGTATTTGACTCCAGGTGGAAGCAATTAGCGTTTGGCAGCTAAAAACAAAAACTTACATGCTAAAATGCATTCAAAACCTTAAAGTCCATAGAGAATGTCCAGAAAACACAAACAAACAAAGAGGCTGTAGCAAGATCTGGGATTGAGATAGCTACAAATCACCAGATAGTCTTGTTTTCATCCAGGAGTATCTGGACAAATTGTTGTGTATTTTGGGTGAAATTTAACCAAAAATCACCATGAAAGTGGTTTTTGAGAAAAGCACAATCTTCCTGTTCAGCAAATGCATCCGATGTCATGTTTACAGAAAGAAATATCATGTTTACTCAGGTTTCTGAAGCTTTCTTCCTAGAAAACTCGAATG
The DNA here is from genome assembly GCF_051225735.1 of Oryctolagus cuniculus. Lineage (NCBI taxonomy): Eukaryota > Metazoa > Chordata > Mammalia > Lagomorpha > Leporidae > Oryctolagus > Oryctolagus cuniculus. Next base: position 96,769,030 of record NC_142868.1, read on the forward strand.
TGTGGAGTATTTGACTCCAGGTGGAATCAATTAGCTTTTTTCAGCTAAAAACAAAAACTTACATGCTGAAATGCATTCAAAACCTTAAAGTCCATAGAGAATGTCCAGAAAACTCAAACAAACCAAGAGGCTGTAGCAAGATCTGGGATTGAGATAGCCACAACACACCAGATAGTTTTGTTTGCATCCAGGAGTATCCAGACTAATTGTTGTGGATTTCCGGTGAAATTTAACCAAAAATCACCGTGAAAGTGGTTTTGGAGAAAATCACAATCTTCCTGTTCGGAAAATGCATCCAATGTCATGTTTACAAATACAAATATCATGTTTTCTCAGATTTCTGAAGCTTTCTTCCTAGAAAACTCGAATGTGTGGAGTATTTGACTCCAGGTGGAACCAATTAGCTTTTGGCAGCTAAAAACAAAAACTTACATGCTAAAATGCCATCAAAACCTTAAAGTCCATAGAGAATGTCCAGAAAACACAAACACACACAGAGGCTGTAGCAAGATCTGGGATTGAGATAGCCACAACACACCAGATAGTTTTCTTTTCATCCAGGAGTATCTGGACAAATTGTTGTGTACTTTGGGTGAAATTTAACGAAAAATCACCGTGAAAGTGGTTTTGGAGAAATCACAATCTTCCTGTTCGGCAAATGCATCCAATGTCATGTTTACAAATACAAATATCATGTTTTCTCAGGTTTCTGAAGGTTTCTTCCTAGAAAACTCGAATGTGTGGAGGATTTGACTCCAGGTAACCAATCAGCGTTTGCCAGCAGAAAACAAAAAGGGACCTGCTAAAATGCATTCAAAACCTTAAAGTCCATAGAGAATATACAGAAAACACAAACACACACAGAGGCTGTAGCAAGATCTGGGATTGAGATAGCTACAAATCACCAGATAGTTTTGTTTTCATCCAGGAGTATCTGGACAAATTGTTGTGGATTTCGGGTGAAATTTAACCAAAAATCACCGTGAATGTGGTTTTGGAGAAGATCACAATCTTCCTGTTTGGCAAATGCATCCAATGTCATGTTTACAGAAAGAAATATCATGTTTTCTCAGGTTTCTGAAGCTTTCTTCCTAGAAAACTCGAATGTGTGGAGTATTTGACTCCAGGTGGAACCAATTAGCTTTTGGCAGCTAAAAACAAAAACTTACATGCTAAAATGCCATCAAAACCTTAAAGTCCATAGAGAATGTCCAGAAAACACAAACACACACAGAGGCTGTAGCAAGATCTGGGATTGAGATAGCCACAACACACCAGATAGTTTTCTTTTCATCCAGGAGTATCTGGACAAATTGTTGTGTATTTTGGGTGAAATTTAACGAAAAATCACCGTGAAAGTGGTTTTGGAGAAATCACAATCTTCCTGTTCGGCAAATGCATCGAATGTCATATATACAAATACAAATATCATGTTTTCTCAGGTTTCTGAAGCTTTCTTCCTAGAAAACTCGAATGTGTGGAGGATTTGACTCCAGGTAACCAATCAGCGTTTGCCAGCAGAAAACAAAAAGGGACCTGCTAAAATGCATTCAAAACCTTAAAGTCCATAGAGAATATCCAGAAAACACAAACACACACAGAGGCTGTAGCAAGATCTGGGATTGAGATAGCCACAACACACCAGATCGTTTTGTTTTCATCCAGGAGTATCTGGACAAATTGTTGTGGATTTCGGGTGAAATTTAACCAAAAATCACCGTGAAAGTGGTTTTGGAGAAAAGCACAATCTTCCTGTTCGGCAAATGCATCCAATGTCATGTTTACGAATAAAAATATCATATTTTCTCAGGTTTCTGAAGCTTTCTTCCTAAAAAACTTGAATGTGTGGAGGATTTGACTCCAGGTGGAAGCAATTAGCGTTTGGCAGCTAAAAACAAAAACTTACATGCTAAAATGCATTCAAAACCTTAAAGTCCATAGAGAATGTCCAGAAAACACAAACAAACAAAGAGGCTGTAGCAAGATCTGGGATTGAGATAGCTACAAATCACCAGATAGTTTTGTTTTCATCCAGGAGTATCTGGACAAATTGTTGTGTATTTTGGGTGAAATTTAACCAAAAATCACCATGAAAGTGGTTTTTGAGAAAAGCACAATCTTCCTGTTCAGCAAATGCATCCGATGTCATGTTTACAGAAAGAAATATCATGTTTACTCAGGTTTCTGAAGCTTTCTTCCTAGAAAACTCGAATGTGTGGAGTATTTGACTCCAGGTGGAATCAATTAGCTTTTTTCAGCTAAAAACAAAAACTTACATGCTGAAATGCATTCAAAACCTTAAAGTCCATAGAGAATGTCCAGAAAACTCAAACAAACCAAGAGGCTGTAGCAAGATCTGGGATTGAGATAGCCACAACACACCAGATAGTTTTGTTTGCATCCAGGAGTATCCAGACTAATTGTTGTGGATTTCCGGTGAAATTTAACCAAAAATCACCGTGAAAGTGGTTTTGGAGAAAATCACAATCTTCCTGTTCGGAAAATGCATCCAATGTCATGTTTACAAATACAAATATCATGTTTTCTCAGATTTCTGAAGCTTTCTTCCTAGAAAACTCGAATGTGTGGAGTATTTGACTCCAGGTGGAACCAATTAGCTTTTGGCAGCTAAAAACAAAAACTTACATGCTAAAATGCCATCAAAACCTTAAAGTCCATAGAGAATGTCCAGAAAACACAAACACACACAGAGGCTGTAGCAAGATCTGGGATTGAGATAGCCACAACACACCAGATAGTTTTCTTTTCATCCAGGAGTATCTGGACAAATTGTTGTGTACTTTGGGTGAAATTTAACGAAAAATCACCGTGAAAGTGGTTTTGGAGAAATCACAATCTTCCTGTTCGGCAAATGCATCCAATGTCATGTTTACAAATACAAATATCATGTTTTCTCAGGTTTCTGAAGGTTTCTTCCTAGAAAACTCGAATGTGTGGAGTATTTGACTCCAGGTAACCAATCAGCGTTTGCCAGCAGAAAACAAAAAGGGACCTGCTAAAATGCATTCAAAACCTTAAAGTCCATAGAGAATATACAGAAAACACAAACACACACAGAGGCTGTAGCAAGATCTGGGATTGAGATAGCTACAAATCACCAGATAGTTTTGTTTTCATCCAGGAGTATCTGGACAAATTGTTGTGGATTTCGGGTGAAATTTAACCAAAAATCACCGTGAATGTGGTTTTGGAGAAGATCACAATCTTCCAGTTCGGCAAATGCATCCAATGTCATGTTTCCAGAAAGAAATATCATGTTTTCTCAGGTTTCTGGAGCTTTCTTCCTAGAAAACTCAAATGTGTGGAGTATTTGACTCCAGGTGGAACCAATTAGCTTTTGGCAGCTAAAAACAAAAACTTACATGCTAAAATGCATTCAAAACCTTAAAGTCCATGGAGAATGTCCAGAAAACTCAAACAAACCAAGAGGCTGTAGCAAGATCTGGGATTGAGATAGCCACAACACACCAGATAGTTTTGTTTGCATCCAGGAGTATCCAGACTAATTGTTGTGGATTTCCGGTGAAATTTAACCAAAAATCACCGTGAAAGTGGTTTTGGAGAAAATCACAATCTTCCTGTTCGGAAAATGCATCCAATGTCATGTTTACAAATACAAATATCATGTTTTCTCAGATTTCTGAAGCTTTCTTCCTAGAAAACTCGAATGTGTGGAGTATTTGACTCCAGGTGGAACCAATTAGCTTTTGGCAGCTAAAAACAAAAACTTACATGCTAAAATGCCATCAAAACCTTAAAGTCCATAGAGAATGTCCAGAAAACACAAACACACACAGAGGCTGTAGCAAGATCTGGGATTGAGATAGCCACAACACACCATATAGTTTTCTTTTCATCCAGGAGTATCTGGACAAATTGTTGTGTACTTTGGGTGAAATTTAACGAAAAATCACCGTGAAAGTGGTTTTGGAGAAATCACAATCTTCCTGTTCGGCAAATGCATCCAATGTCATGTTTACAAATACAAATATCATGTTTTCTCAGGTTTCTGAAGGTTTCTTCCTAGAAAACTCGAATGTGTGGAGGATTTGACTCCAGGTAACCAATCAGCGTTTGCCAGCAGAAAACAAAAAGGGACCTGCTAAAATGCATTCAAAACCTTAAAGTCCATAGAGAATATACAGAAAACACAAACACACACAGAGGCTGTAGCAAGATCTGGGATTGAGATAGCTACAAATCACCAGATAGTTTTGTTTTCATCCAGGAGTATCTGGACAAATTGTTGTGGATTTCGGGTGAAATTTAACCAAAAATCACCGTGAATGTGGTTTTGGAGAAGATCACAATCTTCCTGTTTGGCAAATGCATCCAATGTCATGTTTACAGAAAGAAATATCATGTTTTCTCAGGTTTCTGAAGCTTTCTTCCTAGAAAACTCGAATGTGTGGAGTATTTGACTCCAGGTGGAACCAATTAGCTTTTGGCAGCTAAAAACAAAAACTTACATGCTAAAATGCATTCAAAACCGTAAAGTCCATAGAGAATGTCCAGAAAACACAAACAAAAACAGAAGTTGTAGCAAGATCTGGGATTGAGATAGCCACAACACACCAGATAGTTTTGTTTTCATCCAGGAGTATCTGGACAAATTGTTGTGGATTTCGGATGAAATTTAACCAAAAATCTCCGTGAAAGTGGTTTTGGAGAAAAGCACAATCATCCGGTTCGGGAAATGTATCCAATGTCATGTTTACAAATAAAAATATCATGTTTTGTCAGGTTTCTGAAGCTTTCTTCCTAGAAAACTCGAATGTGTGGCGGATTTGACTCCAGGTGGAACCAGTTAGCGTTCGCCAGCAGAAAACAAAATGGGTCCTGCTAAAATGCATTCATAACCTTAAAGTCCATAGAGAATATCCAGAAAACACAAACACACACAGAGGCTGTAGCAAGATCTGTGATTGACATAGCTACAAATCACCAGATAGTTTTGTTTTCATCCAGGAGTATCTGGACAAATTGTTGTGGATTTCTGGTGAAATTTAACCAAAAATCACCGTGAAAGTGGTTTTGGAGAAAAGCACAATCTTCCTGTTCGGCAAATGCATCCAATGTCATGTTTACGAATACAAATATCATGTTTTCTCAGGTTTCTGAAGCTTTCTTCCTAAAAAACTCGAATGTGTGGAGTATTTGACTCCAGGTGGAACCAATTAGCGTTTGGCAGCTAAAAACAAAAACTTACATGCTAAAATGCATTCAAAACCGTAAAGTCCATAGAGAATGTCCAGAAAACACAAACAAACAAAGAGGCTGTAGCAAGATCTGGGATTGAGATAGCTACAAATCACCAGATAGTTTTGTTTTCATCCAGGAGTATCTGGACAAATTGTTGTGGATTTCGGGTGAAATTTAACCAAAAATCACCATGAAAGTGGTTTTTGAGAAAAGCACAATCTTCCTGTTCAGCAAATGCATCCGATGTCATGTTTACAGAAAGAAATATCATGTTTACTCAGGTTTCTGAAGCTTTCTTCCTAGAAAACTCGAATGTGTGGAGTATTTGACTCCAGGTGGAATCAATTAGCTTTTTTCAGCTAAAAACAAAAACTTACATGCTGAAATGCATTCAAAACCTTAAAGTCCATAGAGAATGTCCAGAAAACTCAAACAAACCAAGAGGCTGTAGCAAGATCTGGGATTGAGATAGCCACAACACACCAGATAGTTTTGTTTGCATCCAGGAGTATCCAGACTAATTGTTGTGGATTTCCGGTGAAATTTAACCAAAAATCACCGTGAAAGTGGTTTTGGAGAAAATCACAATCTTCCTGTTCGGAAAATGCATCCAATGTCATGTTTACAAATACAAATATCATGTTTTCTCAGGTTTCTGAAGCTTTCTTCCTAGAAAACTCGAATGTGTGGAGTATTTGACTCCAGGTGGAACCAATTAGCTTTTGGCAGCTAAAAACAAAAACTTACATGCTAAAATGCCATCAAAACCTTAAAGTCCATAGAGAATGTCCAGAAAACACAAACACACACAGAGGCTGTAGCAAGATCTGGGATTGAGATAGCCACAACACACCAGATAGTTTTCTTTTCATCCAGGAGTATCTGGACAAATTGTTGTGTATTTTGGGTGAAATTTAACGAAAAATCACCGTGAAAGTGGTTTTGGAGAAATCACAATCTTCCTGTTCGGCAAATGCATCCAATGTCATGTTTACAAATACAAATATCATGTTTTCTCAGGTTTCTGAAGGTTTCTTCCTAGAAAACTCGAATGTGTGGAGTATTTGACTCCAGGTAACCAATCAGCGTTTGCCAGCAGAAAACAAAAAGGGACCTGCTAAAATGCATTCAAAACCTTAAAGTCCATAGAGAATATACAGAAAACACAAACACACACAGAGGCTGTAGCAAGATCTGGGATTGAGATAGCTACAAATCACCAGATAGTTTTGTTTTCATCCAGGAGTATCTGGACAAATTGTTGTGGATTTCGGGTGAAATTTAACCAAAAATCACCGTGAATGTGGTTTTGGAGAAGATCACAATCTTCCAGTTCGGCAAATGCATCCAATGTCATGTTTCCAGAAAGAAATATCATGTTTTCTCAGGTTTCTGGAGCTTTCTTCCTAGAAAACTCAAATGTGTGGAGTATTTGACTCCAGGTGGAACCAATTAGCTTTTGGCAGCTAAAAACAAAAACTTACATGCTAAAATGCATTCAAAACCTTAAAGTCCATGGAGAATGTCCAGAAAACTCAAACAAACCAAGAGGCTGTAGCAAGATCTGGGATTGAGATAGCCACAACACACCAGATAGTTTTGTTTGCATCCAGGAGTATCCAGACTAATTGTTGTGGATTTCCGGTGAAATTTAACCAAAAATCACCGTGAAAGTGGTTTTGGAGAAAATCACAATCTTCCTGTTCGGAAAATGCATCCAATGTCATGTTTACAAATACAAATATCATGTTTTCTCAGGTTTCTGAAGCTTTCTTCCTAGAAAACTCGAATGTGTGGAGTATTTGACTCCAGGTGGAACCAATTAGCTTTTGGCAGCTAAAAACAAAAACTTACATGCTAAAATGCCATCAAAACCTTAAAGTCCATAGAGAATGTCCAGAAAACACAAACACACACAGAGGCTGTAGCAAGATCTGGGATTGAGATAGCCACAACACACCAGATAGTTTTCTTTTCATCCAGGAGTATCTGGACAAATTGTTGTGTACTTTGGGTGAAATTTAACGAAAAATCACCGTGAAAGTGGTTTTGGAGAAATCACAATCTTCCTGTTCGGCAAATGCATCCAATGTCATGTTTACAAATACAAATATCATGTTTTCTCAGGTTTCTGAAGCTTTCTTCCTAGAAAACTCGAATGTGTGGAGGATTTGACTCCAGGTAACCAATCAGCGTTTGCCAGCAGAAAACAAAAAGGGACCTGCTAAAATGCATTCAAAACCTTAAAGTCCATAGAGAATATACAGAAAACACAAACACACACAGAGGCTGTAGCAAGATCTGGGATTGAGATAGCTACAAATCACCAGATAGTTTTGTTTTCATCCAGGAGTATCTGGACAAATTGTTGTGGATTTCGGGTGAAATTTAACCAAAAATCACCGTGAAAGTGGTTTTGGAGGAAATCACAATTCCTGTTTGGCAAATGCATTCAATGTCATGTTTACAGAAAGAAATATCATGTTTTCTCAGGTTTCTGAAGCTTTCTTCCTAGAAAACTCGAATGTGTGGAGTATTTGACTCAAGGTGGAATCAATTAGCTTTTGGCAGCTATAAACAAAAACTTACATGCTAAAATGCATTCAAAACCGTAAAGTCCATAGAGAATGTCCAGAAAACACAAACAAAAACAGAAGTTGTAGCAAGATCTGGGATTGAGATAGCCACAACACACCAGATAGTTTTGTTTTCATCCAGGAGTATCTGGACAAATTGTTGTGGATTTTGGATGAAATTTAACCAAAAATCTCAGTGAAAGTGGTTTTGCAGAAAAGCACAATCATCCCGTTCGGGAAATGCATCCAATGTCATGTTTACAAATACAAATATCATGTTTTGACAGGTTTCTGAAGCTTTCTTCCTAGAAAACTCGAATGTGTGGAGGATTTGACTCCAGGTGGAACCAATTAGCGTTCGACAGCAGAAAACAAAATGGGTCCTGCTAAAATGCATTCATAACCTTAAAGTCCATAGAGAATATCCAGAAAACACAAACACACACAGAGGCTGTAGCAAGATCTGTGATTGACATAGCTACAAATCACCAGATAGTTTTGTTTTCATCCAGGAGTATCTGGACAAATTGTTGTGGATTTCCGGTGAAATTTAACCAAAAATCTCCGTGAAAGTGGTTTTGGAGATAAGCACAATCTTCCTGTTCGGCAAATGCATCCAATGTCATGTTTACAAATACAAATATCATGTATTCTCAGGTTTCTGAAGCTTTCTTCCTAAAAAACTCGAATGTGTGGAGGATTTGACTCCAGGTGGAACCAATTAGCGTTTGGCAGCTAAAAACAAAAACTTACATGCTAAAATGCATTCAAAACCTTAAAGTCCATAGAGAATGTCCAGAAAACACAAACAAAAAAAGAGGCTGTAGCAAGATCTGGGATTGAGATAGCTACAAATCACCAGATAGTTTTGTTTTCATCCAGGAGTATCTGGACAAATTGTTGTGGATTTTGGGTGAAATTTAACCAAAAATCACCATGAAAGTGGTTTTTGAGAAAAGCACAATCTTCCTGTTCAGCAAATGCATCCAATGTCATGTTTACAAATACAAATATCATGTTTTGACAGGTTTCTGAAGCTTTCTTCCTAGAAAACTCGAATGTGTGGAGTATTTGACTCCAGGTGGAACCAATTCACGTTTGCCAGCAGAAAACAAAAAGGGTCCTGCTAAAATGCATTCCAAACCTTAAAGTCCATAGAGAATATCCAGAAAACACAAACACACACAGAGGCTGTAGCAAGACCTGGGATTGAGATAGCTACAAATCACCAGATAGTTTTGTTTTCATCCAGGAGTATCTGGACAAATTGTTGTGGATTTCGGGTGAAATTTAACCAAAAATCACCATGAATGTGGTTTTGGAGAAAAGCACAATCTTCCTGTTCGGCAAATGCATCCAATGTCATGTTTACAGAAAGAAATATCATGTTTTCTCAGGTTTCTGAAGCTTTCTTCCTAGAAAACTCGAATGTGTGGAGTATTTGACTCAAGGTGGAATCAATTAGCTTTTGGCAGCTAAAAACAGAAACTACATGCTAAAATGCATTCAAAACCGTAAAGTCCATAGAGAATGTCCAGAAAACACAAACAAAAACAGAAGTTGTAGCAAGATCTGGGATTGAGATAGCCACAACACACCAGATAGCTTTTGGTTTTCATCCAGGAGTATTTGGACAAATTGTTGTGGATTTCCGGTGAAATTTAACCAAAAATCTCCGTGAAAGTGGTTTTGGAGAATACCACAATCATCGTGTTCGGCAAATGCATCCAATGTCATGTTTACAAAGAAAAATATCATATTTTCTCAGGTTTCTGAAGCTTTCTTCCTAAAAAACTCGAATGTGTGGAGTATTTGACTCCAGGTGGAACCAATTAGCGTTTGGCAGCTAAAAACAAAAACTTACATGCTAAAATGCATTCAAAACCGTAAAGTCCATAGAGAATGTCCAGAAAACACAAACAAACAAAGAGGCTGTAGCAAGATCTGGGATTGAGATAGCTACAAATCACCAGATAGTTTTGTTTTAATCATAAGTATCTGGACAAATTGTTGTGGATTTCGGGTGAAATTTAACCAAAAATCACCGTGAATGTGGTTTTGGAGAAGATCACAATCTTCCTGTTTGGCAAATGCATCCAATGTCATGTTTACAGAAAGAAATATCATGTTTTCTCAGGTTTCTGAAGCTTTCTTCCTAGAAAACTCGAATGTGTGGAGTATTTGACTCCAGGTGGAACCAATTAGCTTTTGGCAGCTAAAAACAAAAACTTACATGCTAAAATGCCATCAAAACCTTAAAGTCCATAGAGAATGTCCAGAAAACACAAACACACACAGAGGCTGTAGCAAGATCTGGGATTGAGATAGCCACAACACACCAGATAGTTTTCTTTTCATCCAGGAGTATCTGGACAAATTGTTGTGTATTTTGGGTGAAATTTAACGAAAAATCACCGTGAAAGTGGTTTTGGAGAAATCACAATCTTCCTGTTCGGCAAATGCATCGAATGTCATATATACAAATACAAATATCATGTTTTCTCAGGTTTCTGAAGCTTTCTTCCTAGAAAACTCGAATGTGTGGAGGATTTGACTCCAGGTAACCAATCAGCGTTTGCCAGCAGAAAACAAAAAGGGACCTGCTAAAATGCATTCAAAACCTTAAAGTCCATAGAGAATATCCAGAAAACACAAACACACACAGAGGCTGTAGCAAGATCTGGGATTGAGATAGCCACAACACACCAGATCGTTTTGTTTTCATCCAGGAGTATCTGGACAAATTGTTGTGGATTTCGGATGAAATTTAACCAAAAATCTCCGTGAAAGTGGTTTTGGAGAAAAGCACAATCATCCGGTTCAGGAAATGTATCCAATGTCATGTTTACAAATAAAAATATCATGTTTTCTCAGGTTTCTGAAGCTTTCTTCCTAGAAAACTCGAATGTGTGGAGGATTTGACTCCAGGTAACCAATCAGCGTTTGCCAGCAGAAAACAAAAAGGGACCTGCTAAAATGCATTCAAAACCTTAAAGTCCATAGAGAATATACAGAAAACACAAACACACACAGAGGCTGTAGCAAGATCTGGGATTGAGATAGCTACAAATCACCAGATAGTTTTGTTTTCATCCAGGAGTATCTGGACAAATTGTTGTGGATTTCGGGTGAAATTTAACCAAAAATCACCGTGAATGTGGTTTTGGAGAAGATCACAATCTTCCTGTTTGGCAAATGCATCCAATGTCATGTTTACAGAAAGAAATATCATGTTTTCTCAGGTTTCTGAAGCTTTCTTCCTAGAAAACTCGAATGTGTGGAGTATTTGACTCAAGGTGGAATCAATTAGCTTTTGGCAGCTATAAACAAAAACTTACATGCTAAAATGCATTCAAAACCGTAAAGTCCATAGAGAATGTCCAGAAAACACAAACAAAAACAGAAGTTGTAGCAAGATCTGGGATTGAGATAGCCACAACACACCAGATAGTTTTGTTTTCATCCAGGAGTATCTGGACAAATTGTTGTGGATTTTGGATGAAATTTAACCAAAAATCTCAGTGAAAGTGGTTTTGGAGAAAAGCACAATCTTCCTGTTTGGCAAATGCATCCAATGTCATGTTTACAGAAAGAAATATCATGTTTTCTCAGGTTTCTGAAGCTTTCTTCCTAGAAAACTCGAATGTGTGGAGTATTTGACTCCAGGTGGAACCAATTAGCTTTTGGCAGCTAAAAACAAAAACTTACATGCTAAAATGCATTCAAAACCGTAAAGTCCATAGAGAATGTCCAGAAAACACAAACAAAAACAGAAGTTGTAGCAAGATCTGGGATTGAGATAGCCACAACACACCAGATAGTTTTGTTTTCATCCAGGAGTATCTGGACAAATTGTTGTGGATTTCGGATGAAATTTAACCAAAAATCTCCGTGAAAGTGGTTTTGGAGAAAAGCACAATCATCCGGTTCGGGAAATGTATCCAATGTCATGTTTACAAATAAAAATATCATGTTTTGTCAGGTTTCTGAAGCTTTCTTCCTAGAAAACTCGAATGTGTGGCGGATTTGACTCCAGGTGGAACCAATTAGCGTTCGCCAGCAGAAAACAAAATGGGTCCTGCTAAAATGCATTCATAACCTTAAAGTCCATAGAGAATATCCAGAAAACACAAACACACACAGAGGCTGTAGCAAGATCTGTGATTGACATAGCTACAAATCACCAGATAGTTTTGTTTTCATCCAGGAGTATCTGGACAAATTGTTGTGGATTTCTGGTGAAATTTAACCAAAAATCACCGTGAAAGTGGTTTTGGAGAAAAGCACAATCTTCCTGTTCGGCAAATGCATCCAATGTCATGTTTACGAATACAAATATCATGTTTTCTCAGGTTTCTGAAGCTTTCTTCCTAAAAAACTCGAATGTGTGGAGTATTTGACTCCAGGTGGAACCAATTAGCGTTTGGCAGCTAAAAACAAAAACTTACATGCTAAAATGCATTCAAAACCGTAAAGTCCATAGAGAATGTCCAGAAAACACAAACAAACAAAGAGGCTGTAGCAAGATCTGGGATTGAGATAGCTACAAATCACCAGATAGTTTTGTTTTCATCCAGGAGTATCTGGACAAATTGTTGTGGATTTCGGGTGAAATTTAACCAAAAATCACCATGAAAGTGGTTTTTGAGAAAAGCACAATCTTCCTGTTCAGCAAATGATCCGATGTCATGTTTACAGAAAGAAATATCATGTTTACTCAGGTTTCTGAAGCTTTCTTCCTAGAAAACTCGAATGTGTGGAGTATTTGACTCCAGGTGGAATCAATTAGCTTTTTTCAGCTAAAAACAAAAACTTACATGCTGAAATGCATTCAAAACCTTAAAGTCCATAGAGAATGTCCAGAAAACTCAAACAAACCAAGAGGCTGTAGCAAGATCTGGGATTGAGATAGCCACAACACACCAGATAGTTTTGTTTGCATCCAGGAGTATCCAGACTAATTGTTGTGGATTTCCGGTGAAATTTAACCAAAAATCACCGTGAAAGTGGTTTTGGAGAAAATCACAATCTTCCTGTTCGGAAAATGCATCCAATGTCATGTTTACAAATACAAATATCATGTTTTCTCAGATTTCTGAAGCTTTCTTCCTAGAAAACTCGAATGTGTGGAGTATTTGACTCCAGGTGGAACCAATTAGCTTTTGGCAGCTAAAAACAAAAACTTACATGCTAAAATGCCATCAAAACCTTAAAGTCCATAGAGAATGTCCAGAAAACACAAACACACACAGAGGCTGTAGCAAGATCTGGGATTGAGATAGCCACAACACACCAGATAGTTTTCTTTTCATCCAGGAGTATCTGGACAAATTGTTGTGTACTTTGGGTGAAATTTAACGAAAAATCACCATGAAAGTGGTTTTGGAGAAATCACAATCTTCCTGTTCGGCAAATGCATCCAAAGTCATGTTTACAAATACAAATATCATGTTTTATCAGGTTTCTGAAGCTTTCTTCCTAGAAAACTCGAATGTGTGGAGTATTTGACTCCAGGTAACCAATCAGCGTTTGCCAGCAGAAAACAAAAAGGGACCTGCTAAAATGCATTCAAAACCTTAAAGTCCATAGAGAATATACAGAAAACACAAACACACACAGAGGCTGTAGCAAGATCTGGGATTGAGATAGCTACAAATCACCAGATAGTTTTGTTTTCATCCAGGAGTATCTGGACAAATTGTTGTGGATTTCGGGTGAAATTTAACCAAAAATCACCGTGAATGTGGTTTTGGAGAAGATCACAATCTTCCAGTTCGGCAAATGCATCCAATGTCATGTTTCCAGAAAGAAATATCATGTTTTCTCAGGTTTCTGGAGCTTTCTTCCTAGAAAACTCAAATGTGTGGAGTATTTGACTCCAGGTGGAACCAATTAGCTTTTGGCAGCTAAAAACAAAAACTTACATGCTAAAATGCATTCAAAACCTTAAAGTCCATGGAGAATGTCCAGAAAACTCAAACAAACCAAGAGGCTGTAGCAAGATCTGGGATTGAGATAGCCACAACACACCAGATAGTTTTGTTTGCATCCAGGAGTATCCAGACTAATTGTTGTGGATTTCCTGTGAAATTTAACCAAAAATCACCGTGAAAGTGGTTTTGGAGAAAATCACAATCTTCCTGTTCGGAAAATGCATCCAATGTCATGTTTACAAATACAAATATCATGTTTTCTCAGGTTTCTGAAGCTTTCTTCCTAGAAAACTCGAATGTGTGGAGTATTTGACTCCAGGTGGAACCAATTAGCTTTTGGCAGCTAAAAACAAAAACTTACATGCTAAAATGCCATCAAAACCTTAAAGTCCATAGAGAATGTCCAGAAAACACAAACACACACAGAGGCTGTAGCAAGATCTGGGATTGAGATAGCCACAACACACCAGATAGTTTTCTTTTCATCCAGGAGTATCTGGACAAATTGTTGTGTACTTTGGGTGAAATTTAACGAAAAATCACCGTGAAAGTGGTTTTGGAGAAATCACAATCTTCCTGTTCGGCAAATGCATCCAATGTCATGTTTACAAATACAAATATCATGTTTTCTCAGGTTTCTGAAGGTTTCTTCCTAGAAAACTCGAATGTGTGGAGTATTTGACTCCAGGTAACCAATCAGCGTTTGCCAGCAGAAAACAAAAAGGGACCTGCTAAAATGCATTCAAAACCTTAAAGTCCATAGAGAATATACAGAAAACACAAACACACACAGAGGCTGTAGCAAGATCTGGGATTGAGATAGCTACAAATCACCAGATAGTTTTGTTTTCATCCAGGAGTATCTGGAAAAATTGTTGTGGATTTCGGGTGAAATTTAACCAAAAATCACCGTGAATGTGGTTTTGGAGAAGATCACAATCTTCCTGTTTGGCAAATGCATCCAATGTCATGTTTACAGAAAGAAATATCATGTTTTCTCAGGTTTCTGAAGCTTTCTTCCTAGAAAACTCGAATGTGTGGAGTATTTGACTCAAGGTGGAATCAATTAGCTTTTGGCAGCTATAAACAAAAACTTACATGCTAAAATGCATTCAAAACCTTAAAGTCCATAGAGAATGTCCAGAAAACACAAACAAAAACAGAAGTTGTAGCAAGATCTGGGATTGAGATAGCCACAACACACCAGATAGTTTTGTTTTCATCCAGGAGTATCTGGACAAATTGTTGTGGATTTTGGATGAAATTTAACCAAAAATCTCAGTGAAAGTGGTTTTGGAGAAAAGCACAATCATCCCGTTCGGGAAATGCATCCAATGTCATGTTTACAAATACAAATATCATGTTTTGTCAGGTTTCTGAAGCTTTCTTCCTAGAAAACTCGAATGTGTGGAGGATTTGACTCCAGGTGGAACCAATTAGCGTTCGCCAGCAGAAAACAAAATGGGTCCTGCTAAAATGCATTCATAACCTTAAAGTCCATAGAGAATATCCAGAAAACACAAACACACACAGAGGCTGTAGCAAGATCTGTGATTGACATAGCTACAAATCACCAGATAGTTTTGTTTTCATCCAGGAGTATCTGGACAAATTGTTGTGGATTTCCGGTGAAAATTAACCAAAAATCTCCGTGAAAGTGGTTTTGGAGAAAAGCACAATCTTCCTGTTCGGCAAATGCATCCAATGTCATGTTTACAAATACAAATATCATGTATTCTCAGGTTTCTGAAGCTTTCTTCCTAAAAAACTCGAATGTGTGGAGTATTTGACTCCAGGTGGAACCAATTAGCGTTTGGCAGCTAAAAACAAAAACTTACATGCTAAAATGCATTCAAAACCTTAAAGTCCATAGAGAATGTCCAGAAAACGCAAACAAACAAAGAGGCTGTAGCAAGATCTGGGATTGAGATAGCTACAAATCACCAGATAGTTTTGTTTTCATCCAGGAGTATCTGGACAAATTGTTGTGGATTTTGGGTGAAATTTAACCAAAAATCACCATGAAAGTGGTTTTTGAGAAAAGCACAATCTTCCTGTTCAGCAAATGCATCCAATGTCATGTTTACAGAAAGAAATATCATGTTTTCTCAGGTTTCTGAAGCTTTCTTCCTAGAAAACTCGAATGTGTGGAGTATTTGACTCCAGGTAACCAATCAGCGTTTGCCAGCAGAAAACAAAAAGGGACCTGCTAAAATGCATTCAAAACCTTAAAGTCCATAGAGAATATACAGAAAACACAAACACACACAGAGGCTGTAGCAAGATCTGGGATTGAGATAGCTACAAATCACCAGATAGTTTTGTTTTCATCCAGGAGTATCTGGAAAAATTGTTGTGGATTTTGGGTGAAATTTAACCAAAAATCACCATGAAAGTGGTTTTTGAGAAAAGCACAATCTTCCTGTTCAGCAAATGCATCCAATGTCATGTTTACAGAAAGAAATATCATGTTTTCTCAGGTTTCTGAAGCTTTCTTCCTAGAAAACTCGAATGTGTGGAGTATTTGACTCCAGGTAACCAATCAGCGTTTGCCAGCAGAAAACAAAAAGGGACCTGCTAAAATGCATTCAAAACCTTAAAGTCCATAGAGAATATACAGAAAACACAAACACACACAGAGGCTGTAGCAAGATCTGGGATTGAGATAGCTACAAATCACCAGATAGTTTTGTTTTATTCATAAGTATCTGGACAAATTGTTGTGGATTTCGGGTGAAATTTAACCAAAAATCACCGTGAATGTGGTTTTGGAGAAGATCACAATCTTCCTGTTTGGCAAATGCATCCAATGTCTTGTTTACAGAAAGAAATATCATGTTTTCTCAGGTTTCTGAAGCTTTCTTCCTAGAAAACTCGAATGTGTGGAGTATTTGACTCAAGGTGGAATCAATTAGCTTTTGGCAGCTAAAAACAGAAACTACATGCTAAAATGCATTCAAAACCTTAAAGTCCATAGAGAATGTCCAGAAAACACAAACAAAAACAGAAGTTGTAGCAAGATCTGGGATTGAGATAGCCACAACACACCAGATAGCTTTTGGTTTTCATCCAGGAGTATTTGGACAAATTGTTGTGGATTTCCGGTGAAATTTAACCAAAAATCTCCGTGAAAGTGGTTTTGGAGAATACCACAATCATCGTGTTCGGCAAATGCATCCAATGTCATGTTTACAAAGAAAAATATCATATTTTCTCAGGTTTCTGAAGCTTTCTTCCTAAAAAACTCGAATGTGTGGAGTATTTGACTCCAGGTGGAACCAATTAGCGTTTGGCAGCTAAAAACAAAAACTTACATGCTAAAATGCATTCAAAACCGTAAAGTCCATAGAGAATGTCCAGAAAACACAAACAAACAAAGAGGCTGTAGCAAGATCTGGGATTGAGATAGCTACAAATCACCAGATAGTTTTGTTTTAATCATAAGTATCTGGACAAATTGTTGTGGATTTCGGGTGAAATTTAACCAAAAATCACCGTGAATGTGGTTTTGGAGAAGATCACAATCTTCCTGTTTGGCAAATGCATCCAATGTCATGTTTACAGAAAGAAATATCATGTTTTCTCAGGTTTCTGAAGCTTTCTTCCTAGAAAACTCGAATGTGTGGAGTATTTGACTCAAGGTGGAATCAATTAGCTTTTGGCAGCTAAAAACAAAAACTTACATGCTAAAATGCATTCAAAACCGTAAAGTCCATAGAGAATGTCCAGAAAACACAAACAAAAACAGAAGTTGTAGCAAGATCTGGGATTGAGATAGCCACAACACACCAGATAGTTTTGTTTTCATCCAGGAGTATCTGGACAAATTGTTGTGGATTTCGGATGAAATTTAACCAAAAATCTCCGTGAAAGTGGTTTTGGAGAAAAGCACAATCATCCGGTTCGGGAAATGTATCCAATGTCATGTTTACAAATAAAAATATCATGTTTTGTCAGGTTTCTGAAGCTTTCTTCCTAGAAAACTCGAATGTGTGGCGGATTTGACTCCAGGTGGAACCAATTAGCGTTCGCCAGCAGAAAACAAAATGGGTCCTGCTAAAATGCATTCATAACCTTAAAGTCCATAGAGAATATCCAGAAAACACAAACACACACAGAGGCTGTAGCAAGATCTGTGATTGACATAGCTACAAATCACCAGATAGTTTTGTTTTCATCCAGGAGTATCTGGACAAATTGTTGTGGATTTCTGGTGAAATTTAACCAAAAATCACCGTGAAAGTGGTTTTGGAGAAAAGCACAATCTTCCTGTTCGGCAAATGCATCCAATGTCATGATTACGAATACAAATATCATGTTTTCTCAGGTTTCTGAAGCTTTCTTCCTAAAAAACTCGAATGTGTGGAGTATTTGACTCCAGGTGGAACCAATTAGCGTTTGGCAGCTAAAAACAAAAACTTACATGCTAAAATGCATTCAAAACCGTAAAGTCCATAGAGAATGTCCAGAAAACACAAACAAACAAAGAGGCTGTAGCAAGATCTGGGATTGAGATAGCTACAAATCACCAGATAGTTTTGTTTTCATCCAGGAGTATCTGGACAAATTGTTGTGTATTTTGGGTGAAATTTAACCAAAAATCACCATGAAAGTGGTTTTTGAGAAAAGCACAATCTTCCTGTTCAGCAAATGCATCCGATGTCATGTTTACAGAAAGAAATATCATGTTTACTCAGGTTTCTGAAGCTTTCTTCCTAGAAAACTCGAATGTGTGGAGTATTTGACTCCAGGTGGAATCAATTAGCTTTTTTCAGCTAAAAACAAAAACTTACATGCTGAAATGCATTCAAAACCTTAAAGTCCATAGAGAATGTCCAGAAAACTCAAACAAACCAAGAGGCTGTAGCAAGATCTGGGATTGAGATAGCCACAACACACCAGATAGTTTTGTTTGCATCCAGGAGTATCCAGACTAATTGTTGTGGATTTCCGGTGAAATTTAACCAAAAATCACCGTGAAAGTGGTTTTGGAGAAAATCACAATCTTCCTGTTCGGAAAATGCATCCAATGTCATGTTTACAAATACAAATATCATGTTTTCTCAGATTTCTGAAGCTTTCTTCCTAGAAAACTCGAATGTGTGGAGTATTTGACTCCAGGTGGAACCAATTAGCTTTTGGCAGCTAAAAACAAAAACTTACATGCTAAAATGCCATCAAAACCTTAAAGTCCATAGAGAATGTCCAGAAAACACAAACACACACAGAGGCTGTAGCAAGATCTGGGATTGAGATAGCCACAACACACCAGATAGTTTTCTTTTCATCCAGGAGTATCTGGACAAATTGTTGTGTACTTTGGGTGAAATTTAACGAAAAATCACCGTGAAAGTGGTTTTGGAGAAATCACAATCTTCCTGTTCGGCAAATGCATCCAATGTCATGTTTACAAATACAAATATCATGTTTTCTCAGGTTTCTGAAGGTTTCTTCCTAGAAAACTCGAATGTGTGGAGTATTTGACTCCAGGTAACCAATCAGCGTTTGCCAGCAGAAAACAAAAAGGGACCTGCTAAAATGCATTCAAAACCTTAAAGTCCATAGAGAATATACAGAAAACACAAACACACACAGAGGCTGTAGCAAGATCTGGGATTGAGATAGCTACAAATCACCAGATAGTTTTGTTTTCATCCAGGAGTATCTGGACAAATTGTTGTGGATTTCGGGTGAAATTTAACCAAAAATCACCGTGAATGTGGTTTTGGAGAAGATCACAATCTTCCAGTTCGGCAAATGCATCCAATGTCATGTTTCCAGAAAGAAATATCATGTTTTCTCAGGTTTCTGGAGCTTTCTTCCTAGAAAACTCAAATGTGTGGAGTATTTGACTCCAGGTGGAACCAATTAGCTTTTGGCAGCTAAAAACAAAAACTTACATGCTAAAATGCATTCAAAACCTTAAAGTCCATGGAGAATGTCCAGAAAACTCAAACAAACCAAGAGGCTGTAGCAAGATCTGGGATTGAGATAGCCACAACACACCAGATAGTTTTGTTTGCATCCAGGAGTATCCAGACTAATTGTTGTGGATTTCCTGTGAAATTTAACCAAAAATCACCGTGAAAGTGGTTTTGGAGAAAATCACAATCTTCCTGTTCGGAAAATGCATCCAATGTCATGTTTACAAATACAAATATCATGTTTTCTCAGGTTTCTGAAGCTTTCTTCCTAGAAAACTCGAATGTGTGGAGTATTTGACTCCAGGTGGAACCAATTAGCTTTTGGCAGCTAAAAACAAAAACTTACATGCTAAAATGCCATCAAAACCTTAAAGTCCATAGAGAATGTCCAGAAAACACAAACACACACAGAGGCTGTAGCAAGATCTGGGATTGAGATAGCCACAACACACCAGATAGTTTTCTTTTCATCCAGGAGTATCTGGACAAATTGTTGTGTACTTTGGGTGAAATTTAACGAAAAATCACCGTGAAAGTGGTTTTGGAGAAATCACAATCTTCCTGTTCGGCAAATGCATCCAATGTCATGTTTACAAATACAAATATCATGTTTTCTCAGGTTTCTGAAGGTTTCTTCCTAGAAAACTCGAATGTGTGGAGTATTTGACTCCAGGTAACCAATCAGCGTTTGCCAGCAGAAAACAAAAAGGGACCTGCTAAAATGCATTCAAAACCTTAAAGTCCATAGAGAATATACAGAAAACACAAACACACACAGAGGCTGTAGCAAGATCTGGGATTGAGATAGCTACAAATCACCAGATAGTTTTGTTTTCATCCAGGAGTATCTGGAAAAATTGTTGTGGATTTCGGGTGAAATTTAACCAAAAATCACCGTGAATGTGGTTTTGGAGAAGATCACAATCTTCCTGTTTGGCAAATGCATCCAATGTCATGTTTACAGAAAGAAATATCATGTTTTCTCAGGTTTCTGAAGCTTTCTTCCTAGAAAACTCGAATGTGTGGAGTATTTGACTCAAGGTGGAATCAATTAGCTTTTGGCAGCTATAAACAAAAACTTACATGCTAAAATGCATTCAAAACCGTAAAGTCCATAGAGAATGTCCAGAAAACACAAACAAAAACAGAAGTTGTAGCAAGATCTGGGATTGAGATAGCCACAACACACCAGATAGTTTTGTTTTCATCCAGGAGTATCTGGACAAATTGTTGTGGATTTTGGATGAAATTTAACCAAAAATCTCAGTGAAAGTGGTTTTGGAGAAAAGCACAATCATCCCGTTCGGGAAATGCATCCAATGTCATGTTTACAAATACAAATATCATGTTTTGTCAGGTTTCTGAAGCTTTCTTCCTAGAAAACTCGAATGTGTGGAGGATTTGACTCCAGGTGGAACCAATTAGCGTTCGCCAGCAGAAAACAAAATGGGTCCTGCTAAAATGCATTCATAACCTTAAAGTCCATAGAGAATATCCAGAAAACACAAACACACACAGAGGCTGTAGCAAGATCTGTGATTGACATAGCTACAAATCACCAGATAGTTTTGTTTTCATCCAGGAGTATCTGGACAAATTGTTGTGGATTTCCGGTGAAAATTAACCAAAAATCTCCGTGAAAGTGGTTTTGGAGAAAAGCACAATCTTCCTGTTCGGCAAATGCATCCAATGTCATGTTTACAAATACAAATATCATGTATTCTCAGGTTTCTGAAGCTTTCTTCCTAAAAAACTCGAATGTGTGGAGTATTTGACTCCAGGTGGAACCAATTAGCGTTTGGCAGCTAAAAACAAAAACTTACATGCTAAAATGCATTCAAAACCTTAAAGTCCATAGAGAATGTCCAGAAAACACAAACAAACAAAGAGGCTGTAGCAAGATCTGGGATTGAGATAGCTACAAATCACCAGATAGTTTTGTTTTCATCCAGGAGTATCTGGACAAATTGTTGTGGATTTTGGGTGAAATTTAACCAAAAATCACCATGAAAGTGGTTTTTGAGAAAAGCACAATCTTCCTGTTCAGCAAATGCATCCAATGTCATGTTTACAGAAAGAAATATCATGTTTTCTCAGGTTTCTGAAGCTTTCTTCCTAGAAAACTCGAATGTGTGGAGTATTTGACTCCAGGTAACCAATCAGCGTTTGCCAGCAGAAAACAAAAAGGGACCTGCTAAAATGCATTCAAAACCTTAAAGTCCATAGAGAATATACAGAAAACACAAACACACACAGAGGCTGTAGCAAGATCTGGGATTGAGATAGCTACAAATCACCAGATAGTTTTGTTTTCATCCAGGAGTATCTGGACAAATTGTTGTGGATTTTGGGTGAAATTTAACCAAAAATCACCATGAAAGTGGTTTTTGAGAAAAGCACAATCTTCCTGTTCAGCAAATGCATCCAATGTCATGTTTACAGAAAGAAATATCATGTTTTCTCAGGTTTCTGAAGCTTTCTTCCTAGAAAACTCGAATGTGTGGAGTATTTGACTCCAGGTAACCAATCAGCGTTTGCCAGCAGAAAACAAAAAGGGACCTGCTAAAATGCATTCAAAACCTTAAAGTCCATAGAGAATATACAGAAAACACAAACACACACAGAGGCTGTAGCAAGATCTGGGATTGAGATAGCTACAAATCACCAGATAGTTTTGTTTTATTCATAAGTATCTGGACAAATTGTTGTGGATTTCGGGTGAAATTTAACCAAAAATCACCGTGAATGTGGTTTTGGAGAAGATCACAATCTTCCTGTTTGGCAAATGCATCCAATGTCTTGTTTACAGAAAGAAATATCATGTTTTCTCAGGTTTCTGAAGCTTTCTTCCTAGAAAACTCGAATGTGTGGAGTATTTGACTCAAGGTGGAATCAATTAGCTTTTGGCAGCTAAAAACAGAAACTACATGCTAAAATGCATTCAAAACCTTAAAGTCCATAGAGAATGTCCAGAAAACACAAACAAAAACAGAAGTTGTAGCAAGATCTGGGATTGAGATAGCCACAACACACCAGATAGCTTTTGGTTTTCATCCAGGAGTATTTGGACAAATTGTTGTGGATTTCCGGTGAAATTTAACCAAAAATCTCCGTGAAAGTGGTTTTGGAGAATACCACAATCATCGTGTTCGGCAAATGCATCCAATGTCATGTTTACAAAGAAAAATATCATATTTTCTCAGGTTTCTGAAGCTTTCTTCCTAAAAAACTCGAATGTGTGGAGTATTTGACTCCAGGTGGAACCAATTAGCGTTTGGCAGCTAAAAACAAAAACTTACATGCTAAAATGCATTCAAAACCGTAAAGTCCATAGAGAATGTCCAGAAAACACAAACAAACAAAGAGGCTGTAGCAAGATCTGGGATTGAGATAGCTACAAATCACCAGATAGTTTTGTTTTAATCATAAGTATCTGGACAAATTGTTGTGGATTTCGGGTGAAATTTAACCAAAAATCACCGTGAATGTGGTTTTGGAGAAGATCACAATCTTCCTGTTTGGCAAATGCATCCAATGTCATGTTTACAGAAAGAAATATCATGTTTTCTCAGGTTTCTGAAGCTTTCTTCCTAGAAAACTCGAATGTGTGGAGTATTTGACTCAAGGTGGAATCAATTAGCTTTTGGCAGCTAAAAACAAAAACTTACATGCTAAAATGCATTCAAAACCGTAAAGTCCATAGAGAATGTCCAGAAAACACAAACAAAAACAGAAGTTGTAGCAAGATCTGGGATTGAGATAGCCACAACACACCAGATAGTTTTGTTTTCATCCAGGAGTATCTGGACAAATTGTTGTGGATTTCGGATGAAATTTAACCAAAAATCTCCGTGAAAGTGGTTTTGGAGAAAAGCACAATCATCCGGTTCAGGAAATGTATCCAATGTCATGTTTACAAATAAAAATATCATGTTTTCTCAGGTTTCTGAAGCTTTCTTCCTAGAAAACTCGAATGTGTGGAGGATTTGACTCCAGGTGGAACCAATTAGCGTTCGCCAGCAGAAAACAAAATGGGTCCTGCTAAAATGCATTCAAAACCTTAAAGTCCATAGAGAATATCCAGAAAACACAAACACACACAGAGGCTGTAGCAAGATCTGTGATTGACATAGCTACAAATCACCAGATAGTTTTGTTTTCATCCAGTAGTATCTGGACAAATTGTTGTGGATTTCCGGTGAAATTTAACCAAAAATCACCGTGAAAGTGGTTTTGGAGAAAAGCACAATCTTCCTGTTCGGCAAATGCATCCAATGTCATGTTTACGAATAAAAATATCATATTTTCTCAGGTTTCTGAAGCTTTCTTCCTAAAAAACTCGAATGTGTGGAGGATTTGACTCCAGGTGGAACCAATTAGCGTTTGGCAGCTAAAAACAAAAACTTACATGCTAAAATGCATTCAAAACCGTAAAGTCCATAGAGAATGTCCAGAAAACACAAACAAACAAAGAGACTGTAGCAAGATCTGGGATTGAGATGGCTACAAATCACCAGATAGTTTTGTTTTCATCCAGGAGTATCTGGACAAATTGTTGTGTATTTTGGGTGAAATTTAACGAAAAATCACCGTGAAAGTGGTTTTGGAGAAATCACAATCTTCCTGTTCGGAAATGCATCGAATGTCATGTATACAAATACAAATATCATGTTTTCTCAGGTCTCTGGAGCTTTCTTCCTAGAAAACTCGAATGTGTGGAGTATTTGACTCCAGGTGGAACCAATTAGCTTTTTTCAGCTAAAAACAAAAACTTACATGCTAAAATGCATTCAAAACCTTAAAGTCCATAGAGAATGTCCAGAAAACTCAAACAAACCAAGAGGCTGTAGCAAGATCTGGGATTGAGATAGCCACAACACACCAGATAGTTTTGTTTGCATCCAGGAGTATCCAGACTAATTGTTGTGGATTTCCGGTGAAATTTAACCAAAAATCACCGTGAAAGTGGTTTTGGAGAAAATCACAATCTTCCTGTTCGGAAAATGCATCCAATGTCATGTTTACAAATACAAATATCATGTTTTCTCAGGTTTCTGAAGCTTTCTTCCTAGAAAACTCGAATGTGTGGAGTATTTGACTCCAGGTGGAACCAATTAGCGTTTGCCAGCAGAAAACAAACAGGGTCCTGCTAAAATGCAATCAAAACCTTAAAGTCCATAGAGAATATCCAGAAAACACAAACACACACAGAGGCTGTAGCAAGATCTGTGATTTACATAGCGACAAATCACCAGATATTTTTGGTTTTCATCCAGGAGTATCTGGACAAATTGTTGTGGATTTCAGGTGAAATTTAACCAAAAATCACCGTGAAAGCAGTTTTGGAGAAAAGCACAATCTTCCTGTTCGGCAAATGCATCCAATGTCATGTTTACAGAAAGAAATATCATGTTTTCTCAGGTTTCTGAAGCTTTCTTCCTAGAAAACTCGAATGTGTGGAGTATTTGACTCCAGGTGGAACCAATTAGCTTTTGGCAGCTAAAAACAAAAACTTACATGCTAAAATGCATTCAAAACCTTAAAGTCCATAGAGAATGTCCAGAAAACACAAACACACACAGAGGCTGTAGCAAGATCTGGGATTGAGATAGCCACAACACACCAGATAGTTTTCTTTTCATCCAGGAGTATCTGGACAAATTGTTGTGTATTTTGGGTGAAATTTAACGAAAAATCACCGTGAAAGTGGTTTTGGAGAAATCACAATCTTCCTGTTCGGCAAATGCATCGAATGTCATGTATACAAATACAAATATCATGTTTTCTCAGGTCTCTGGAGCTTTCTTCCTAGAAAACTCGAATGTGTGGAGTATTTGATTCCAGGTAACCAATCAGCGTTTGCCAGCAGAAAACAAAAAGGGACCTGCTAAAATGCATTCAAAACCTTAAAGTCCATAGAGAATGTCCAGAAAACACAAACACACACAGAGGCTGTAGCAAGATCTGGGATTGAGATAGCTACAAATCACCAGATAGTTTTGTTTTATTCATAAGTATCTGGACAAATTGTTGTGGATTTCGGGTGAAATTTAACCAAAAATCACCGTGAATGTGGTTTTGGAGAAGATCACAATCTTCCTGTTTGGCAAATGCATCCAATGTCATGTTTACAGAAAGAAATATCATGTTTTCTCAGGTTTCTGAAGCTTTCTTCCTAGAAAACTCGAATGTGTGGAGTATTTGACTCCAGGTGGAACCAATTAGCTTTTTTCAGCTAAAAACAAAAACTTACATGCTAAAATGCCATCAAAACCTTAAAGTCCATAGAGAATGTCCAGAAAACTCAAACAAACCAAGAGGCTGTAGCAAGATCTGGGATTGAGATAGCCACAACACACCAGATAGTTTTGTTTGCATCCAGGAGTATCCAGACTAATTGTTGTGGATTTCCGGTGAAATTTAACCAAAAATCACCGTGAAAGTGGTTTTGGAGAAAATCACAATCTTCCTGTTCGGAAAATGCATCCAATGTCATGTTTACAAATACAAATATCGGAATTTCCAGCAAGATGGCGGAATAGGAAGGGAGCACACTGATAGTCTGGGGAGAGATAGTTTAATAAAAGTGGAGATACTGCAGGTTCAAGGAAGAGTAGGGGAGGAAACAGCAGAAGAAACTCTTCCGGAACGCGTGACTCACAGCGGACCTGCGTGGAGAGCGTGGGAGCCCACAGTTCGGGACATCAGCGGCAGACTCAACACACCAGCGCTGGAACGCGAGGTGAGCCGAACCTCAATAGCCCGAGACACCGGCAGGCAAGCGGAGAGAGGAGACTAGAGGGAACGACCCCCGGCGGGGGGGAGTTCACAAGGCTAACTGGAAGAGAGAGAGAGAGAGAAAAAAAAAAAGGGTGACTAGTACGGACACGGGTTTCTCTCTCTCCGCTCACCTCTCAAGGGCGAGCAAGACAAAGAGCAGGCGCCATCTTGGACATACGTCATAAGCAGAGCGACCTCAGGTCTGCACCGGCCCTGAGCCTAGCAGAAAAACCTGACTCTGGGCGGGGCAAATTAACAGGAGATTAGGACCTAGTAAATTGGTGGTGCTACTGAACTGAGACTGTGAAAAAAGAGCGGTGGGGGAGAGAACTCACGGAATTCACGTGAGCACTCTCCAGAGACGCTACAATTCCGTAACTTTGGCAACCCAGTGGGAGGCTGAAGGAGAATTTGAGCCCACTCTGAGGGCCGAACAGCTTCCCTGTGGGGATCTTGGGAAAGAGCTTCCGATCTCTGGCTCCTGTGGGTATATCATTTGCCTGCTAACTACCTCCAACTTCGTTCAGCTGTGCGGAATTACTTCCCTTTTGAATCAAAAAAAAAAAAAAAAAAGAGAGAGAGAGAGATTTACCACGCCTAACCTGGGAGTGTCACCTTTGGCACACCAAACAGAGCTCTCAGGCCACACCCATCTCAAGCCCTAAGGCTCCATCAAAAACAGATAGTCCACTTAATCTAGAGTCATAGTATAACAAGAAAAAGCACCACAGTGAAGAAACCAAATATCTCCAATATGCCAAATAACAAACGCAAAAACCGAGGTAATAAAAACAAGGAAGTCACCATGACACCCCCAAATGAAAAAGACACCCCAATTCAAGACTATGAAGATGATGACATAGAAGAAATGCAAGAAGCAGATCTCAAAAAATTGATAAGAACATTAAGAAGTTCTCAAAAACAAATTCTGGAACTACACAAATCCTTAATGGACAAGATAGAAAATCTCTCTCGTGAAAATGAAATATTAAGGAGGAATCAAAATGAAACGAAACAACTAGTACAACAGGAAACTGTGATAGTGACTGAAGTGAAGAATTCAATAGATCAAATGAAAAACACAATAGAGAGCCTTACAAACAGAATGGGTGAAGCAGAAGAGAGAATATCGGACTTAGAAGACAGAGAACAGGAAAGGATACAGTCAGACCAAAGAAAAGAAGAGGAAATTAGAAATCTGAAACATATTGTCGGGAATCTTCAGGATACTATTAAAAAACCCAACATTCGGGTTCTAGGAGTTCCTGAAGGCATGGAGAGGGAGAAAGGATTAGAAGGCCTTTTTAGTGAGATATTAGCAGAAAATTTCCCAGGTTTGGAGAAGGACAGAGAAATCCTAGTACAGGAAGCCCACAGAACCCCTAATAAACACGACCAAAAGAGATCCTCACCACGACACGTTGTAATTAAACTCTCCACAGTGAAACATAAAGAAAAGATCCTAAAATGTGCAAGAGAGAAACGTCAGATTACTCTCAGAGGATCTCCAATCAGACTCACAGCTGACTTCTCATCAGAAACTCTAAAAGCTAGGAGGGAATGGCGAGATATAGCCCAGGTACTAAGAGAGAACAACTGCCAGCCCAGAATATTATATCCTGCAAAGCTATCATTTGTGAATGAAGGTGAAATAAAGACTTTTCATTGCAAACAGAAATTGAAAGAATTTGTTGCCACTCGTCCAGCCCTGCAAAAGATGCTTAAAGATGTGTTACACACAGAAACACAGAAACACGGTCATCAATATGAAAGAAGGTAAAGGAAGGAAACCAAGGAAGGAAACCTCACAGCAAAAGATCACAGGGAATTCAAAGCATATATTAGAACTTATCTTTGGCAAATGGCAGGGCAAAGTTACCACTTATCATTAGTCACTTTGAACGTGAATGGCCTGAACTGTCCAGTTAAAAGACACAGATTGGCTGATTGGGTTAAGGAACAAAACCCATCTATTTGCTGCTTACAAGAAACACATCTTTCCAACAAAGATCCATACAGACTGAAAGTGAAAGGCTGGAAAAAGATATACCATGCCAACAGAAATGAAAAAAGAGCGGGCGTAGCGATCTTAATATCGGACAACATAAACTTTACCACAAAAACTGTTAAGAGAGACAAAGAGGGACACTATATCATGATTAAGGGATCAATTCAACAGGAAGATATAACAATTATCAATGTATATGCACCTAACTACAGGGCACCAGTTTATCTAAAAGATTTATTAACGGACTTAAAGGGAGACTTAGACCCCAATACAGTAGTACTGGGGGACTTCAATACTCCACTATCAGAAATAGACAGATCATCCGGTCAGAAGATCAACAAGGATACAGTAGATTTAAACGACACTATAGCCCAAATGGATCTCACCGATGTATACAGAACTTTCAATCCTACAGCTAAAGATTTTACATTCTTCTCAGCAGTACATGGAAGCTTCTCTAGGATTGACCACATACTAGGCCATAAAGCAAGCCTCAGCAAATTCAAAAGAATTAGAATCATACCATGCAGCTTCTCAGACCATAAAGGAATGAAGTTGGAAATTAGTAACTCAGGAATCCCTAGAGCATACGCAAACACATGGAGATTGAACAACATGCTCCTGAATGAACAATGGGTCATAGAAGAAATCAAAAGAGAAATCAAAAACTTTCTGGAAGTAAATGAGGATAACAGCACAACATACCAAAACTTATGGGACACAGCAAAAGCAGTGTTAAGAGGAAAGTTAATATCAATAGGTGCCTACATCAAGAAATTTGAAAGACACCAAATAGATGAGCTTTCAATTCACCTCAAGGATCTAGAAAACCTACAGCAAATCAGACCCAAATCTAGTAGGAGAAGAGAAATAATTAAAATCAGAGAAGAAATCAACAGGATTGAATCAAGAAAAACATTACAAAAAATCAGCCAAACGAAGAGCTGGTTTTTTGAAAAAATAAACAAAATTGACACCCCATTGGCCCAACTAACTAAAAAAAGAAGAGAAAAGACCCAAATCAATAAAATCAGAGATGAAAAAGGAAATGTAACAACAGACACCACAGAAATAAAAAGAATCATCAGAAATTACTACAAGGACTTGTATGCCAGCAAACAGGGAAACCTATCAGAAATGGATAGATTCCTGGACACATGCAACCTGCCTAAATTGAACCAGGAAGACATCGAAAACCTAAACAGACCCATAACTGAGACAGAAATTGAAACAGTAATAAAGGCCCTCCCAACAAAGAAAAGCCCAGGACCAGATGGATTCACTGCTGAATTCTACCAGACGTTTAAAGAAGAACTAACTCCAATTCTTCTCAAACTATTCAGAACAATCGAAGAAGAGGGAGTCCTCCCAAATTCTTTCTATGAAGCCAGCATCACCTTAATTCCTAAGCCAGAGAAAGATGCAGCACTGAAAGAGAATTACAGACCAATATCCCTGATGAACATAGATGCAAAAATCCTCAATAAAATTCTAGCCAATAGAATGCAACAACACATCAGAAAGATCATCCACCCAGACCAAGTGGGATTTATCCCTGGTATGCAGGGATGGTTTAATGTGCGCAAGACAATCAATGTGATACACCACATTAACAGACTGCAGAAGAAAAACCATATGATTATCTCAATAGATGCCGAGAAAGCATTTGATAAAATACAACACCCGTTCATGATGAAAACTCTAAGCAAATTGGGTCTAGAAGGAACATTCCTCAATACAATCAAAGCAATATATGAAAAACCCACAGCCAACATCCTATTGAATGGGGAAAAGTTGGAAGCATTTCCACTGAGATCTGGAACCAGACAGGGATGCCCACTCTCACCACTGCTATTCAATATAGTTCTGGAGGTTCTAGCCAGAGCTATTAGGCAAGAAAAAGAAATTAAAGGGATACAAATTGGGAAGGAAGAACTCAAACTATCCCTCTTTGCAGATGACATGATTCTTTATTTAGGGGACCCAAAGAACTCTACTAAGAGACTATTGGAACTCATAGAAGAGTTTGGCAAAGTAGCAGGGTATAAAATCAATGCACAAAAAACAACAGCCTTTGTATACACAGACAATGCCATGGCTGAGGAAGAACTTCTAAGATCAATCCCATTCACAATAGCTACAAAAACAATCAAATACCTTGGAATAAACTTAACCAAAGACGTTAAAGATCTCTACGATGAAAATTACAAAACCTTAAAGAAAGAAATAGAAGAGGATACCAAGAAATGGAAAAATCTTCCATGCTCATGGATTGGAAGAATCAATATCATCAAAATGTCCATTCTCCCAAAAGCAATTTACAGATTCAATGCAATACCAATCAAGATACCGAAGACCTTCTTCTCAGATCTGGAAAAATTGGTGCTGAAATTTATATGGAGGCACAAGAGACCTCGAATAGCTAAAGCAATCTTGTACAACAAAAACAAAGCCGGAGGCATCACAATACCAGATTTCAGGACATACTACAGGGCAGTTGTAATTAAAACAGCATGGTACTGGTACAGAAACAGATGGATAGACCAATGGAACAGAATTGAAACACCAGAAATCAACCCAAACATCTACAGCCAACTTATATTTGATCAAGGATCTAAAACTAATTCCTGGAGCAAGGACAGTCTATTCAATAAATGGTGCTGGGAAAATTGGATTTCCACGTGCAGAATCATGAAGCAAGACCCCTACCTTACACCTTACACAAAAATCCACTCAACATGGATTAAAGACCTAAATCTACGACCTGACACCATCAAGTTACTAGAGAACATTGGAGAAACCCTTCAAGATATTGGCACAGGCAAAGAATTTCTGGGAAAGACCCGGGAGGCACAGGCAGTCAAAGCCAAAATCAACTATTGGGATTGCATCAAATTGAGAAGTTTCTGTACTGCAAAAGAAACAGTCAGGAGAGTGAAGAGACAACCGACAGAATGGGAAAAAATATTTGCAAACTATGCAACAGATAAAGGGTTAATAACCAGAATCTACAAAGAGATCAAGAAACTCCACAAAAACAAAACCAACAACCCACTTAAGAGATGGGCCAAGGACCTCAATAGACATTTTTCAAAAGAGGAAATCCAAATGGCCAACAGGCACATGAAAAAATGTTCAAGGTCACTAGCAATCAGGGAAATGCAAATCAAAACCACAATGAGGTTTCACCTCACCCCGGTTAGAATGGCTCACATGCAGAAATCTACCAACAACAGATGCTGGCGAGGATGTGGGGAAAAAGGGACACTAACCCACTGTTGGTGGGAATGCAAACTGGTCAAGCCACTATGGAAGTCAGTCTGGAGATTCCTCAGAAACCTGAAGATAACCCTACCGTTCGACCCAGCCATCCCACTCCTTGGAATTTACCCAAAGGAATTTAAATTGGCAAATAAAAAAGAGGTCTGCACCCTAATGTTTATTGCAGCTCAATTCACAATAGCTAAGACCTGGAACCAACCTAAATGCCCATCTACGATAGACTGGATAAAGAAATTATGGGATATGTACTCTTTAGAATACTATACCGCAGTAAGAAACAACGAAATCCAGTCATTTGCAACAAAATGGAGGAATCTGGAACACATCATGCTGAGTGAAATAAGCCAGTCCCAAAGGGACAAATACCATATGTTCTCCCTGATCGGTGACGACTGACTGAACACCAAGAGGGAAACCTGTTGGAGTGAGGTGGACACTATGGGAAATGGTGGCTTGATCAGCATAGCCCTGACTGTTAATGAACAACTTAATACATTATCCCTCTTAGTAGTTTTTTTATCTGTTCTACTTAATATGACTGGTTTAGATCTGTAATTGATGCACAGTTATTCTTAAGTGTTGAAAATTAACTGAAATGTGATCCCTGTTGAACATGGTGGTGGGAATGGGAGAGGGAAGAGATGTATAATTTGGGACATGCTCAGGCTGACTTGCCCCAAGTGGTGGAGTTGGAAGCATACCAGGGGATTCCAATTCAATCCCATCGAGGTGGCATGTACCAATGCCATCTCACTGTTCCAGGTGATCAATTTCAGTTCACAGTTGGTCATGGTGGAGGGACTGGGAGTCAAAGGGAGCACATAGACAAGTCTAGTACCTGCTAACGCTAACTGATGGAGTAAATAAAGGGGAGAGTGATCCAACATGGGAAGTGAGATACTCAGCAGACTCATAGAATGGCAGATGTCCTAAATAGCACTCTGGCCTCAGAATCAGCCCTAAAGGCATTCGGAGCTGGCTGAAAAGCTCATGAGAGTATTTCAGGCATGGAAAGCCAAGACACTCTGGCAAAAGATCTCTGCGAGTGAGATCCCAGTGGAAAGAACAGGTCATTAAAGAAGGAGGTACCTTTCTCTGAAGGGAGGAGAGAACCTCCACTTTGACTATGACCTTGTCTAAACAAGATAAGAGTCGGAGAACTCAGAGGGCTTCCATAGCCTTGGAAACTCATGACTGGAGCATAGGGAGATTACTGATGCCATAGACAGGAGTGTCAATTTGTAAAGTCAACAACAGGAGTCACTGTGCACTTACTCCTCATGTAGGATCTCTATCCTTAATGTGCTGTACATTGAGATTTAATGCTATAACGAGTACTCAAACAATATATTTCACCTTGTGTTTCTATGGGGGTGCAAACTGTTGAAATCCTTACTTAATGCATACTAAACTGATCCTCTGTAAAAAAAAAAAAAAAAAAAAAAAGAAATTATCAATTCCCAACTTGACTCTCACTGGGATTAAACATGACAATAGGTCTGCTCTGATTTCATCATCATTTAAAAAAAATCATCTATTATTTTTCACTTTATGTTTCTGTGTGGGAGCAAACTGTTGAAATCCATACTTAATGTATACTAAGCTGATCTTCTGTATATTAAGATAATCGAAAATGAATCTTGATGTGAATGGAAGGGGAGAGGGAGTGGGAAAGGGGAGGGTTGTGGGTGGGAGGGACGGTATGGGGGGGAAGCCATTGTAATCCATAAGTCGTACTTTGGAAAATTATATGCATTAAATAAAAGTTAAAAAAAAAAAAAAACAAAAAAAAACAAAAAAAAAAAAAAAAAAACAAATACAAATATCATGTTTTCTCAGGTTTCTGAAGCTTTCTTCCTAGAAAACTCAAATGTGTGGAGTATTTGACTCCAGGTGGAACCAATTAGCGTTTGCCAGCAGAAAACAAAAAGGGTCCTGCTAAAATGCAATCAAAACCTTAAAGTCCATAGAGAATATCCAGAAAACACAAACACACACAGAGGCTGTAGCAAGATCTGTGATTTACATAGCGACAAATCACCAGATAGTTTTTGGTTTTCATCCAGGAGTATCTGGACAAATTGTTGTGGATTTCAGGTGAAATTTAACCAAAAATCACCGTGAAAGCAGTTTTGGAGAAAAGCACAATCTTCCTGTTCGGCAAATGCATCCAATGTCATGTTTACAGAAAGAAATATCATGTTTTCTCAGGTTTCTGAAGCTTTCTTCCTAGAAAACTCGAATGTGTGGAGTATTTGACTCCAGGTGGAACCAATTAGCTTTTGGCAGCTAAAAACAAAAACTTACATGCTAAAATGCCATCAAAACCTTAAAGTCCATAGAGAATGTCCAGAAAACACAAACACACACAGAGGCTGTAGCAAGATCTGGGATTGAGATAGCCACAACACACCAGATAGTTTTCTTTTCATCCAGGAGTATCTGGACAAATTGTTGTGTATTTTGGGTGAAATTTAACGAAAAATCACCGTGAAAGTGGTTTTGGAGAAATCACAATCTTCCTGTTCGGCAAATGCATCGAATGTCATGTATACAAATACAAATATCATGTTTTCTCAGGTCTCTGGAGCTTTCTTCCTAGAAAACTCGAATGTGTGGAGTATTTGATTCCAGGTAACCAATCAGCGTTTGCCAGCAGAAAACAAAAAGGGACCTGCTAAAATGCATTCAAAACCTTAAAGTCCATAGAGAATATCCAGAAAACACAAACACACACAGAGGCTGTAGCAAGATCTGGGATTGAGATAGCTACAAATCACCAGATAGTTTTGTTTTATTCATAAGTATCTGGACAAATTGTTGTGGATTTCGGGTGAAATTTAACCAAAAATCACCGTGAATGTGGTTTTGGAGAAGATCACAATCTTCCTGTTTGGCAAATGCATCCAATGTCATGTTTACAGAAAGAAATATCATGTTTTCTCAGGTTTCTGAAGCTTTCTTCCTAGAAAACTCGAATGTGTGGAGTATTTGACTCCAGGTGGAACCAATTAGCTTTTGGCAGCTAAAAACAAAAACTTACATGCTAAAATGCCATCAAAACCTTAAAGTCCATAGAGAATGTCCAGAAAACACAAACACACACAGAGGCTGTAGCAAGATCTGGGATTGAGATAGCCACAACACACCAGATAGTTTTCTTTTCATCCAGGAGTATCTGGACAAATTGTTGTGTATTTTGGGTGAAATTTAACGAAAAATCACCGTGAAAGTGGTTTTGGAGAAATCACAATCTTCCTGTTCGGCAAATGCATCCAATGTCATATATACAAATACAAATATCATGTTTTCTCAGGTTTCTGAAGCTTTCTTCCTAGAAAACTCGAATGTGTGGAGTATTTGACTCCAGGTAACCAATCAGCGTTTGCCAGCAGAAAACAAAAAGGGACCTGCTAAAATGCATTCAAAACCTTAAAGTCCATAGAGAATATCCAGAAAACACAAACACACACAGAGGCTGTAGCAAGATCTGGGATTGAGATAGCTACAAATCACCAGATAGTTTTGTTTTATTCATAAGTATCTGGACAAATTGTTGTGGATTTCGGATGAAATTTAACCAAAAATCACCGTGAATGTGGTTTTGGAGAAGATCACAATCTTCCTGTTTGGCAAATGCATCCAATGTCATGTTTACAGAAAGAAATATCATGTTTTCTCAGGTTTCTGAAGCTTTCTTCCTAGAAAACTCGAATGTGTGGAGTATTTGACTCCAGGTGGAACCAATTAGCTTTTGGCAGCTAAAAACAAAAACTTACATGCTAAAATGCCATCAAAACCTTAAAGTCCATAGAGAATGTCCAGAAAACACAAACACACACAGAGGCTGTAGCAAGATCTGGGATTGAGATAGCCACAACACACCAGATAGTTTTCTTTTCATCCAGGAGTATCTGGACAAATTGTTGTGTATTTTGGGTGAAATTTAACGAAAAATCACCGTGAAAGTGTTTTTGGAGAAATCACAATCTTCCTGTTCGGCAAATGCATCCAATGTCATATATACAAATACAAATATCATGTTTTCTCAGGTTTCTGAAGCTTTCTTCCTAGAAAACTCGAATGTGTGGAGTATTTGACTCCAGGTAACCAATCAGCGTTTGCCAGCAGAAAACAAAAAGGGACCTGCTAAAATGCATTCAAAACCTTAAAGTCCATAGAGAATATCCAGAAAACACAAACACACACAGAGGCTGTAGCAAGATCTGGGATTGAGATAGCCACAACACACCAGATCGTTTTGTTTTCATCCAGGAGTATCTGGACAAATTGTTGTGGATTTCGGATGAAATTTAACCAAAAATCTCCGTGAAAGTGGTTTTGGAGAAAAGCACAATCATCCGGTTCAGGAAATGTATCCAATGTCATGTTTACAAATAAAAATATCATGTTTTCTCAGGTTTCTGAAGCTTTCTTCCTAGAAAACTCGAATGTGTGGAGGATTTGACTCCAGGTGGAACCAATTAGCGTTCGGCAGCAGAAAACAAAATGGGTCCTGCTAAAATGCATTCAAAACCTTAAAGTCCATAGAGAATATCCAGAAAACACAAACACACACAGAGGCTGTAGCAAGATCTGTGATTGACATAGCTACAAATCACCAGATAGTTTTGTTTTCATCCAGGAGTATCTGGACAAATTGTTGTGGATTTCGGGTGAAATTTAACCAAAAATCACCGTGAAAGTGGTTTTGGAGAAAAGCACAATCTTCCTGTTCGGCAAATGCATCCAATGTCATGTTTACGAATAAAAATATCATATTTTCTCAGGTTTCTGAAGCTTTCTTCCTAAAAAACTCGAATGTGTGGAGTATTTGACTCCAGGTGGAAGCAATTAGCGTTTGGCAGCTAAAAACAAAAACTTACATGCTAAAATGCATTCAAAACCTTAAAGTCCATAGAGAATGTCCAGAAAACACAAACAAACAAAGAGGCTGTAGCAAGATCTGGGATTGAGATAGCTACAAATCACCAGATAGTTTTGTTTTCATCCAGGAGTATCTGGACAAATTGTTGTGCATTTCGGGTGAAATTTAACCAAAAATCACCATGAAAGTGGTTTTTGAGAAAAGCACAATCTTCCTGTTCAGCAAATGCATCCAATGTCATGTTTACAGAAAGAAATATCATGTTTTCTCAGGTTTCTGATGCTTTCTTCCTAGAAAACTCGAATGTGTGGAGTATTTGACTCCAGGTGGAACCAATTAGCTTTTTTCAGCTAAAAACAAAAACTTACATGCTAAAATGCATTCAAAACCTTAAAGTCCATAGAGAATGTCCAGAAAACTCAAACAAACCAAGAGGCTGTAGCAAGATCTGGGATTGAGATAGCCACAACACACCAGATAGTTTTGTTTGCATCCAGGAGTATCCAGACTAATTGTTGTGGATTTCCGGTGTAATTTAACCAAAAATCACCGTGAAAGTGGTTTTGGAGAAAATCACAATCTTCCTGTTCGGAAAATGCATCCAATGTCATGTTTACAAATACAAATATCATGTTTTCTCAGGTTTCCGAAGCTTTCTTCCTAGAAAACTCAAATGTGTGGAGTATTTGACACCAGGTGGAACCAATTAGCGTTTGCCAGCAGAAAACAAACAGGGTCCTGCTAAAATGCAATCAAAACCTTAAAGTCCATAGAGAATATTCAGAAAACACAAACACACACAGAGGCTGTAGCAAGATCTGGGATTGAGATAGCTACAAATCACCAGATAGCTTTTGGTTTTCATCCAGGAGTATTTGGACAAATTGTTGTGGATTTTGTGTGAAATTTAACCAAAAATCACCGTGAAAGTGGTTTTGGAGAAAAGCACAATCTTCCTGTTCGGCAAATGCATCCAATGTCATGGTTACAGAAAGAAATATCATGTTTTCTCAGGTTTCTGAAGCTTTCTTCCTAGAAATCTCGAATGTGTGGCGTATTTGACTCCAGGTGGAACCAATTAGCTTTTGGCAGTTGAAAACAAAAACTTACATGCTAAAATGCATTCAAAACCGTAAAGTCCATAGAGAATGTCCAGAAAACACAAACACACACAGAGGCTGTAGCAAGATCTGGGATTGAGATAGCCACAACACACCAGATAGTTTTGTTTTCATCCAGGAGTATCTGGACAAATTGTTGTGGATTTCGGGTGAAATTTAACCAAAAATCACCGTGAAAGTAGTTTTGGAGAAAATCACAATCTTCCTGTTCTGCAAATGCATCCAATGTCATGTTGACAGAAAGAAATATCATGTTTTCTCAGGTTTCTGAAGCTTTCTTCCTAGAAAACTCGAACGTGTGGAGTATTTGACTCCAGGTGGAACCAATTAGCGTTTGGCAGCTAAAAACAAAAACTTACATGCTAAAATGCATTCAAAACCTTAAAGTCCATAGAGAATGTCCAGAAAACACAAACACACACAGAGGCTGTAGCAAGATCTGGGATTGAGATAGCCACAACACACCAGATAGTTTTGTTTTCATACAGGAGTATCTGGACAAATTGTTGTGGATTTCGGGTGAAATTTAACCAAAAATCACCGTGAAAGTGGTTTTGGAGGAAATCACAATGTTCCTGTTTGGCAAATGCATCCAATGTCATGTTTACAGAAAGAAATATCATGTTTTCTCAGGTTTCTGAAGCTTTCTTCCTAGAAAACTCGAATGTGTGGAGGATTTGACTCCAGGTGGAACCAATTAGCGTTTGGCAGCTAAAAACAAAAACTTACATGCTAAAATGCATTCAAAACCGTAAAGTCCATAGAGAATGTCCAGAAAACACAAACAAAAACAGAAGTTGTAGCAAGATCTGGGATTGAGATAGCCACAACACACCAGATAGTTTTCTTTTCATCCAGGAGTATCTGGACAAATTGTTGTGTATTTTGGGTGAAATTTAACGAAAAATCACCGTGAAAGTGGTTTTGGAGAAATCACAATCTTCCTGTTCGGCAAATGCATCGAATGTCATGTATACAAATACAAATATCATGTTTTCTCAGGTCTCTGGAGCTTTCTTCCTAGAAAACTCGAATGTGTGGAGTATTTGATTCCAGGTAACCAATCAGCGTTTGCCAGCAGAAAACAAAAAGGGACCTGCTAAAATGCATTCAAAACCTTAAAGTCCATAGAGAATATCCAGAAAACACAAACACACACAGAGGCTGTAGCAAGATCTGGGATTGAGATAGCTGCAAAT
Organism: Oryctolagus cuniculus; assembly: GCF_051225735.1. Classification (NCBI taxonomy): domain Eukaryota; kingdom Metazoa; phylum Chordata; class Mammalia; order Lagomorpha; family Leporidae; genus Oryctolagus; species Oryctolagus cuniculus. Next base: position 96,807,964 of record NC_142868.1, read on the forward strand.
CACCAGATAGTTTTGTTTTATTCATAAGTATCTGGACAAATTGTTGTGGATTTCGGGTGAAATTTAACCAAAAATCACCGTGAATGTGGTTTTGGAGAAGATCACAATCTTCCTGTTTGGCAAATGCATCCAATGTCATGTTTACAGAAAGAAATATCATGTTTTCTCAGGTTTCTGAAGCTTTCTTCCTAGAAAACTCGAATGTGTGGAGTATTTGACTCCAGGTGGAACCAATTAGCTTTTTTCAGCTAAAAACAAAAACTTACATGCTAAAATGCCATCAAAACCTTAAAGTCCATAGAGAATGTCCAGAAAACTCAAACAAACCAAGAGGCTGTAGCAAGATCTGGGATTGAGATAGCCACAACACACCAGATAGTTTTGTTTGCATCCAGGAGTATCCAGACTAATTGTTGTGGATTTCCGGTGAAATTTAACCAAAAATCACCGTGAAAGTGGTTTTGGAGAAAATCACAATCTTCCTGTTCGGAAAATGCATCCAATGTCATGTTTACAAATACAAATATCGGAATTTCCAGCAAGATGGCGGAATAGGAAGGGAGCACACTGATAGTCTGGGGAGAGATAGTTTAATAAAAGTGGAGATACTGCAGGTTCAAGGAAGAGTAGGGGAGGAAACAGCAGAAGAAACTCTTCCGGAACGCGTGACTCACAGCGGACCTGCGTGGAGAGCGTGGGAGCCCACAGTTCGGGACATCAGCGGCAGACTCAACACACCAGCGCTGGAACGCGAGGTGAGCCGAACCTCAATAGCCCGAGACACCGGCAGGCAAGCGGAGAGAGGAGACTAGAGGGAACGACCCCCGGCGGGGGGGAGTTCACAAGGCTAACTGGAAGAGAGAGAGAGAGAGAAAAAAAAAAAAGGGTGACTAGTACGGACACGGGTTTCTCTCTCTCCGCTCACCTCTCAAGGGCGAGCAAGACAAAGAGCAGGCGCCATCTTGGACATACGTCATAAGCAGAGCGACCTCAGGTCTGCACCGGCCCTGAGCCTAGCAGAAAAACCTGACTCTGGGCGGGGCAAATTAACAGGAGATTAGGACCTAGTAAATTGGTGGTGCTACTGAACTGAGACTGTGAAAAAAGAGCGGTGGGGGAGAGAACTCACGGAATTCACGTGAGCACTCTCCAGAGACGCTACAATTCCGTAACTTTGGCAACCCAGTGGGAGGCTGAAGGAGAATTTGAGCCCACTCTGAGGGCCGAACAGCTTCCCTGTGGGGATCTTGGGAAAGAGCTTCCGATCTCTGGCTCCTGTGGGTATATCATTTGCCTGCTAACTACCTCCAACTTCGTTCAGCTGTGCGGAATTACTTCCCTTTTGAATCAAAAAAAAAAAAAAAAAAAAGAGAGAGAGAGAGATTTACCACGCCTAACCTGGGAGTGTCACCTTTGGCACACCAAACAGAGCTCTCAGGCCACACCCATCTCAAGCCCTAAGGCTCCATCAAAAACAGATAGTCCACTTAATCTAGAGTCATAGTATAACAAGAAAAAGCACCACAGTGAAGAAACCAAATATCTCCAATATGCCAAATAACAAACGCAAAAACCGAGGTAATAAAAACAAGGAAGTCACCATGACACCCCCAAATGAAAAAGACACCCCAATTCAAGACTATGAAGATGATGACATAGAAGAAATGCAAGAAGCAGATCTCAAAAAATTGATAAGAACATTAAGAAGTTCTCAAAAACAAATTCTGGAACTACACAAATCCTTAATGGACAAGATAGAAAATCTCTCTCGTGAAAATGAAATATTAAGGAGGAATCAAAATGAAACGAAACAACTAGTACAACAGGAAACTGTGATAGTGACTGAAGTGAAGAATTCAATAGATCAAATGAAAAACACAATAGAGAGCCTTACAAACAGAATGGGTGAAGCAGAAGAGAGAATATCGGACTTAGAAGACAGAGAACAGGAAAGGATACAGTCAGACCAAAGAAAAGAAGAGGAAATTAGAAATCTGAAACATATTGTCGGGAATCTTCAGGATACTATTAAAAAACCCAACATTCGGGTTCTAGGAGTTCCTGAAGGCATGGAGAGGGAGAAAGGATTAGAAGGCCTTTTTAGTGAGATATTAGCAGAAAATTTCCCAGGTTTGGAGAAGGACAGAGAAATCCTAGTACAGGAAGCCCACAGAACCCCTAATAAACACGACCAAAAGAGATCCTCACCACGACACGTTGTAATTAAACTCTCCACAGTGAAACATAAAGAAAAGATCCTAAAATGTGCAAGAGAGAAACGTCAGATTACTCTCAGAGGATCTCCAATCAGACTCACAGCTGACTTCTCATCAGAAACTCTAAAAGCTAGGAGGGAATGGCGAGATATAGCCCAGGTACTAAGAGAGAACAACTGCCAGCCCAGAATATTATATCCTGCAAAGCTATCATTTGTGAATGAAGGTGAAATAAAGACTTTTCATTGCAAACAGAAATTGAAAGAATTTGTTGCCACTCGTCCAGCCCTGCAAAAGATGCTTAAAGATGTGTTACACACAGAAACACAGAAACACGGTCATCAATATGAAAGAAGGTAAAGGAAGGAAACCAAGGAAGGAAACCTCACAGCAAAAGATCACAGGGAATTCAAAGCATATATTAGAACTTATCTTTGGCAAATGGCAGGGCAAAGTTACCACTTATCATTAGTCACTTTGAACGTGAATGGCCTGAACTGTCCAGTTAAAAGACACAGATTGGCTGATTGGGTTAAGGAACAAAACCCATCTATTTGCTGCTTACAAGAAACACATCTTTCCAACAAAGATCCATACAGACTGAAAGTGAAAGGCTGGAAAAAGATATACCATGCCAACAGAAATGAAAAAAGAGCGGGCGTAGCGATCTTAATATCGGACAACATAAACTTTACCACAAAAACTGTTAAGAGAGACAAAGAGGGACACTATATCATGATTAAGGGATCAATTCAACAGGAAGATATAACAATTATCAATGTATATGCACCTAACTACAGGGCACCAGTTTATCTAAAAGATTTATTAACGGACTTAAAGGGAGACTTAGACCCCAATACAGTAGTACTGGGGGACTTCAATACTCCACTATCAGAAATAGACAGATCATCCGGTCAGAAGATCAACAAGGATACAGTAGATTTAAACGACACTATAGCCCAAATGGATCTCACCGATGTATACAGAACTTTCAATCCTACAGCTAAAGATTTTACATTCTTCTCAGCAGTACATGGAAGCTTCTCTAGGATTGACCACATACTAGGCCATAAAGCAAGCCTCAGCAAATTCAAAAGAATTAGAATCATACCATGCAGCTTCTCAGACCATAAAGGAATGAAGTTGGAAATTAGTAACTCAGGAATCCCTAGAGCATACGCAAACACATGGAGATTGAACAACATGCTCCTGAATGAACAATGGGTCATAGAAGAAATCAAAAGAGAAATCAAAAACTTTCTGGAAGTAAATGAGGATAACAGCACAACATACCAAAACTTATGGGACACAGCAAAAGCAGTGTTAAGAGGAAAGTTAATATCAATAGGTGCCTACATCAAGAAATTTGAAAGACACCAAATAGATGAGCTTTCAATTCACCTCAAGGATCTAGAAAACCTACAGCAAATCAGACCCAAATCTAGTAGGAGAAGAGAAATAATTAAAATCAGAGAAGAAATCAACAGGATTGAATCAAGAAAAACATTACAAAAAATCAGCCAAACGAAGAGCTGGTTTTTTGAAAAAATAAACAAAATTGACACCCCATTGGCCCAACTAACTAAAAAAAGAAGAGAAAAGACCCAAATCAATAAAATCAGAGATGAAAAAGGAAATGTAACAACAGACACCACAGAAATAAAAAGAATCATCAGAAATTACTACAAGGACTTGTATGCCAGCAAACAGGGAAACCTATCAGAAATGGATAGATTCCTGGACACATGCAACCTGCCTAAATTGAACCAGGAAGACATCGAAAACCTAAACAGACCCATAACTGAGACAGAAATTGAAACAGTAATAAAGGCCCTCCCAACAAAGAAAAGCCCAGGACCAGATGGATTCACTGCTGAATTCTACCAGACGTTTAAAGAAGAACTAACTCCAATTCTTCTCAAACTATTCAGAACAATCGAAGAAGAGGGAGTCCTCCCAAATTCTTTCTATGAAGCCAGCATCACCTTAATTCCTAAGCCAGAGAAAGATGCAGCACTGAAAGAGAATTACAGACCAATATCCCTGATGAACATAGATGCAAAAATCCTCAATAAAATTCTAGCCAATAGAATGCAACAACACATCAGAAAGATCATCCACCCAGACCAAGTGGGATTTATCCCTGGTATGCAGGGATGGTTTAATGTGCGCAAGACAATCAATGTGATACACCACATTAACAGACTGCAGAAGAAAAACCATATGATTATCTCAATAGATGCCGAGAAAGCATTTGATAAAATACAACACCCGTTCATGATGAAAACTCTAAGCAAATTGGGTCTAGAAGGAACATTCCTCAATACAATCAAAGCAATATATGAAAAACCCACAGCCAACATCCTATTGAATGGGGAAAAGTTGGAAGCATTTCCACTGAGATCTGGAACCAGACAGGGATGCCCACTCTCACCACTGCTATTCAATATAGTTCTGGAGGTTCTAGCCAGAGCTATTAGGCAAGAAAAAGAAATTAAAGGGATACAAATTGGGAAGGAAGAACTCAAACTATCCCTCTTTGCAGATGACATGATTCTTTATTTAGGGGACCCAAAGAACTCTACTAAGAGACTATTGGAACTCATAGAAGAGTTTGGCAAAGTAGCAGGGTATAAAATCAATGCACAAAAAACAACAGCCTTTGTATACACAGACAATGCCATGGCTGAGGAAGAACTTCTAAGATCAATCCCATTCACAATAGCTACAAAAACAATCAAATACCTTGGAATAAACTTAACCAAAGACGTTAAAGATCTCTACGATGAAAATTACAAAACCTTAAAGAAAGAAATAGAAGAGGATACCAAGAAATGGAAAAATCTTCCATGCTCATGGATTGGAAGAATCAATATCATCAAAATGTCCATTCTCCCAAAAGCAATTTACAGATTCAATGCAATACCAATCAAGATACCGAAGACCTTCTTCTCAGATCTGGAAAAATTGGTGCTGAAATTTATATGGAGGCACAAGAGACCTCGAATAGCTAAAGCAATCTTGTACAACAAAAACAAAGCCGGAGGCATCACAATACCAGATTTCAGGACATACTACAGGGCAGTTGTAATTAAAACAGCATGGTACTGGTACAGAAACAGATGGATAGACCAATGGAACAGAATTGAAACACCAGAAATCAACCCAAACATCTACAGCCAACTTATATTTGATCAAGGATCTAAAACTAATTCCTGGAGCAAGGACAGTCTATTCAATAAATGGTGCTGGGAAAATTGGATTTCCACGTGCAGAATCATGAAGCAAGACCCCTACCTTACACCTTACACAAAAATCCACTCAACATGGATTAAAGACCTAAATCTACGACCTGACACCATCAAGTTACTAGAGAACATTGGAGAAACCCTTCAAGATATTGGCACAGGCAAAGAATTTCTGGGAAAGACCCGGGAGGCACAGGCAGTCAAAGCCAAAATCAACTATTGGGATTGCATCAAATTGAGAAGTTTCTGTACTGCAAAAGAAACAGTCAGGAGAGTGAAGAGACAACCGACAGAATGGGAAAAAATATTTGCAAACTATGCAACAGATAAAGGGTTAATAACCAGAATCTACAAAGAGATCAAGAAACTCCACAAAAACAAAACCAACAACCCACTTAAGAGATGGGCCAAGGACCTCAATAGACATTTTTCAAAAGAGGAAATCCAAATGGCCAACAGGCACATGAAAAAATGTTCAAGGTCACTAGCAATCAGGGAAATGCAAATCAAAACCACAATGAGGTTTCACCTCACCCCGGTTAGAATGGCTCACATGCAGAAATCTACCAACAACAGATGCTGGCGAGGATGTGGGGAAAAAGGGACACTAACCCACTGTTGGTGGGAATGCAAACTGGTCAAGCCACTATGGAAGTCAGTCTGGAGATTCCTCAGAAACCTGAAGATAACCCTACCGTTCGACCCAGCCATCCCACTCCTTGGAATTTACCCAAAGGAATTTAAATTGGCAAATAAAAAAGAGGTCTGCACCCTAATGTTTATTGCAGCTCAATTCACAATAGCTAAGACCTGGAACCAACCTAAATGCCCATCTACGATAGACTGGATAAAGAAATTATGGGATATGTACTCTTTAGAATACTATACCGCAGTAAGAAACAACGAAATCCAGTCATTTGCAACAAAATGGAGGAATCTGGAACACATCATGCTGAGTGAAATAAGCCAGTCCCAAAGGGACAAATACCATATGTTCTCCCTGATCGGTGACGACTGACTGAACACCAAGAGGGAAACCTGTTGGAGTGAGGTGGACACTATGGGAAATGGTGGCTTGATCAGCATAGCCCTGACTGTTAATGAACAACTTAATACATTATCCCTCTTAGTAGTTTTTTTATCTGTTCTACTTAATATGACTGGTTTAGATCTGTAATTGATGCACAGTTATTCTTAAGTGTTGAAAATTAACTGAAATGTGATCCCTGTTGAACATGGTGGTGGGAATGGGAGAGGGAAGAGATGTATAATTTGGGACATGCTCAGGCTGACTTGCCCCAAGTGGTGGAGTTGGAAGCATACCAGGGGATTCCAATTCAATCCCATCGAGGTGGCATGTACCAATGCCATCTCACTGTTCCAGGTGATCAATTTCAGTTCACAGTTGGTCATGGTGGAGGGACTGGGAGTCAAAGGGAGCACATAGACAAGTCTAGTACCTGCTAACGCTAACTGATGGAGTAAATAAAGGGGAGAGTGATCCAACATGGGAAGTGAGATACTCAGCAGACTCATAGAATGGCAGATGTCCTAAATAGCACTCTGGCCTCAGAATCAGCCCTAAAGGCATTCGGAGCTGGCTGAAAAGCTCATGAGAGTATTTCAGGCATGGAAAGCCAAGACACTCTGGCAAAAGATCTCTGCGAGTGAGATCCCAGTGGAAAGAACAGGTCATTAAAGAAGGAGGTACCTTTCTCTGAAGGGAGGAGAGAACCTCCACTTTGACTATGACCTTGTCTAAACAAGATAAGAGTCGGAGAACTCAGAGGGCTTCCATAGCCTTGGAAACTCATGACTGGAGCATAGGGAGATTACTGATGCCATAGACAGGAGTGTCAATTTGTAAAGTCAACAACAGGAGTCACTGTGCACTTACTCCTCATGTAGGATCTCTATCCTTAATGTGCTGTACATTGAGATTTAATGCTATAACGAGTACTCAAACAATATATTTCACCTTGTGTTTCTATGGGGGTGCAAACTGTTGAAATCCTTACTTAATGCATACTAAACTGATCCTCTGTAAAAAAAAAAAAAAAAAAAAAAAAGAAATTATCAATTCCCAACTTGACTCTCACTGGGATTAAACATGACAATAGGTCTGCTCTGATTTCATCATCATTTAAAAAAAATCATCTATTATTTTTCACTTTATGTTTCTGTGTGGGAGCAAACTGTTGAAATCCATACTTAATGTATACTAAGCTGATCTTCTGTATATTAAGATAATCGAAAATGAATCTTGATGTGAATGGAAGGGGAGAGGGAGTGGGAAAGGGGAGGGTTGTGGGTGGGAGGGACGGTATGGGGGGGAAGCCATTGTAATCCATAAGTCGTACTTTGGAAAATTATATGCATTAAATAAAAGTTAAAAAAAAAAAAAAAAAAAAAAAAAAAAAAAAAAAACAAATACAAATATCATGTTTTCTCAGGTTTCTGAAGCTTTCTTCCTAGAAAACTCAAATGTGTGGAGTATTTGACTCCAGGTGGAACCAATTAGCGTTTGCCAGCAGAAAACAAAAAGGGTCCTGCTAAAATGCAATCAAAACCTTAAAGTCCATAGAGAATATCCAGAAAACACAAACACACACAGAGGCTGTAGCAAGATCTGTGATTTACATAGCGACAAATCACCAGATAGTTTTTGGTTTTCATCCAGGAGTATCTGGACAAATTGTTGTGGATTTCAGGTGAAATTTAACCAAAAATCACCGTGAAAGCAGTTTTGGAGAAAAGCACAATCTTCCTGTTCGGCAAATGCATCCAATGTCATGTTTACAGAAAGAAATATCATGTTTTCTCAGGTTTCTGAAGCTTTCTTCCTAGAAAACTCGAATGTGTGGAGTATTTGACTCCAGGTGGAACCAATTAGCTTTTGGCAGCTAAAAACAAAAACTTACATGCTAAAATGCCATCAAAACCTTAAAGTCCATAGAGAATGTCCAGAAAACACAAACACACACAGAGGCTGTAGCAAGATCTGGGATTGAGATAGCCACAACACACCAGATAGTTTTGTTTGCATCCAGGAGTATCCAGACTAATTGTTGTGGATTTCCGGTGTAATTTAACCAAAAATCACCGTGAAAGTGGTTTTGGAGAAAATCACAATCTTCCTGTTCGGAAAATGCATCCAATGTCATGTTTACAAATACAAATATCATGTTTTCTCAGGTTTCCGAAGCTTTCTTCCTAGAAAACTCAAATGTGTGGAGTATTTGACACCAGGTGGAACCAATTAGCGTTTGCCAGCAGAAAACAAACAGGGTCCTGCTAAAATGCAATCAAAACCTTAAAGTCCATAGAGAATATTCAGAAAACACAAACACACACAGAGGCTGTAGCAAGATCTGGGATTGAGATAGCTACAAATCACCAGATAGCTTTTGGTTTTCATCCAGGAGTATTTGGACAAATTGTTGTGGATTTTGTGTGAAATTTAACCAAAAATCACCGTGAAAGTGGTTTTGGAGAAAAGCACAATCTTCCTGTTCGGCAAATGCATCCAATGTCATGGTTACAGAAAGAAATATCATGTTTTCTCAGGTTTCTGAAGCTTTCTTCCTAGAAATCTCGAATGTGTGGCGTATTTGACTCCAGGTGGAACCAATTAGCTTTTGGCAGTTGAAAACAAAAACTTACATGCTAAAATGCATTCAAAACCGTAAAGTCCATAGAGAATGTCCAGAAAACACAAACACACACAGAGGCTGTAGCAAGATCTGGGATTGAGATAGCCACAACACACCAGATAGTTTTGTTTTCATCCAGGAGTATCTGGACAAATTGTTGTGGATTTCGGGTGAAATTTAACCAAAAATCACCGTGAAAGTAGTTTTGGAGAAAATCACAATCTTCCTGTTCTGCAAATGCATCCAATGTCATGTTGACAGAAAGAAATATCATGTTTTCTCAGGTTTCTGAAGCTTTCTTCCTAGAAAACTCGAACGTGTGGAGTATTTGACTCCAGGTGGAACCAATTAGCGTTTGGCAGCTAAAAACAAAAACTTACATGCTAAAATGCATTCAAAACCTTAAAGTCCATAGAGAATGTCCAGAAAACACAAACACACACAGAGGCTGTAGCAAGATCTGGGATTGAGATAGCCACAACACACCAGATAGTTTTGTTTTCATACAGGAGTATCTGGACAAATTGTTGTGGATTTCGGGTGAAATTTAACCAAAAATCACCGTGAAAGTGGTTTTGGAGGAAATCACAATGTTCCTGTTTGGCAAATGCATCCAATGTCATGTTTACAGAAAGAAATATCATGTTTTCTCAGGTTTCTGAAGCTTTCTTCCTAGAAAACTCGAATGTGTGGAGGATTTGACTCCAGGTGGAACCAATTAGCGTTTGGCAGCTAAAAACAAAAACTTACATGCTAAAATGCATTCAAAACCGTAAAGTCCATAGAGAATGTCCAGAAAACACAAACAAAAACAGAAGTTGTAGCAAGATCTGGGATTGAGATAGCCACAACACACCAGATAGTTTTCTTTTCATCCAGGAGTATCTGGACAAATTGTTGTGTATTTTGGGTGAAATTTAACGAAAAATCACCGTGAAAGTGGTTTTGGAGAAATCACAATCTTCCTGTTCGGAAATGCATCGAATGTCATGTATACAAATACAAATATCATGTTTTCTCAGGTCTCTGGAGCTTTCTTCCTAGAAAACTCGAATGTGTGGAGTATTTGATTCCAGGTAACCAATCAGCGTTTGCCAGCAGAAAACAAAAAGGGACCTGCTAAAATGCATTCAAAACCTTAAAGTCCATAGAGAATATCCAGAAAACACAAACACACACAGAGGCTGTAGCAAGATCTGGGATTGAGATAGCTGCAAATCACCAGATAGTTTTGTTTTATTCATAAGTATCTGGACAAATTGTTGTGGATTTCGGGTGAAATTTAACCAAAAATCACCGTGAATGTGGTTTTGGAGAAGATCACAATCTTCCTGTTTGGCAAATGCATCCAATGTCATGTTTACAGAAAGAAATATCATGTTTTCTCAGGTTTCTGAAGCTTTCTTCCTAGAAAACTCGAATGTGTGGAGTATTTGACTCCAGGTGGAACCAATTAGCTTTTTTCAGCTAAAAACAAAAACTTACATGCTAAAATGCCATCAAAACCTTAAAGTCCATAGAGAATGTCCAGAAAACTCAAACAAACCAAGAGGCTGTAGCAAGATCTGGGATTGAGATAGCCACAACACACCAGATAGTTTTGTTTGCATCCAGGAGTATCCAGACTAATTGTTGTGGATTTCCGGTGAAATTTAACCAAAAATCACCGTGAAAGTGGTTTTGGAGAAAATCACAATCTTCCTGTTCGGAAAATGCATCCAATGTCATGTTTACAAATACAAATATCGGAATTTCCAGCAAGATGGCGGAATAGGAAGGGAGCACACTGATAGTCTGGGGAGAGATAGTTTAATAAAAGTGGAGATACTGCAGGTTCAAGGAAGAGTAGGGGAGGAAACAGCAGAAGAAACTCTTCCGGAACGCGTGACTCACAGCGGACCTGCGTGGAGAGCGTGGGAGCCCACAGTTCGGGACATCAGCGGCAGACTCAACACACCAGCGCTGGAACGCGAGGTGAGCCGAACCTCAATAGCCCGAGACACCGGCAGGCAAGCGGAGAGAGGAGACTAGAGGGAACGACCCCCGGCGGGGGGGAGTTCACAAGGCTAACTGGAAGAGAGAGAGAGAGAGAAAAAAAAAAAAAGGGTGACTAGTACGGACACGGGTTTCTCTCTCTCCGCTCACCTCTCAAGGGCGAGCAAGACAAAGAGCAGGCGCCATCTTGGACATACGTCATAAGCAGAGCGACCTCAGGTCTGCACCGGCCCTGAGCCTAGCAGAAAAACCTGACTCTGGGCGGGGCAAATTAACAGGAGATTAGGACCTAGTAAATTGGTGGTGCTACTGAACTGAGACTGTGAAAAAAGAGCGGTGGGGGAGAGAACTCACGGAATTCACGTGAGCACTCTCCAGAGACGCTACAATTCCGTAACTTTGGCAACCCAGTGGGAGGCTGAAGGAGAATTTGAGCCCACTCTGAGGGCCGAACAGCTTCCCTGTGGGGATCTTGGGAAAGAGCTTCCGATCTCTGGCTCCTGTGGGTATATCATTTGCCTGCTAACTACCTCCAACTTCGTTCAGCTGTGCGGAATTACTTCCCTTTTGAATCAAAAAAAAAAAAAAAAAGAGAGAGAGAGAGATTTACCACGCCTAACCTGGGAGTGTCACCTTTGGCACACCAAACAGAGCTCTCAGGCCACACCCATCTCAAGCCCTAAGGCTCCATCAAAAACAGATAGTCCACTTAATCTAGAGTCATAGTATAACAAGAAAAAGCACCACAGTGAAGAAACCAAATATCTCCAATATGCCAAATAACAAACGCAAAAACCGAGGTAATAAAAACAAGGAAGTCACCATGACACCCCCAAATGAAAAAGACACCCCAATTCAAGACTATGAAGATGATGACATAGAAGAAATGCAAGAAGCAGATCTCAAAAAATTGATAAGAACATTAAGAAGTTCTCAAAAACAAATTCTGGAACTACACAAATCCTTAATGGACAAGATAGAAAATCTCTCTCGTGAAAATGAAATATTAAGGAGGAATCAAAATGAAACGAAACAACTAGTACAACAGGAAACTGTGATAGTGACTGAAGTGAAGAATTCAATAGATCAAATGAAAAACACAATAGAGAGCCTTACAAACAGAATGGGTGAAGCAGAAGAGAGAATATCGGACTTAGAAGACAGAGAACAGGAAAGGATACAGTCAGACCAAAGAAAAGAAGAGGAAATTAGAAATCTGAAACATATTGTCGGGAATCTTCAGGATACTATTAAAAAACCCAACATTCGGGTTCTAGGAGTTCCTGAAGGCATGGAGAGGGAGAAAGGATTAGAAGGCCTTTTTAGTGAGATATTAGCAGAAAATTTCCCAGGTTTGGAGAAGGACAGAGAAATCCTAGTACAGGAAGCCCACAGAACCCCTAATAAACACGACCAAAAGAGATCCTCACCACGACACGTTGTAATTAAACTCTCCACAGTGAAACATAAAGAAAAGATCCTAAAATGTGCAAGAGAGAAACGTCAGATTACTCTCAGAGGATCTCCAATCAGACTCACAGCTGACTTCTCATCAGAAACTCTAAAAGCTAGGAGGGAATGGCGAGATATAGCCCAGGTACTAAGAGAGAACAACTGCCAGCCCAGAATATTATATCCTGCAAAGCTATCATTTGTGAATGAAGGTGAAATAAAGACTTTTCATTGCAAACAGAAATTGAAAGAATTTGTTGCCACTCGTCCAGCCCTGCAAAAGATGCTTAAAGATGTGTTACACACAGAAACACAGAAACACGGTCATCAATATGAAAGAAGGTAAAGGAAGGAAACCAAGGAAGGAAACCTCACAGCAAAAGATCACAGGGAATTCAAAGCATATATTAGAACTTATCTTTGGCAAATGGCAGGGCAAAGTTACCACTTATCATTAGTCACTTTGAACGTGAATGGCCTGAACTGTCCAGTTAAAAGACACAGATTGGCTGATTGGGTTAAGGAACAAAACCCATCTATTTGCTGCTTACAAGAAACACATCTTTCCAACAAAGATCCATACAGACTGAAAGTGAAAGGCTGGAAAAAGATATACCATGCCAACAGAAATGAAAAAAGAGCGGGCGTAGCGATCTTAATATCGGACAACATAAACTTTACCACAAAAACTGTTAAGAGAGACAAAGAGGGACACTATATCATGATTAAGGGATCAATTCAACAGGAAGATATAACAATTATCAATGTATATGCACCTAACTACAGGGCACCAGTTTATCTAAAAGATTTATTAACGGACTTAAAGGGAGACTTAGACCCCAATACAGTAGTACTGGGGGACTTCAATACTCCACTATCAGAAATAGACAGATCATCCGGTCAGAAGATCAACAAGGATACAGTAGATTTAAACGACACTATAGCCCAAATGGATCTCACCGATGTATACAGAACTTTCAATCCTACAGCTAAAGATTTTACATTCTTCTCAGCAGTACATGGAAGCTTCTCTAGGATTGACCACATACTAGGCCATAAAGCAAGCCTCAGCAAATTCAAAAGAATTAGAATCATACCATGCAGCTTCTCAGACCATAAAGGAATGAAGTTGGAAATTAGTAACTCAGGAATCCCTAGAGCATACGCAAACACATGGAGATTGAACAACATGCTCCTGAATGAACAATGGGTCATAGAAGAAATCAAAAGAGAAATCAAAAACTTTCTGGAAGTAAATGAGGATAACAGCACAACATACCAAAACTTATGGGACACAGCAAAAGCAGTGTTAAGAGGAAAGTTAATATCAATAGGTGCCTACATCAAGAAATTTGAAAGACACCAAATAGATGAGCTTTCAATTCACCTCAAGGATCTAGAAAACCTACAGCAAATCAGACCCAAATCTAGTAGGAGAAGAGAAATAATTAAAATCAGAGAAGAAATCAACAGGATTGAATCAAGAAAAACATTACAAAAAATCAGCCAAACGAAGAGCTGGTTTTTTGAAAAAATAAACAAAATTGACACCCCATTGGCCCAACTAACTAAAAAAAGAAGAGAAAAGACCCAAATCAATAAAATCAGAGATGAAAAAGGAAATGTAACAACAGACACCACAGAAATAAAAAGAATCATCAGAAATTACTACAAGGACTTGTATGCCAGCAAACAGGGAAACCTATCAGAAATGGATAGATTCCTGGACACATGCAACCTGCCTAAATTGAACCAGGAAGACATCGAAAACCTAAACAGACCCATAACTGAGACAGAAATTGAAACAGTAATAAAGGCCCTCCCAACAAAGAAAAGCCCAGGACCAGATGGATTCACTGCTGAATTCTACCAGACGTTTAAAGAAGAACTAACTCCAATTCTTCTCAAACTATTCAGAACAATCGAAGAAGAGGGAGTCCTCCCAAATTCTTTCTATGAAGCCAGCATCACCTTAATTCCTAAGCCAGAGAAAGATGCAGCACTGAAAGAGAATTACAGACCAATATCCCTGATGAACATAGATGCAAAAATCCTCAATAAAATTCTAGCCAATAGAATGCAACAACACATCAGAAAGATCATCCACCCAGACCAAGTGGGATTTATCCCTGGTATGCAGGGATGGTTTAATGTGCGCAAGACAATCAATGTGATACACCACATTAACAGACTGCAGAAGAAAAACCATATGATTATCTCAATAGATGCCGAGAAAGCATTTGATAAAATACAACACCCGTTCATGATGAAAACTCTAAGCAAATTGGGTCTAGAAGGAACATTCCTCAATACAATCAAAGCAATATATGAAAAACCCACAGCCAACATCCTATTGAATGGGGAAAAGTTGGAAGCATTTCCACTGAGATCTGGAACCAGACAGGGATGCCCACTCTCACCACTGCTATTCAATATAGTTCTGGAGGTTCTAGCCAGAGCTATTAGGCAAGAAAAAGAAATTAAAGGGATACAAATTGGGAAGGAAGAACTCAAACTATCCCTCTTTGCAGATGACATGATTCTTTATTTAGGGGACCCAAAGAACTCTACTAAGAGACTATTGGAACTCATAGAAGAGTTTGGCAAAGTAGCAGGGTATAAAATCAATGCACAAAAAACAACAGCCTTTGTATACACAGACAATGCCATGGCTGAGGAAGAACTTCTAAGATCAATCCCATTCACAATAGCTACAAAAACAATCAAATACCTTGGAATAAACTTAACCAAAGACGTTAAAGATCTCTACGATGAAAATTACAAAACCTTAAAGAAAGAAATAGAAGAGGATACCAAGAAATGGAAAAATCTTCCATGCTCATGGATTGGAAGAATCAATATCATCAAAATGTCCATTCTCCCAAAAGCAATTTACAGATTCAATGCAATACCAATCAAGATACCGAAGACCTTCTTCTCAGATCTGGAAAAATTGGTGCTGAAATTTATATGGAGGCACAAGAGACCTCGAATAGCTAAAGCAATCTTGTACAACAAAAACAAAGCCGGAGGCATCACAATACCAGATTTCAGGACATACTACAGGGCAGTTGTAATTAAAACAGCATGGTACTGGTACAGAAACAGATGGATAGACCAATGGAACAGAATTGAAACACCAGAAATCAACCCAAACATCTACAGCCAACTTATATTTGATCAAGGATCTAAAACTAATTCCTGGAGCAAGGACAGTCTATTCAATAAATGGTGCTGGGAAAATTGGATTTCCACGTGCAGAATCATGAAGCAAGACCCCTACCTTACACCTTACACAAAAATCCACTCAACATGGATTAAAGACCTAAATCTACGACCTGACACCATCAAGTTACTAGAGAACATTGGAGAAACCCTTCAAGATATTGGCACAGGCAAAGAATTTCTGGGAAAGACCCGGGAGGCACAGGCAGTCAAAGCCAAAATCAACTATTGGGATTGCATCAAATTGAGAAGTTTCTGTACTGCAAAAGAAACAGTCAGGAGAGTGAAGAGACAACCGACAGAATGGGAAAAAATATTTGCAAACTATGCAACAGATAAAGGGTTAATAACCAGAATCTACAAAGAGATCAAGAAACTCCACAAAAACAAAACCAACAACCCACTTAAGAGATGGGCCAAGGACCTCAATAGACATTTTTCAAAAGAGGAAATCCAAATGGCCAACAGGCACATGAAAAAATGTTCAAGGTCACTAGCAATCAGGGAAATGCAAATCAAAACCACAATGAGGTTTCACCTCACCCCGGTTAGAATGGCTCACATGCAGAAATCTACCAACAACAGATGCTGGCGAGGATGTGGGGAAAAAGGGACACTAACCCACTGTTGGTGGGAATGCAAACTGGTCAAGCCACTATGGAAGTCAGTCTGGAGATTCCTCAGAAACCTGAAGATAACCCTACCGTTCGACCCAGCCATCCCACTCCTTGGAATTTACCCAAAGGAATTTAAATTGGCAAATAAAAAAGAGGTCTGCACCCTAATGTTTATTGCAGCTCAATTCACAATAGCTAAGACCTGGAACCAACCTAAATGCCCATCTACGATAGACTGGATAAAGAAATTATGGGATATGTACTCTTTAGAATACTATACCGCAGTAAGAAACAACGAAATCCAGTCATTTGCAACAAAATGGAGGAATCTGGAACACATCATGCTGAGTGAAATAAGCCAGTCCCAAAGGGACAAATACCATATGTTCTCCCTGATCGGTGACGACTGACTGAACACCAAGAGGGAAACCTGTTGGAGTGAGGTGGACACTATGGGAAATGGTGGCTTGATCAGCATAGCCCTGACTGTTAATGAACAACTTAATACATTATCCCTCTTAGTAGTTTTTTTATCTGTTCTACTTAATATGACTGGTTTAGATCTGTAATTGATGCACAGTTATTCTTAAGTGTTGAAAATTAACTGAAATGTGATCCCTGTTGAACATGGTGGTGGGAATGGGAGAGGGAAGAGATGTATAATTTGGGACATGCTCAGGCTGACTTGCCCCAAGTGGTGGAGTTGGAAGCATACCAGGGGATTCCAATTCAATCCCATCGAGGTGGCATGTACCAATGCCATCTCACTGTTCCAGGTGATCAATTTCAGTTCACAGTTGGTCATGGTGGAGGGACTGGGAGTCAAAGGGAGCACATAGACAAGTCTAGTACCTGCTAACGCTAACTGATGGAGTAAATAAAGGGGAGAGTGATCCAACATGGGAAGTGAGATACTCAGCAGACTCATAGAATGGCAGATGTCCTAAATAGCACTCTGGCCTCAGAATCAGCCCTAAAGGCATTCGGAGCTGGCTGAAAAGCTCATGAGAGTATTTCAGGCATGGAAAGCCAAGACACTCTGGCAAAAGATCTCTGCGAGTGAGATCCCAGTGGAAAGAACAGGTCATTAAAGAAGGAGGTACCTTTCTCTGAAGGGAGGAGAGAACCTCCACTTTGACTATGACCTTGTCTAAACAAGATAAGAGTCGGAGAACTCAGAGGGCTTCCATAGCCTTGGAAACTCATGACTGGAGCATAGGGAGATTACTGATGCCATAGACAGGAGTGTCAATTTGTAAAGTCAACAACAGGAGTCACTGTGCACTTACTCCTCATGTAGGATCTCTATCCTTAATGTGCTGTACATTGAGATTTAATGCTATAACGAGTACTCAAACAATATATTTCACCTTGTGTTTCTATGGGGGTGCAAACTGTTGAAATCCTTACTTAATGCATACTAAACTGATCCTCTGTAAAAAAAAAAAAAAAAAAAAAAAAGAAATTATCAATTCCCAACTTGACTCTCACTGGGATTAAACATGACAATAGGTCTGCTCTGATTTCATCATCATTTAAAAAAAATCATCTATTATTTTTCACTTTATGTTTCTGTGTGGGAGCAAACTGTTGAAATCCATACTTAATGTATACTAAGCTGATCTTCTGTATATTAAGATAATCGAAAATGAATCTTGATGTGAATGGAAGGGGAGAGGGAGTGGGAAAGGGGAGGGTTGTGGGTGGGAGGGACGGTATGGGGGGGAAGCCATTGTAATCCATAAGTCGTACTTTGGAAAATTATATGCATTAAATAAAAGTTAAAAAAAAAAAAAAAAAAAAAAAAAAAAAAAAAACAAATACAAATATCATGTTTTCTCAGGTTTCTGAAGCTTTCTTCCTAGAAAACTCAAATGTGTGGAGTATTTGACTCCAGGTGGAACCAATTAGCGTTTGCCAGCAGAAAACAAAAAGGGTCCTGCTAAAATGCAATCAAAACCTTAAAGTCCATAGAGAATATCCAGAAAACACAAACACACACAGAGGCTGTAGCAAGATCTGTGATTTACATAGCGACAAATCACCAGATAGTTTTTGGTTTTCATCCAGGAGTATCTGGACAAATTGTTGTGGATTTCAGGTGAAATTTAACCAAAAATCACCGTGAAAGCAGTTTTGGAGAAAAGCACAATCTTCCTGTTCGGCAAATGCATCCAATGTCATGTTTACAGAAAGAAATATCATGTTTTCTCAGGTTTCTGAAGCTTTCTTCCTAGAAAACTCGAATGTGTGGAGTATTTGACTCCAGGTGGAACCAATTAGCTTTTGGCAGCTAAAAACAAAAACTTACATGCTAAAATGCCATCAAAACCTTAAAGTCCATAGAGAATGTCCAGAAAACACAAACACACACAGAGGCTGTAGCAAGATCTGGGATTGAGATAGCCACAACACACCAGATAGTTTTCTTTTCATCCAGGAGTATCTGGACAAATTGTTGTGTATTTTGGGTGAAATTTAACGAAAAATCACCGTGAAAGTGGTTTTGGAGAAATCACAATCTTCCTGTTCGGCAAATGCATCGAATGTCATGTATACAAATACAAATATCATGTTTTCTCAGGTCTCTGGAGCTTTCTTCCTAGAAAACTCGAATGTGTGGAGTATTTGATTCCAGGTAACCAATCAGCGTTTGCCAGCAGAAAACAAAAAGGGACCTGCTAAAATGCATTCAAAACCTTAAAGTCCATAGAGAATATCCAGAAAACACAAACACACACAGAGGCTGTAGCAAGATCTGGGATTGAGATAGCTACAAATCACCAGATAGTTTTGTTTTATTCATAAGTATCTGGACAAATTGTTGTGGATTTCGGGTGAAATTTAACCAAAAATCACCGTGAATGTGGTTTTGGAGAAGATCACAATCTTCCTGTTTGGCAAATGCATCCAATGTCATGTTTACAGAAAGAAATATCATGTTTTCTCAGGTTTCTGAAGCTTTCTTCCTAGAAAACTCGAATGTGTGGAGTATTTGACTCCAGGTGGAACCAATTAGCTTTTGGCAGCTAAAAACAAAAACTTACATGCTAAAATGCCATCAAAACCTTAAAGTCCATAGAGAATGTCCAGAAAACACAAACACACACAGAGGCTGTAGCAAGATCTGGGATTGAGATAGCCACAACACACCAGATAGTTTTCTTTTCATCCAGGAGTATCTGGACAAATTGTTGTGTATTTTGGGTGAAATTTAACGAAAAATCACCGTGAAAGTGGTTTTGGAGAAATCACAATCTTCCTGTTCGGCAAATGCATCCAATGTCATATATACAAATACAAATATCATGTTTTCTCAGGTTTCTGAAGCTTTCTTCCTAGAAAACTCGAATGTGTGGAGTATTTGACTCCAGGTAACCAATCAGCGTTTGCCAGCAGAAAACAAAAAGGGACCTGCTAAAATGCATTCAAAACCTTAAAGTCCATAGAGAATATCCAGAAAACACAAACACACACAGAGGCTGTAGCAAGATCTGGGATTGAGATAGCCACAACACACCAGATCGTTTTGTTTTCATCCAGGAGTATCTGGACAAATTGTTGTGGATTTCGGATGAAATTTAACCAAAAATCTCCGTGAAAGTGGTTTTGGAGAAAAGCACAATCATCCGGTTCAGGAAATGTATCCAATGTCATGTTTACAAATAAAAATATCATGTTTTCTCAGGTTTCTGAAGCTTTCTTCCTAGAAAACTCGAATGTGTGGAGGATTTGACTCCAGGTGGAACCAATTAGCGTTCGGCAGCAGAAAACAAAATGGGTCCTGCTAAAATGCATTCAAAACCTTAAAGTCCATAGAGAATATCCAGAAAACACAAACACACACAGAGGCTGTAGCAAGATCTGTGATTGACATAGCTACAAATCACCAGATAGTTTTGTTTTCATCCAGGAGTATCTGGACAAATTGTTGTGGATTTCGGGTGAAATTTAACCAAAAATCACCGTGAAAGTGGTTTTGGAGAAAAGCACAATCTTCCTGTTCGGCAAATGCATCCAATGTCATGTTTACGAATAAAAATATCATATTTTCTCAGGTTTCTGAAGCTTTCTTCCTAAAAAACTCGAATGTGTGGAGTATTTGACTCCAGGTGGAAGCAATTAGCGTTTGGCAGCTAAAAACAAAAACTTACATGCTAAAATGCATTCAAAACCTTAAAGTCCATAGAGAATGTCCAGAAAACACAAACAAACAAAGAGGCTGTAGCAAGATCTGGGATTGAGATAGCTACAAATCACCAGATAGTTTTGTTTTCATCCAGGAGTATCTGGACAAATTGTTGTGCATTTCGGGTGAAATTTAACCAAAAATCACCATGAAAGTGGTTTTTGAGAAAAGCACAATCTTCCTGTTCAGCAAATGCATCCAATGTCATGTTTACAGAAAGAAATATCATGTTTTCTCAGGTTTCTGATGCTTTCTTCCTAGAAAACTCGAATGTGTGGAGGATTTGACTCCAGGTGGAACCAATTAGCTTTTTTCAGCTAAAAACAAAAACTTACATGCTAAAATGCATTCAAAACCTTAAAGTCCATAGAGAATGTCCAGAAAACTCAAACAAACCAAGAGGCTGTAGCAAGATCTGGGATTGAGATAGCCACAACACACCAGATAGTTTTGTTTGCATCCAGGAGTATCCAGACTAATTGTTGTGGATTTCCGGTGTAATTTAACCAAAAATCACCGTGAAAGTGGTTTTGGAGAAAATCACAATCTTCCTGTTCGGAAAATGCATCCAATGTCATGTTTACAAATACAAATATCATGTTTTCTCAGGTTTCCGAAGCTTTCTTCCTAGAAAACTCAAATGTGTGGAGTATTTGACTCCAGGTGGAAGCAATTAGCGTTTGGCAGCTAAAAACAAAAACTTACATGCTAAAATGCATTCAAAACCTTAAAGTCCATAGAGAATGTCCAGAAAACACAAACAAACAAAGAGGCTGTAGCAAGATCTGGGATTGAGATAGCTACAAATCACCAGATAGTTTTGTTTTCATCCAGGAGTATCTGGACAAATTGTTGTGCATTTCGGGTGAAATTTAACCAAAAATCACCATGAAAGTGGTTTTTGAGAAAAGCACAATCTTCCTGTTCAGCAAATGCATCCAATGTCATGTTTACAGAAAGAAATATCATGTTTTCTCAGGTTTCTGAAGCTTTCTTCCTAGAAAACTCGAATGTGTGGAGTATTTGACTCCAGGTGGAACCAATTAGCTTTTTTCAGCTAAAAACAAAAACTTACATGCTAAAATGCATTCAAAACCTTAAAGTCCATAGAGAATGTCCAGAAAACTCAAACAAACCAAGAGGCTGTAGCAAGATCTGGGATTGAGATAGCCACAACACACCAGATAGTTTTGTTTGCATCCAGGAGTATCCAGACTAATTGTTGTGGATTTCCGGTGTAATTTAACCAAAAATCACCGTGAAAGTGGTTTTGGAGAAAATCACAATCTTCCTGTTCGGAAAATGCATCCAATGTCATGTTTACAAATACAAATATCATGTTTTCTCAGGTTTCCGAAGCTTTCTTCCTAGAAAACTCAAATGTGTGGAGTATTTGACACCAGGTGGAACCAATTAGCGTTTGCCAGCAGAAAACAAACAGGGTCCTGCTAAAATGCAATCAAAACCTTAAAGTCCATAGAGAATATTCAGAAAACACAAACACACACAGAGGCTGTAGCAAGATCTGGGATTGAGATAGCTACAAATCACCAGATAGCTTTTGGTTTTCATCCAGGAGTATTTGGACAAATTGTTGTGGATTTTGTGTGAAATTTAACCAAAAATCACCGTGAAAGTGGTTTTGGAGAAAAGCACAATCTTCCTGTTCGGCAAATGCATCCAATGTCATGGTTACAGAAAGAAATATCATGTTTTCTCAGGTTTCTGAAGCTTTCTTCCTAGAAATCTCGAATGTGTGGCGTATTTGACTCCAGGTGGAACCAATTAGCTTTTGGCAGTTGAAAACAAAAACTTACATGCTAAAATGCATTCAAAACCTTAAAGTCCATAGAGAATGTCCAGAAAACACAAACACACACAGAGGCTGTAGCAAGATCTGGGATTGAGATAGCCACAACACACCAGATAGTTTTGTTTTCATCCAGGAGTATCTGGACAAATTGTTGTGGATTTCGGGTGAAATTTAACCAAAAATCACCGTGAAAGTAGTTTTGGAGAAAATCACAATCTTCCTGTTCTGCAAATGCATCCAATGTCATGTTGACAGAAAGAAATATCATGTTTTCTCAGGTTTCTGAAGCTTTCTTCCTAGAAAACTCGAATGTGTGGAGGATTTGACTCCAGGTGGAACCAATTAGCGTTTGCCAGCAGAAAACAAAAAGGGTCCTGCTAAAATGCATTCAAAACCTTAAAGTCCATAGAGAATATCCAGAAAACAGAAACACACACAGAGGCTGTAGCAAGATCTGGGATTGAGATAGGCACAACACACCAGATAGTTTTGTTTTCATACAGGAGTATCTGGACAAATTGTTGTGGATTTCGGGTGAAATTTAACCAAAAATCACCGTGAAAGTGGTTTTGGGGGAAATCACAATGTTCCTGTTTGGCAAATGCATTCAATGTCATGTTTACAGAAAGAAATATCATGTTTTCTCAGGTTTCTGAAGCTTTCTTCCTAGAAAACTCGAACGTGTGGAGTATTTGACTCCAGGTGGAACCAATTAGCTTTTTTCAGCTAAAAACAAAAACTTACATGCTAAAATTCATTCAAAACCTTAAAGTCCATAGAGAATGTCCAGAAAACACAAACACACACAGAGGCTGTAGCAAGATCTGGGATTGAGATAGCCACAACACACCAGATCGTTTTGTTTTCATCCAGGAGTATCTGGACAAATTGTTGTGTATTTCGGGTGAAATTTAACCAAAAATCACCGCGAAAGTGGTTTTGGAGAATAGCACAATGTTCCTGTTCCGCAAATGCATCCAATGTCATGTTTACAAATACAAATATCATGTTTTCTCAGGTTTCTGAAGCTTTCTTCCTAGAAAACTCGAATGTGTGGAGGATTTGACTCCAGGTGGAACCAATTAGCGTTTGGCAGCTAAAAACAAAAACTTACATGCTAAAATGCATTCAAAACCTTAAAGTCCATAGAGAATGTCCAGAAAACACAAACACACACAGAGGCTGTAGCAAGATCTGGGATTGAGATAGCCACAACACACCAGATAGTTTTGTTTTCATACAGGAGTATCTGGACAAATTGTTGTGGATTTCGGGTGAAATTTAACCAAAAATCACCGTGAAAGTGGTTTTGGAGGAAATCACAATGTTCCTGTTTGGCAAATGCATCCAATGTCATGTTTACAGAAAGAAATATCATGTTTTCTCAGGTTTCTGAAGCTTTCTTCCTAGAAAACTCGAATGTGTGGAGGATTTGACTCCAGGTGGAACCAATTAGCGTTTGGCAGCTAAAAACAAAAACTTACATGCTAAAATGCATTCAAAACCGTAAAGTCCATAGAGAATGTCCAGAAAACACAAACAAAAACAGAAGTTGTAGCAAGATCTGGGATTGAGATAGCCACAACACACCAGATAGTTTTCTTTTCATCCAGGAGTATCTGGACAAATTGTTGTGTATTTTGGGTGAAATTTAACGAAAAATCACCGTGAAAGTGGTTTTGGAGAAATCACAATCTTCCTGTTCGGAAATGCATCGAATGTCATGTATACAAATACAAATATCATGTTTTCTCAGGTCTCTGGAGCTTTCTTCCTAGAAAACTCGAATGTGTGGAGTATTTGATTCCAGGTAACCAATCAGCGTTTGCCAGCAGAAAACAAAAAGGGACCTGCTAAAATGCATTCAAAACCTTAAAGTCCATAGAGAATATCCAGAAAACACAAACACACACAGAGGCTGTAGCAAGATCTGGGATTGAGATAGCTACAAATCACCAGATAGTTTTGTTTTATTCATAAGTATCTGGACAAATTGTTGTGGATTTCGGGTGAAATTTAACCAAAAATCACCGTGAATGTGGTTTTGGAGAAGATCACAATCTTCCTGTTTGGCAAATGCATCCAATGTCATGTTTACAGAAAGAAATATCATGTTTTCTCAGGTTTCTGAAGCTTTCTTCCTAGAAAACTCGAATGTGTGGAGGATTTGACTCCAGGTGGAACCAATTAGCTTTTGGCAGCTAAAAACAAAAACTTACATGCTAAAATGCCATCAAAACCTTAAAGTCCATAGAGAATGTCCAGAAAACACAAACACACACAGAGGCTGTAGCAAGATCTGGGATTGAGATAGCCACAACACACCAGATAGTTTTCTTTTCATCCAGGAGTATCTGGACAAATTGTTGTGTATTTTGGGTGAAATTTAACGAAAAATCACCGTGAAAGTGGTTTTGGAGAAATCACAATCTTCCTGTTCGGCAAATGCATCCAATGTCATATATACAAATACAAATATCATGTTTTCTCAGGTTTCTGAAGCTTTCTTCCTAGAAAACTCGAATGTGTGGAGTATTTGACTCCAGGTAACCAATCAGCGTTTGCCAGCAGAAAACAAAAAGGGACCTGCTAAAATGCATTCAAAACCTTAAAGTCCATAGAGAATATCCAGAAAACACAAACACACACAGAGGCTGTAGCAAGATCTGGGATTGAGATAGCCACAACACACCAGATCGTTTTGTTTTCATCCAGGAGTATCTGGACAAATTGTTGTGGATTTCGGATGAAATTTAACCAAAAATCTCCGTGAAAGTGGTTTTGGAGAAAAGCACAATCATCCGGTTCAGGAAATGTATCCAATGTCATGTTTACAAATAAAAATATCATGTTTTCTCAGGTTTCTGAAGCTTTCTTCCTAGAAAACTCGAATGTGTGGAGGATTTGACTCCAGGTGGAACCAATTAGCGTTCGGCAGCAGAAAACAAAATGGGTCCTGCTAAAATGCATTCAAAACCTTAAAGTCCATAGAGAATATCCAGAAAACACAAACACACACAGAGGCTGTAGCAAGATCTGTGATTGACATAGCTACAAATCACCAGATAGTTTTGTTTTCATCCAGGAGTATCTGGACAAATTGTTGTGGATTTCGGGTGAAATTTAACCAAAAATCACCGTGAAAGTGGTTTTGGAGAAAAGCACAATCTTCCTGTTCGGCAAATGCATCCAATGTCATGTTTACGAATAAAAATATCATATTTTCTCAGGTTTCTGAAGCTTTCTTCCTAAAAAACTCGAATGTGTGGAGTATTTGACTCCAGGTGGAAGCAATTAGCGTTTGGCAGCTAAAAACAAAAACTTACATGCTAAAATGCATTCAAAACCTTAAAGTCCATAGAGAATGTCCAGAAAACACAAACAAACAAAGAGGCTGTAGCAAGATCTGGGATTGAGATAGCTACAAATCACCAGATAGTTTTGTTTTCATCCAGGAGTATCTGGACAAATTGTTGTGCATTTCGGGTGAAATTTAACCAAAAATCACCATGAAAGTGGTTTTTGAGAAAAGCACAATCTTCCTGTTCAGCAAATGCATCCAATGTCATGTTTACAGAAAGAAATATCATGTTTTCTCAGGTTTCTGATGCTTTCTTCCTAGAAAACTCGAATGTGTGGAGGATTTGACTCCAGGTGGAACCAATTAGCTTTTTTCAGCTAAAAACAAAAACTTACATGCTAAAATGCATTCAAAACCTTAAAGTCCATAGAGAATGTCCAGAAAACTCAAACAAACCAAGAGGCTGTAGCAAGATCTGGGATTGAGATAGCCACAACACACCAGATAGTTTTGTTTGCATCCAGGAGTATCCAGACTAATTGTTGTGGATTTCCGGTGTAATTTAACCAAAAATCACCGTGAAAGTGGTTTTGGAGAAAATCACAATCTTCCTGTTCGGAAAATGCATCCAATGTCATGTTTACAAATACAAATATCATGTTTTCTCAGGTTTCCGAAGCTTTCTTCCTAGAAAACTCAAATGTGTGGAGTATTTGACTCCAGGTGGAAGCAATTAGCGTTTGGCAGCTAAAAACAAAAACTTACATGCTAAAATGCATTCAAAACCTTAAAGTCCATAGAGAATGTCCAGAAAACACAAACAAACAAAGAGGCTGTAGCAAGATCTGGGATTGAGATAGCTACAAATCACCAGATAGTTTTGTTTTCATCCAGGAGTATCTGGACAAATTGTTGTGCATTTCGGGTGAAATTTAACCAAAAATCACCATGAAAGTGGTTTTTGAGAAAAGCACAATCTTCCTGTTCAGCAAATGCATCCAATGTCATGTTTACAGAAAGAAATATCATGTTTTCTCAGGTTTCTGATGCTTTCTTCCTAGAAAACTCGAATGTGTGGAGTATTTGACTCCAGGTGGAACCAATTAGCTTTTTTCAGCTAAAAACAAAAACTTACATGCTAAAATGCATTCAAAACCTTAAAGTCCATAGAGAATGTCCAGAAAACTCAAACAAACCAAGAGGCTGTAGCAAGATCTGGGATTGAGATAGCCACAACACACCAGATAGTTTTGTTTGCATCCAGGAGTATCCAGACTAATTGTTGTGGATTTCCGGTGTAATTTAACCAAAAATCACCGTGAAAGTGGTTTTGGAGAAAATCACAATCTTCCTGTTCGGAAAATGCATCCAATGTCATGTTTACAAATACAAATATCATGTTTTCTCAGGTTTCCGAAGCTTTCTTCCTAGAAAACTCAAATGTGTGGAGTATTTGACACCAGGTGGAACCAATTAGCGTTTGCCAGCAGAAAACAAACAGGGTCCTGCTAAAATGCAATCAAAACCTTAAAGTCCATAGAGAATATTCAGAAAACACAAACACACACAGAGGCTGTAGCAAGATCTGGGATTGAGATAGCTACAAATCACCAGATAGCTTTTGGTTTTCATCCAGGAGTATTTGGACAAATTGTTGTGGATTTTGTGTGAAATTTAACCAAAAATCACCGTGAAAGTGGTTTTGGAGAAAAGCACAATCTTCCTGTTCGGCAAATGCATCCAATGTCATGGTTACAGAAAGAAATATCATGTTTTCTCAGGTTTCTGAAGCTTTCTTCCTAGAAATCTCGAATGTGTGGCGTATTTGACTCCAGGTGGAACCAATTAGCTTTTGGCAGTTGAAAACAAAAACTTACATGCTAAAATGCATTCAAAACCTTAAAGTCCATAGAGAATGTCCAGAAAACACAAACACACACAGAGGCTGTAGCAAGATCTGGGATTGAGATAGCCACAACACACCAGATAGTTTTGTTTTCATCCAGGAGTATCTGGACAAATTGTTGTGGATTTCGGGTGAAATTTAACCAAAAATCACCGTGAAAGTAGTTTTGGAGAAAATCACAATCTTCCTGTTCTGCAAATGCATCCAATGTCATGTTGACAGAAAGAAATATCATGTTTTCTCAGGTTTCTGAAGCTTTCTTCCTAGAAAACTCGAATGTGTGGAGGATTTGACTCCAGGTGGAACCAATTAGCGTTTGCCAGCAGAAAACAAAAAGGGTCCTGCTAAAATGCATTCAAAACCTTAAAGTCCATAGAGAATATCCAGAAAACAGAAACACACACAGAGGCTGTAGCAAGATCTGGGATTGAGATAGGCACAACACACCAGATAGTTTTGTTTTCATACAGGAGTATCTGGACAAATTGTTGTGGATTTCGGGTGAAATTTAACCAAAAATCACCGTGAAAGTGGTTTTGGAGGAAATCACAATGTTCCTGTTTGGCAAATGCATTCAATGTCATGTTTACAGAAAGAAATATCATGTTTTCTCAGGTTTCTGAAGCTTTCTTCCTAGAAAACTCGAACGTGTGGAGTATTTGACTCCAGGTGGAACCAATTAGCTTTTTTCAGCTAAAAACAAAAACTTACATGCTAAAATTCATTCAAAACCTTAAAGTCCATAGAGAATGTCCAGAAAACACAAACACACACAGAGGCTGTAGCAAGATCTGGGATTGAGATAGCCACAACACACCAGATCGTTTTGTTTTCATCCAGGAGTATCTGGACAAATTGTTGTGTATTTCGGGTGAAATTTAACCAAAAATCACCGCGAAAGTGGTTTTGGAGAATAGCACAATGTTCCTGTTCCGCAAATGCATCCAATGTCATGTTTACAAATACAAATATCATGTTTTCTCAGGTTTCTGAAGCTTTCTTCCTAGAAAACTCGAATGTGTGGAGGATTTGACTCCAGGTGGAACCAATTAGCGTTTGGCAGCTAAAAACAAAAACTTACATGCTAAAATGCATTCAAAACCTTAAAGTCCATAGAGAATGTCCAGAAAACACAAACACACACAGAGGCTGTAGCAAGATCTGGGATTGAGATAGCCACAACACACCAGATAGTTTTGTTTTCATACAGGAGTATCTGGACAAATTGTTGTGGATTTCGGGTGAAATTTAACCAAAAATCACCGTGAAAGTGGTTTTGGAGGAAATCACAATGTTCCTGTTTGGCAAATGCATCCAATGTCATGTTTACAGAAAGAAATATCATGTTTTCTCAGGTTTCTGAAGCTTTCTTCCTAGAAAACTCGAATGTGTGGAGGATTTGACTCCAGGTGGAACCAATTAGCGTTTGGCAGCTAAAAACAAAAACTTACATGCTAAAATGCATTCAAAACCGTAAAGTCCATAGAGAATGTCCAGAAAACACAAACAAAAACAGAAGTTGTAGCAAGATCTGGGATTGAGATAGCCACAACACACCAGATAGTTTTCTTTTCATCCAGGAGTATCTGGACAAATTGTTGTGTATTTTGGGTGAAATTTAACGAAAAATCACCGTGAAAGTGGTTTTGGAGAAATCACAATCTTCCTGTTCGGAAATGCATCGAATGTCATGTATACAAATACAAATATCATGTTTTCTCAGGTCTCTGGAGCTTTCTTCCTAGAAAACTCGAATGTGTGGAGTATTTGATTCCAGGTAACCAATCAGCGTTTGCCAGCAGAAAACAAAAAGGGACCTGCTAAAATGCATTCAAAACCTTAAAGTCCATAGAGAATATCCAGAAAACACAAACACACACAGAGGCTGTAGCAAGATCTGGGATTGAGATAGCTACAAATCACCAGATAGTTTTGTTTTATTCATAAGTATCTGGACAAATTGTTGTGGATTTCGGGTGAAATTTAACCAAAAATCACCGTGAATGTGGTTTTGGAGAAGATCACAATCTTCCTGTTTGGCAAATGCATCCAATGTCATGTTTACAGAAAGAAATATCATGTTTTCTCAGGTTTCTGAAGCTTTCTTCCTAGAAAACTCGAATGTGTGGAGGATTTGACTCCAGGTGGAACCAATTAGCTTTTGGCAGCTAAAAACAAAAACTTACATGCTAAAATGCCATCAAAACCTTAAAGTCCATAGAGAATGTCCAGAAAACACAAACACACACAGAGGCTGTAGCAAGATCTGGGATTGAGATAGCCACAACACACCAGATAGTTTTCTTTTCATCCAGGAGTATCTGGACAAATTGTTGTGTATTTTGGGTGAAATTTAACGAAAAATCACCGTGAAAGTGGTTTTGGAGAAATCACAATCTTCCTGTTCGGCAAATGCATCCAATGTCATATATACAAATACAAATATCATGTTTTCTCAGGTTTCTGAAGCTTTCTTCCTAGAAAACTCGAATGTGTGGAGTATTTGACTCCAGGTAACCAATCAGCGTTTGCCAGCAGAAAACAAAAAGGGACCTGCTAAAATGCATTCAAAACCTTAAAGTCCATAGAGAATATCCAGAAAACACAAACACACACAGAGGCTGTAGCAAGATCTGGGATTGAGATAGCCACAACACACCAGATCGTTTTGTTTTCATCCAGGAGTATCTGGACAAATTGTTGTGGATTTCGGATGAAATTTAACCAAAAATCTCCGTGAAAGTGGTTTTGGAGAAAAGCACAATCATCCGGTTCAGGAAATGTATCCAATGTCATGTTTACAAATAAAAATATCATGTTTTCTCAGGTTTCTGAAGCTTTCTTCCTAGAAAACTCGAATGTGTGGAGGATTTGACTCCAGGTGGAACCAATTAGCGTTCGGCAGCAGAAAACAAAATGGGTCCTGCTAAAATGCATTCAAAACCTTAAAGTCCATAGAGAATATCCAGAAAACACAAACACACACAGAGGCTGTAGCAAGATCTGTGATTGACATAGCTACAAATCACCAGATAGTTTTGTTTTCATCCAGGAGTATCTGGACAAATTGTTGTGGATTTCGGGTGAAATTTAACCAAAAATCACCGTGAAAGTGGTTTTGGAGAAAAGCACAATCTTCCTGTTCGGCAAATGCATCCAATGTCATGTTTACGAATAAAAATATCATATTTTCTCAGGTTTCTGAAGCTTTCTTCCTAAAAAACTCGAATGTGTGGAGTATTTGACTCCAGGTGGAAGCAATTAGCGTTTGGCAGCTAAAAACAAAAACTTACATGCTAAAATGCATTCAAAACCTTAAAGTCCATAGAGAATGTCCAGAAAACACAAACAAACAAAGAGGCTGTAGCAAGATCTGGGATTGAGATAGCTACAAATCACCAGATAGTTTTGTTTTCATCCAGGAGTATCTGGACAAATTGTTGTGCATTTCGGGTGAAATTTAACCAAAAATCACCATGAAAGTGGTTTTTGAGAAAAGCACAATCTTCCTGTTCAGCAAATGCATCCAATGTCATGTTTACAGAAAGAAATATCATGTTTTCTCAGGTTTCTGATGCTTTCTTCCTAGAAAACTCGAATGTGTGGAGGATTTGACTCCAGGTGGAACCAATTAGCTTTTTTCAGCTAAAAACAAAAACTTACATGCTAAAATGCATTCAAAACCTTAAAGTCCATAGAGAATGTCCAGAAAACTCAAACAAACCAAGAGGCTGTAGCAAGATCTGGGATTGAGATAGCCACAACACACCAGATAGTTTTGTTTGCATCCAGGAGTATCCAGACTAATTGTTGTGGATTTCCGGTGTAATTTAACCAAAAATCACCGTGAAAGTGGTTTTGGAGAAAATCACAATCTTCCTGTTCGGAAAATGCATCCAATGTCATGTTTACAAATACAAATATCCTGTTTTCTCAGGTTTCCGAAGCTTTCTTCCTAGAAAACTCAAATGTGTGGAGTATTTGACACCAGGTGGAACCAATTAGCGTTTGCCAGCAGAAAACAAACAGGGTCCTGCTAAAATGCAATCAAAACCTTAAAGTCCATAGAGAATATTCAGAAAACACAAACACACACAGAGGCTGTAGCAAGATCTGGGATTGAGATAGCTACAAATCACCAGATAGCTTTTGGTTTTCATCCAGGAGTATTTGGACAAATTGTTGTGGATTTTGTGTGAAATTTAACCAAAAATCACCGTGAAAGTGGTTTTGGAGAAAAGCACAATCTTCCTGTTCGGCAAATGCATCCAATGTCATGGTTACAGAAAGAAATATCATGTTTTCTCAGGTTTCTGAAGCTTTCTTCCTAGAAATCTCGAATGTGTGGCGTATTTGACTCCAGGTGGAACCAATTAGCTTTTGGCAGTTGAAAACAAAAACTTACATGCTAAAATGCATTCAAAACCTTAAAGTCCATAGAGAATGTCCAGAAAACACAAACACACACAGAGGCTGTAGCAAGATCTGGGATTGAGATAGCCACAACACACCAGATAGTTTTGTTTTCATCCAGGAGTATCTGGACAAATTGTTGTGGATTTCGGGTGAAATTTAACCAAAAATCACCGTGAAAGTAGTTTTGGAGAAAATCACAATCTTCCTGTTCTGCAAATGCATCCAATGTCATGTTGACAGAAAGAAATATCATGTTTTCTCAGGTTTCTGAAGCTTTCTTCCTAGAAAACTCGAATGTGTGGAGGATTTGACTCCAGGTGGAACCAATTAGCGTTTGCCAGCAGAAAACAAAAAGGGTCCTGCTAAAATGCATTCAAAACCTTAAAGTCCATAGAGAATATCCAGAAAACAGAAACACACACAGAGGCTGTAGCAAGATCTGGGATTGAGATAGGCACAACACACCAGATAGTTTTGTTTTCATACAGGAGTATCTGGACAAATTGTTGTGGATTTCGGGTGAAATTTAACCAAAAATCACCGTGAAAGTGGTTTTGGAGGAAATCACAATGTTCCTGTTTGGCAAATGCATTCAATGTCATGTTTACAGAAAGAAATATCATGTTTTCTCAGGTTTCTGAAGCTTTCTTCCTAGAAAACTCGAACGTGTGGAGTATTTGACTCCAGGTGGAACCAATTAGCTTTTTTCAGCTAAAAACAAAAACTTACATGCTAAAATTCATTCAAAACCTTAAAGTCCATAGAGAATGTCCAGAAAACACAAACACACACAGAGGCTGTAGCAAGATCTAGATTGAGATAGCCACAACACACCAGATCGTTTTGTTTTCATCCAGGAGTATCTGGACAAATTGTTGTGTATTTCGGGTGAAATTTAACCAAAAATCACCGCGAAAGTGGTTTTGGAGAATAGCACAATGTTCCTGTTCCGCAAATGCATCCAATGTCATGTTTACAAATACAAATATCATGTTTTCTCAGGTTTCTGAAGCTTTCTTCCTAGAAAACTCGAATGTGTGGAGGATTTGACTCCAGGTGGAACCAATTAGCGTTTGGCAGCTAAAAACAAAAACTTACATGCTAAAATGCATTCAAAACCTTAAAGTCCATAGAGAATGTCCAGAAAACACAAACACACACAGAGGCTGTAGCAAGATCTGGGATTGAGATAGCCACAACACACCAGATAGTTTTGTTTTCATCCAGGAGTATCTGGACAAATTGTTGTGGATTTCGGGTGAAATTTAACCAAAAATCACCGTGAAAGTAGTTTTGGAGAAAATCACAATCTTCCTGTTCTGCAAATGCATCCAATGTCATGTTGACAGAAAGAAATATCATGTTTTCTCAGGTTTCTGAAGCTTTCTTCCTAGAAAACTCGAATGTGTGGAGGATTTGACTCCAGGTGGAACCAATTAGCGTTTGCCAGCAGAAAACAAAAAGGGTCCTGCTAAAATGCATTCAAAACCTTAAAGTCCATAGAGAATATCCAGAAAACAGAAACACACACAGAGGCTGTAGCAAGATCTGGGATTGAGATAGGCACAACACACCAGATAGTTTTGTTTTCATACAGGAGTATCTGGACAAATTGTTGTGGATTTCGGGTGAAATTTAACCAAAAATCACCGTGAAAGTGGTTTTGGAGGAAATCACAATGTTCCTGTTTGGCAAATGCATTCAATGTCATGTTTACAGAAAGAAATATCATGTTTTCTCAGGTTTCTGAAGCTTTCTTCCTAGAAAACTCGAACGTGTGGAGTATTTGACTCCAGGTGGAACCAATTAGCTTTTTTCAGCTAAAAACAAAAACTTACATGCTAAAATTCATTCAAAACCTTAAAGTCCATAGAGAATGTCCAGAAAACACAAACACACACAGAGGCTGTAGCAAGATCTAGATTGAGATAGCCACAACACACCAGATCGTTTTGTTTTCATCCAGGAGTATCTGGACAAATTGTTGTGTATTTCGGGTGAAATTTAACCAAAAATCACCGCGAAAGTGGTTTTGGAGAATAGCACAATGTTCCTGTTCCGCAAATGCATCCAATGTCATGTTTACAAATACAAATATCATGTTTTCTCAGGTTTCTGAAGCTTTCTTCCTAGAAAACTCGAATGTGTGGAGGATTTGACTCCAGGTGGAACCAATTAGCGTTTGGCAGCTAAAAACAAAAACTTACATGCTAAAATGCATTCAAAACCTTAAAGTCCATAGAGAATGTCCAGAAAACACAAACACACACAGAGGCTGTAGCAAGATCTGGGATTGAGATAGCCACAACACACCAGATAGTTTTGTTTTCATACAGGAGTATCTGGACAAATTGTTGTGGATTTCGGGTGAAATTTAACCAAAAATCACCGTGAAAGTGGTTTTGGAGGAAATCACAATGTTCCTGTTTGGCAAATGCATCCAATGTCATGTTTACAGAAAGAAATATCATGTTTTCTCAGGTTTCTGAAGCTTTCTTCCTAGAAAACTCGAATGTGTGGAGGATTTGACTCCAGGTGGAACCAATTAGCGTTTGGCAGCTAAAAACAAAAACTTACATGCTAAAATGCATTCAAAACCGTAAAGTCCATAGAGAATGTCCAGAAAACACAAACAAAAACAGAAGTTGTAGCAAGATCTGGGATTGAGATAGCCACAACACACCAGATAGTTTTCTTTTCATCCAGGAGTATCTGGACAAATTGTTGTGTATTTTGGGTGAAATTTAACGAAAAATCACCGTGAAAGTGGTTTTGGAGAAATCACAATCTTCCTGTTCGGCAAATGCATCGAATGTCATGTATACAAATACAAATATCATGTTTTCTCAGGTCTCTGGAGCTTTCTTCCTAGAAAACTTGAATGTGTGGAGTATTTGATTCCAGGTAACCAATCAGCGTTTGCCAGCAGAAAACAAAAAGGGACCTGCTAAAATGCATTCAAAACCTTAAAGTCCATAGAGAATATCCAGAAAACACAAACACACACAGAGGCTGTAGCAAGATCTGGGATTGAGATAGCTACAAATCACCAGATAGTTTTGTTTTATTCATAAGTATCTGGACAAATTGTTGTGGATTTCGGGTGAAATTTAACCAAAAATCACCGTGAATGTGGTTTTGGAGAAGATCACAATCTTCCTGTTTGGCAAATGCATCCAATGTCATGTTTACAGAAAGAAATATCATGTTTTCTCAGGTTTCTGAAGCTTTCTTCCTAGAAAACTCGAATGTGTGGAGTATTTGACTCCAGGTGGAACCAATTAGCTTTTGGCAGCTAAAAACAAAAACTTACATGCTAAAATGCCATCAAAACCTTAAAGTCCATAGAGAATGTCCAGAAAACACAAACACACACAGAGGCTGTAGCAAGATCTGGGATTGAGATAGCCACAACACACCAGATAGTTTTGTTTTCATCCAGGAGTATCTGGACAAATTGTTGTGTATTTTGGGTGAAATTTAACGAAAAATCACCGTGAAAGTGGTTTTGGAGAAATCACAATCTTCCTGTTCGGCAAATGCATCCAATGTCATATATACAAATACAAATATCATGTTTTCTCAGGTTTCTGAAGCTTTCTTCCTAGAAAACTCGAATGTGTGGAGTATTTGACTCCAGGTAACCAATCAGCGTTTGCCAGCAGAAAACAAAAAGGGACCTGCTAAAATGCATTCAAAACCTTAAAGTCCATAGAGAATATCCAGAAAACACAAACACACACAGAGGCTGTAGCAAGATCTGGGATTGAGATAGCCACAACACACCAGATCGTTTTGTTTTCATCCAGGAGTATCTGGACAAATTGTTGTGGATTTCGGATGAAATTTAACCAAAAATCTCCGTGAAAGTGGTTTTGGAGAAAAGCACAATCATCCGGTTCAGGAAATGTATCCAATGTCATGTTTACAAATAAAAATATCATGTTTTCTCAGGTTTCTGAAGCTTTCTTCCTAGAAAACTCGAATGTGTGGAGGATTTGACTCCAGGTGGAACCAATTAGCGTTCGGCAGCAGAAAACAAAATGGGTCCTGCTAAAATGCATTCAAAACCTTAAAGTCCATAGAGAATATCCAGAAAACACAAACACACACAGAGGCTGTAGCAAGATCTGTGATTGACATAGCTACAAATCACCAGATAGTTTTGTTTTCATCCAGGAGTATCTGGACAAATTGTTGTGGATTTCAGGTGAAATTTAACCAAAAATCACCGTGAAAGTGGTTTTGGAGAAAAGCACAATCTTCCTGTTCGGCAAATGCATCCAATGTCATGTTTACGAATAAAAATATCATATTTTCTCAGGTTTCTGAAGCTTTCTTCCTAAAAAACTCGAATGTGTGGAGTATTTGACTCCAGGTGGAAGCAATTAGCGTTTGGCAGCTAAAAACAAAAACTTACATGCTAAAATGCATTCAAAACCTTAAAGTCCATAGAGAATGTCCAGAAAACACAAACAAACAAAGAGGCTGTAGCAAGATCTGGGATTGAGATAGCTACAAATCACCAGATAGTTTTGTTTTCATCCAGGAGTATCTGGACAAATTGTTGTGCATTTCGGGTGAAATTTAACCAAAAATCACCGTGAAAGTGGTTTTGGAGAAAAGCACAATCTTCCTGTTCAGCAAATGCATCCAATGTCATGTTTACAGAAAGAAATATCATGTTTTCTCAGGTTTCTGAAGCTTTCTTCCTAGAAAACTCGAATGTGTGGAGGATTTGACTCCAGGTGGAACCAATTAGCTTTTTTCAGCTAAAAACAAAAACTTACATGCTAAAATGCATTCAAAACCTTAAAGTCCATAGAGAATGTCCAGAAAACTCAAACAAACCAAGAGGCTGTAGCAAGATCTGGGATTGAGATAGCCACAACACACCAGATAGTTTTGTTTGCATCCAGGAGTATCCAGACTAATTGTTGTGGATTTCCGGTGTAATTTAACCAAAAATCACCGTGAAAGTGGTTTTGGAGAAAATCACAATCTTCCTGTTCGGAAAATGCATCCAATGTCATGTTTACAAATACAAATATCATGTTTTCTCAGGTTTCCGAAGCTTTCTTCCTAGAAAACTCAAATGTGTGGAGTATTTGACACCAGGTGGAACCAATTAGCGTTTGCCAGCAGAAAACAAACAGGGTCCTGCTAAAATGCAATCAAAACCTTAAAGTCCATAGAGAATATTCAGAAAACACAAACACACACAGAGGCTGTAGCAAGATCTGGGATTGAGATAGCTACAAATCACCAGATAGCTTTTGGTTTTCATCCAGGAGTATTTGGACAAATTGTTGTGGATTTTGTGTGAAATTTAACCAAAAATCACCGTGAAAGTGGTTTTGGAGAAAAGCACAATCTTCCTGTTCGGCAAATGCATCCAATGTCATGGTTACAGAAAGAAATATCATGTTTTCTCAGGTTTCTGAAGCTTTCTTCCTAGAAATCTCGAATGTGTGGCGTATTTGACTCCAGGTGGAACCAATTAGCTTTTGGCAGTTGAAAACAAAAACTTACATGCTAAAATGCATTCAAAACCTTAAAGTCCATAGAGAATGTCCAGAAAACACAAACACACACAGAGGCTGTAGCAAGATCTGGGATTGAGATAGCCACAACACACCAGATAGTTTTGTTTTCATCCAGGAGTATCTGGACAAATTGTTGTGGATTTCGGGTGAAATTTAACCAAAAATCACCGTGAAAGTAGTTTTGGAGAAAATCACAATCTTCCTGTTCTGCAAATGCATCCAATGTCATGTTGACAGAAAGAAATATCATGTTTTCTCAGGTTTCTGAAGCTTTCTTCCTAGAAAACTCGAATGTGTGGAGGATTTGACTCCAGGTGGAACCAATTAGCGTTTGCCAGCAGAAAACAAAAAGGGTCCTGCTAAAATGCATTCAAAACCTTAAAGTCCATAGAGAATATCCAGAAAACAGAAACACACACAGAGGCTGTAGCAAGATCTGGGATTGAGATAGCCACAACACACCAGATAGTTTTGTTTTCATCCAGGAGTATCTGGACAAATTGTTGTGGATTTCGGGTGAAATTTAACCAAAAATCACCGTGAAAGTGGTTTTGGAGGAAATCACAATGTTCCTGTTTGGCAAATGCACTCAATGTCATGTTTACAGAAAGAAATATCATGTTTTCTCAGGTTTCTGAAGCTTTCTTCCTAGAAAACTCGAACGTGTGGAGTATTTGACTCCAGGTGGAACCAATTAGCTTTTTTCAGCTAAAAACAAAAACTTACATGCTAAAATCCATTCAAAACCTTAAAGTCCATAGAGAATGTCCAGAAAACACAAACACACACAGAGGCTGTAGCAAGATCTGGGATTGAGATAGCCACAACACACCAGATCGTTTTGTTTTCATCCAGGAGTATCTGGACAAATTGTTGTGTATTTCGGGTGAAATTTAACCAAAAATCACCGCGAAAGTGGTTTTGGAGAATAGCACAATGTTCCTGTTCCGCAAATGCATCCAATGTCATGTTTACAAATACAAATATCATGTTTTCTCAGGTTTCTGAAGCTTTCTTCCTAGAAAACTCGAATGTGTGGAGGATTTGACTCCAGGTGGAACCAATTAGCGTTTGGCAGCTAAAAACAAAAACTTACATACTAAAATGCATTCAAAACCTTAAAGTCCATAGAGAATGTCCAGAAAACACAAACACACACAGAGGCTGTAGCAAGATCTGGGATTGAGATAGCCACAACACACCAGATAGTTTTGTTTTCATACAGGAGTATCTGGACAAATTGTTGTGGATTTCGGGTGAAATTTAACCAAAAATCACCGTGAAAGTGGTTTTGGAGGAAATCACAATGTTCCTGTTTGGCAAATGCATCCAATGTCATGTTTACAGAAAGAAATATCATGTTTTCTCAGGTTTCTGAAGCTTTCTTCCTAGAAAACTCGAATGTGTGGAGGATTTGACTCCAGGTGGAACCAATTAGCGTTTGGCAGCTAAAAACAAAAACTTACATGCTAAAATGCATTCAAAACCGTAAAGTCCATAGAGAATGTCCAGAAAACACAAACAAAAACAGAAGTTGTAGCAAGATCTGGGATTGAGATAGCCACAACACACCAGATAGTTTTCTTTTCATCCAGGAGTATCTGGACAAATTGTTGTGTATTTTGGGTGAAATTTAACGAAAAATCACCGTGAAAGTGGTTTTGGAGAAATCACAATCTTCCTGTTCGGCAAATGCATCGAATGTCATGTATACAAATACAAATATCATGTTTTCTCAGGTCTCTGGAGCTTTCTTCGTAGAAAACACGAATGTGTGGAGTATTTGATTCCAGGTAACCAATCAGCGTTTGCCAGCAGAAAACAAAAAGGGACCTGCTAAAATGCATTCAAAACCTTAAAGTCCATAGAGAATATCCAGAAAACACAAACACACACAGAGGCTGTAGCAAGATCTGGGATTGAGATAGCTACAAATCACCAGATAGTTTTGTTTTATTCATAAGTATCTGGACAAATTGTTGTGGATTTCGGGTGAAATTTAACCAAAAATCACCGTGAATGTGGTTTTGGAGAAGATCACAATCTTCCTGTTTGGCAAATGCATCCAATGTCATGTTTACAGAAAGAAATATCATGTTTTCTCAGGTTTCTGAAGCTTTCTTCCTAGAAAACTCGAATGTGTGGAGTATTTGACTCCAGGTGGAACCAATTAGCTTTTGGCAGCTAAAAACAAAAACTTACATGCTAAAATGCCATCAAAACCTTAAAGTCCATAGAGAATGTCCAGAAAACACAAACACACACAGAGGCTGTAGCAAGATCTGGGATTGAGATAGCCACAACACACCAGATAGTTTTCTTTTCATCCAGGAGTATCTGGACAAATTGTTGTGTATTTTGGGTGAAATTTAACGAAAAATCACCGTGAAAGTGGTTTTGGAGAAATCACAATCTTCCTGTTCGGCAAATGCATCCAATGTCATATATACAAATACAAATATCATGTTTTCTCAGGTTTCTGAAGCTTTCTTCCTAGAAAACTCGAATGTGTGGAGTATTTGACTCCAGGTAACCAATCAGCGTTTGCCAGCAGAAAACAAAAAGGGACCTGCTAAAATGCATTCAAAACCTTAAAGTCCATAGAGAATATCCAGAAAACACAAACACACACAGAGGCTGTAGCAAGATCTGGGATTGAGATAGCCACAACACACCAGATCGTTTTGTTTTCATCCAGGAGTATCTGGACAAATTGTTGTGGATTTCGGATGAAATTTAACCAAAAATCTCCGTGAAAGTGGTTTTGGAGAAAAGCACAATCATCCGGTTCAGGAAATGTATCCAATGTCATGTTTACAAATAAAAATATCATGTTTTCTCAGGTTTCTGAAGCTTTCTTCCTAGAAAACTCGAATGTGTGGAGGATTTGACTCCAGGTGGAACCAATTAGCGTTCGGCAGCAGAAAACAAAATGGGTCCTGCTAAAATGCATTCAAAACCTTAAAGTCCATAGAGAATATCCAGAAAACACAAACACACACAGAGGCTGTAGCAAGATCTGTGATTGACATAGCTACAAATCACCAGATAGTTTTGTTTTCATCCAGGAGTATCTGGACAAATTGTTGTGGATTTCGGGTGAAATTTAACCAAAAATCACCGTGAAAGTGGTTTTGGAGAAAAGCACAATCTTCCTGTTCGGCAAATGCATCCAATGTCATGTTTACGAATAAAAATATCATATTTTCTCAGGTTTCTGAAGCTTTCTTCCTAAAAAACTCGAATGTGTGGAGTATTTGACTCCAGGTGGAAGCAATTAGCGTTTGGCAGCTAAAAACAAAAACTTACATGCTAAAATGCATTCAAAACCTTAAAGTCCATAGAGAATGTCCAGAAAACACAAACAAACAAAGAGGCTGTAGCAAGATCTGGGATTGAGATAGCTACAAATCACCAGATAGTTTTGTTTTCATCCAGGAGTATCTGGACAAATTGTTGTGCATTTCGGGTGAAATTTAACCAAAAATCACCATGAAAGTGGTTTTTGAGAAAAGCACAATCTTCCTGTTCAGCAAATGCATCCAATGTCATGTTTACAGAAAGAAATATCATGTTTTCTCAGGTTTCTGATGCTTTCTTCCTAGAAAACTCGAATGTGTGGAGGATTTGACTCCAGGTGGAACCAATTAGCTTTTTTCAGCTAAAAACAAAAACTTACATGCTAAAATGCATTCAAAACCTTAAAGTCCATAGAGAATGTCCAGAAAACTCAAACAAACCAAGAGGCTGTAGCAAGATCTGGGATTGAGATAGCCACAACACACCAGATAGTTTTGTTTGCATCCAGGAGTATCCAGACTAATTGTTGTGGATTTCCGGTGTAATTTAACCAAAAATCACCGTGAAAGTGGTTTTGGAGAAAATCACAATCTTCCTGTTCGGAAAATGCATCCAATGTCATGTTTACAAATACAAATATCATGTTTTCTCAGGTTTCCGAAGCTTTCTTCCTAGAAAACTCAAATGTGTGGAGTATTTGACACCAGGTGGAACCAATTAGCGTTTGCCAGCAGAAAACAAACAGGGTCCTGCTAAAATGCAATCAAAACCTTAAAGTCCATAGAGAATATTCAGAAAACACAAACACACACAGAGGCTGTAGCAAGATCTGGGATTGAGATAGCTACAAATCACCAGATAGCTTTTGGTTTTCATCCAGGAGTATTTGGACAAATTGTTGTGGATTTTGTGTGAAATTTAACCAAAAATCACCGTGAAAGTGGTTTTGGAGAAAAGCACAATCTTCCTGTTCGGCAAATGCATCCAATGTCATGGTTACAGAAAGAAATATCATGTTTTCTCAGGTTTCTGAAGCTTTCTTCCTAGAAATCTCGAATGTGTGGCGTATTTGACTCCAGGTGGAACCAATTAGCTTTTGGCAGTTGAAAACAAAAACTTACATGCTAAAATGCATTCAAAACCTTAAAGTCCATAGAGAATGTCCAGAAAACACAAACACACACAGAGGCTGTAGCAAGATCTGGGATTGAGATAGCCACAACACACCAGATAGTTTTGTTTTCATCCAGGAGTATCTGGACAAATTGTTGTGGATTTCGGGTGAAATTTAACCAAAAATCACCGTGAAAGTAGTTTTGGAGAAAATCACAATCTTCCTGTTCTGCAAATGCATCCAATGTCATGTTGACAGAAAGAAATATCATGTTTTCTCAGGTTTCTGAAGCTTTCTTCCTAGAAAACTCGAATGTGTGGAGGATTTGACTCCAGGTGGAACCAATTAGCGTTTGCCAGCAGAAAACAAAAAGGGTCCTGCTAAAATGCATTCAAAACCTTAAAGTCCATAGAGAATATCCAGAAAACAGAAACACACACAGAGGCTGTAGCAAGATCTGGGATTGAGATAGGCACAACACACCAGATAGTTTTGTTTTCATACAGGAGTATCTGGACAAATTGTTCTGGATTTCGGGTGAAATTTAACCAAAAATCACCGTGAAAGTGGTTTTGGAGGAAATCACAATGTTCCTGTTTGGCAAATGCATTCAATGTCATGTTTACAGAAAGAAATATCATGTTTTCTCAGGTTTCTGAAGCTTTCTTCCTAGAAAACTCGAACGTGTGGAGTATTTGACTCCAGGTGGAACCAATTAGCTTTTTTCAGCTAAAAACAAAAACTTACATGCTAAAATTCATTCAAAACCTTAAAGTCCATAGAGAATGTCCAGAAAACACAAACACACACAGAGGCTGTAGCAAGATCTGGGATTGAGATAGCCACAACACACCAGATCGTTTTGTTTTCATCCAGGAGTATCTGGACAAATTGTTGTGTATTTCGGGTGAAATTTAACCAAAAATCACCGCGAAAGTGGTTTTGGAGAATAGCACAATGTTCCTGTTCCGCAAATGCATCCAATGTCATGTTTACAAATACAAATATCATGTTTTCTCAGGTTTCTGAAGCTTTCTTCCTAGAAAACTCGAATGTGTGGAGGATTTGACTCCAGGTGGAACCAATTAGCGTTTGGCAGCTAAAAACAAAAACTTACATGCTAAAATGCATTCAAAACCTTAAAGTCCATAGAGAATGTCCAGAAAACACAAACACACACAGAGGCTGTAGCAAGATCTGGGATTGAGATAGCCACAACACACCAGATAGTTTTGTTTTCATACAGGAGTATCTGGACAAATTGTTGTGGATTTCGGGTGAAATTTAACCAAAAATCACCGTGAAAGTGGTTTTGGAGGAAATCACAATGTTCCTGTTTGGCAAATGCATCCAATGTCATGTTTACAGAAAGAAATATCATGTTTTCTCAGGTTTCTGAAGCTTTCTTCCTAGAAAACTCGAATGTGTGGAGGATTTGACTCCAGGTGGAACCAATTAGCGTTTGGCAGCTAAAAACAAAAACTTACATGCTAAAATGCATTCAAAACCGTAAAGTCCATAGAGAATGTCCAGAAAACACAAACAAAAACAGAAGTTGTAGCAAGATCTGGGATTGAGATAGCCACAACACACCAGATAGTTTTGTTTTCATCCAGGAGTATCTGGACAAATTGTTGTGGATTTCGGATGAAATTTAACCAAAAATCTCCGTGAAAGTGGTTTTGGAGAAAAGCACAATCTTCCTGTTCGGCAAATGCATCCAATGTCATGTTTACAGAAAGAAATATCATGTTTTCTCAGGTTTCTGAAGCTTTCTTCCTAGAAAACTCGTATGTGTGGAGTATTTGACTCCAGGTAACCAATCAGCGTTTTCCAGCAGAAAACAAAAAGGGACCTGCTAAAATGCATTCAAAACCTTAAAGTCCATAGAGAATATACAGAAAACACAAACACACACAGAGGCTGTAGCAAGATCTGGGATTGAGATAGCTACAAATCACCAGATAGTTTTGTTTTATTCATAAGTATCTGGACAAATTGTTGTGGATTTCGGGTGAAATTTAACCAAAAATCACCGTGAATGTGGTTTTGGAGAAGATCACAATCTTCCTGTTTGGCAAATGCATCCAATGTCTTGTTTACAGAAAGAAATATCATGTTTTCTCAGGTTTCTGAAGCTTTCTTCCTAGAAAACTCGAATGTGTGGAGTATTTGACTCAAGGTGGAATCAATTAGCTTTTGGCAGCTAAAAACAGAAACTACATGCTAAAATGCATTCAAAACCGTAA
Source organism: Oryctolagus cuniculus (assembly GCF_051225735.1). NCBI lineage: Eukaryota > Metazoa > Chordata > Mammalia > Lagomorpha > Leporidae > Oryctolagus > Oryctolagus cuniculus. Next base: position 96,852,204 of record NC_142868.1, read on the forward strand.
AGTCCATAGAGAATGTCCAGAAAACACAAACAAAAACAGAAGTTGTAGCAAGATCTGGGATTGAGATAGCCACAACACACCAGATAGCTTTTGGTTTTCATCCAGGAGTATTTGGACAAATTGTTGTGGATTTCGGGTGAAATTTAACCAAAAATCACCGTGAAAGTGGTTTTGGAGAATACCACAATCATCGTGTTCGGCAAATGCATCCAATGTCATGTTTACAAAGAAAAATATCATATTTTCTCAGGTTTCTGAAGCTTTCTTCCTAGAAAACTCGAATGTGTGGAGTATTTGACTCCAGGTGGAACCAATTAGCGTTTGGCAGCTAAAAACAAAAACTTACATGCTAAAATGCATTCAAAACCGTAAAGTCCATAGAGAATGTCCAGAAAACACAAACAAACAAAGAGGCTGTAGCAAGATCTGGGATTGAGATAGCTACAAATCACCAGATAGTTTTGTTTTAATCATAAGTATCTGGACAAATTGTTGTGGATTTCGGGTGAAATTTAACCAAAAATCACCGTGAATGTGGTTTTGGAGAAGATCACAATCTTCCTGTTTGGCAAATGCATCCAATGTCATGTTTACAGAAAGAAATATCATGTTTTCTCAGGTTTCTGAAGCTTTCTTCCTAGAAAACTCGAATGTGTGGAGGATTTGACTCCAGGTGGAACCAATTAGCGTTCGCCAGCAGAAAACAAAATGGGTCCTGCTAAAATGCATTCAAAACCTTAAAGTCCATAGAGAATATCCAGAAAACACAAACACACACAGAGGCTGTAGCAAGATCTGTGATTGACATAGCTACAAATCACCAGAGAGTTTTGTTTTCATCCAGGAGTATCTGGACAAATTGTTGTGGATTTCCGGTGAAATTTAACCAAAAATCACCGTGAAAGTGGTTTTGGAGAAAAGCACAATCTTCCTGTTCGGCAAATGCATCCAATGTCATGTTTACGAATAAAAATATCATATTTTCTCAGGTTTCTGAAGCTTTCTTCCTAAAAAACTCGAATGTGTGGAGGATTTGACTCCAGGTGGAACCAATTAGCGTTTGGCAGCTAAAAACAAAAACTTACATGCTAAAATGCATTCAAAACCGTAAAGTCCATAGAGAATGTCCAGAAAACACAAACAAACAAAGAGACTGTAGCAAGATCTGGGATTGAGATGGCTACCAATCACCAGATAGTTTTGTTTTCATCCAGGAGTATCTGGACAAATTGTTGTGTATTTTGGGTGAAATTTAACCAAAAATCACCATGAAAGTGGTTTTTGAGAAAAGCACAATCTTCCTGTTCAGCAAATGCATCCAATGTCATGTTTACAGAAAGAAATATCATGTTTACTCAGGTTTCTGAAGCTTTCTTCCTAGAAAACTCGAATGTGTGGAGTATTTGACTCCAGGTGGAACCAATTAGCTTTTTTCAGCTAAAAACAAAAACTTACATGCTAAAATGCCATCAAAACCTTAAAGTCCATAGAGAATGTCCAGAAAACTCAAACAAACCAAGAGGCTGTAGCAAGATCTGGGATTGAGATAGCCACAACACACCAGATAGTTTTCTTTTCATCCAGGAGTATCTGGACAAATTGTTGTGTATTTTGGGTGAAATTTAACCAAAAATCACCGTGAAAGTGGTTTTGGAGAAAATCACAATCTTCCTGTTCGGAAAATGCATCCAATGTCATGTTTACAAATACAAATATCATGTTTTCTCAGGTTTGTGAAGCTTTCTTCCTAGAAAACTCAAATGTGTGGAGTATTTGACTCCAGGTGGAACCAATTAGCGTTCGCCAGCAGAAAACAAACAGGGTCCTGCTAAAATGCAATCAAAACCTTAAAGTCCATAGAGAATATCCAGAAAACACAAACACACACAGAGGCTGTAGCAAGATCTGTGATTTACATAGCGACAAATCACCAGATAGTTTTTGGTTTTCATCCAGGAGTATCTGGACAAATTGTTGTGGATTTCAGGTGAAATTTAACCAAAAATCACCGTGAAAGCAGTTTTGGAGAAAAGCACAATCTTCCTGTTCGGCAAATGCATCCAATGTCATGTTTACAGAAAGAAATATCATGTTTTCTCAGGTTTCTGAAGCTTTCTTCCTAGAAAACTCGAATGTGTGGAGTAGTTGACTCCAGGTGGAACCAATTAGCTTTTGGCAGCTAAAAACAAAAACTTACATGCTAAAATGCATTCAAAACCTTAAAGTCCATAGAGAATGTCCAGAAAACACAAACACACACAGAGGCTGTAGCAAGATCTGGGATTGAGATAGCCACAACACACCAGATAGTTTTCTTTTCATCCAGGAGTATCTGGACAAATTGTTGTGTATTTTGGGTGAAATTTAACGAAAAATCACCGTGAAAGTGGTTTTGGAGAAATCACAATCTTCCTGTTCGGCAAATGCATCGAATGTCATGTATACAAATACAAATATCATGTTTTCTCAGGTCTCTGGAGCTTTCTTCCTAGAAAACTCGAATGTGTGGAGTATTTGATTCCAGGTAACCAATCAGCGTTTGCCAGCAGAAAACAAAAAGGGACCTACTAAAATGCATTCAAAACCTTAAAGTCCATAGAGAATATCCAGAAAACACAAACACACACAGAGGCTGTAGCAAGATCTGGGATTGAGATAGCTACAAATCACCAGATAGTTTTGTTTTATTCATAAGTATCTGGACAAATTGTTGTGGATTTCGGGTGAAATTTAACCAAAAATCACCGTGAATGTGGTTTTGGAGAAGATCACAATCTTCCTGTTTGGCAAATGCATCCAATGTCATGTTTACAGAAAGAAATATCATGTTTTCTCAGGTTTCTGAAGCTTTCTTCCTAGAAAACTCGAATGTGTGGAGTATTTGACTCAGGTGGAACCAATTAGCTTTTGGCAGCTAAAAACAAAAACTTACATGCTAAAATGCCATCAAAACCTTAAAGTCCATAGAGAATGTCCAGAAAACACAAACACACACAGAGGCTGTAGCAAGATCTGGGATTGAGATAGCCACAACACACCAGATAGTTTTCTTTTCATCCAGGAGTATCTGGACAAATTGTTGTGTATTTTGGGTGAAATTTAACGAAAAATCACCGTGAAAGTGGTTTTGGAGAAATCACAATCTTCCTGTTCGGCAAATGCATCGAATGTCATATATACAAATACAAATATCATGTTTTCTCAGGTTTCTGAAGCTTTCTTCCTAGAAAACTCGAATGTGTGGAGTATTTGACTCCAGGTAACCAATCAGCGTTTGCCAGCAGAAAACAAAAAGGGACCTGCTAAAATGCATTCAAAACCTTAAAGTCCATAGAGAATATCCAGAAAACACAAACACACACAGAGGCTGTAGCAAGATCTGGGATTGAGATAGCCACAACACACCAGATCGTTTTGTTTTCATCCAGGAGTATCTGGACAAATTGTTGTGGATTTCGGATGAAATTTAACCAAAAATCTCCGTGAAAGTGGTTTTGGAGAAAAGCACAATCATCCGGTTCAGGAAATGTATCCAATGTCATGTTTACAAATAAAAATATCATGTTTTCTCAGGTTTCTGAAGCTTTCTTCCTAGAAAACTCGAATGTGCGGAGGATTTGACTCCAGGTGGAACCAATTAGCGTTCGGCAGCAGAAAACAAAATGGGTCCTGCTAAAATGCATTCAAAACCTTAAAGTCCATAGAGAATATCCAGAAAACACAAACACACACAGAGGCTGTAGCAAGATCTGTGATTGACATAGCTACAAATCACCAGATAGTTTTGTTTTCATCCATGAGTATCTGGACAAATTGTTGTGGATTTCGGGTGAAATTTAACCAAAAATCACCGTGAAAGTGGTTTTGGAGAAAAGCACAATCTTCCTGTTCGGCAAATGCATCCAATGTCATGTTTACGAATAAAAATATCATATTTTCTCAGGTTTCTGAAGCTTTCTTCCTAAAAAACTCGAATGTGTGGAGTATTTGACTCCAGGTGGAAGCAATTAGCGTTTGGCAGCTAAAAACAAAAACTTACATGCTAAAATGCATTCAAAACCTTAAAGTCCATAGAGAATGTCCAGAAAACACAAACAAACAAAGAGGCTGTAGCAAGATCTGGGATTGAGATAGCTACAAATCACCAGATAGTTTTGTTTTCATCCAGGAGTATCTGGACAAATTGTTGTGGATTTCGGATGAAATTTAACCAAAAATCACCGTGAAAGTGGTTTTGGAGAAAAGCACAATCTTCCTGTTCAGCAAATGCATCCAATGTCATGTTTACAGAAAGAAATATCATGTTTTCTCAGGTTTCTGAAGCTTTCTTCCTAGAAAACTCGAATGTGTGGAGTATTTGACTCCAGGTGGAACCAATTAGCGTTTGCCAGCAGAAAACAAAAAGGGTCCTGCTAAAATGCATTCAAAACCTTAAAGTCCATAGAGAATATCCAGAAAACAGAAACACACACAGAGGCTGTAGCAAGATCTGGGATTGAGATAGGCACAACACACCAGATAGTTTTGTTTTCATACAGGAGTATCTGGACAAATTGTTGTGGATTTCGGGTGAAATTTAACCAAAAATCACCGTGAAAGTGGTTTTGGAGGAAATCACAATGTTCCTGTTTGGCAAATGCATCCAATGTCATGTTTACAGAAAGAAATATCATGTTTTCTCAGGTTTCTGAAGCTTTCTTCCTAGAAAACTCGAACGTGTGGAGTATTTGACTCCAGGTGGAACCAATTAGCTTTTTTCAGCTAAAAACAAAAACTTACATGCTAAAATTCATTCAAAACCTTAAAGTCCATAGAGAATGTCCAGAAAACACAAACACACACAGAGGCTGTAGCAAGATCTGGGATTGAGATAGCCACAACACACCAGATCGTTTTGTTTTCATCCAGGAGTATCTGGACAAATTGTTGTGTATTTCGGGTGAAATTTAACCAAAAATCACCGCGAAAGTGGTTTTGGAGAAAAGCACAATGTTCCTGTTCCGCAAATGCATCCAATGTCATGTTTACAAATACAAATATCATGTTTTCTCAGGTTTCTGAAGCTTTCTTCCTAGAAAACTCGAATGTGTGGAGGATTTGACTCCAGGTGGAACCAATTAGCATTTGGCAGCTAAAAACAAAAACTTACATGCTAAAATGCATTCAAAACCTTAAAGTCCATAGAGAATGTCCAGAAAACACAAACACACACAGAGGCTGTAGCAAGATCTGGGATTGAGATAGCCACAACACACCAGATAGTTTTGTTTTCATACAGGAGTATCTGGACAAATTGTTGTGTATTTTGGGTGAAATTTAACGAAAAATCACCGTGAAAGTGGTTTTGGAGAAATCACAATCTTCCTGTTCGGCAAATGCATCGAATGTCATGTTTACAAATAAAAATATCATGTTTTCTCAGGTTTCTGAAGGTTTCTTCCTAGAAAACTCGAATGTGTGGAGTATTTGATTCCAGGTAACCAATCAGCGTTTGCCAGCAGAAAACAAAAAGGGACCTGCTAAAATGCATTCAAAACCTTAAAGTCCATAGAGAATATCCAGAAAACACAAACACACACAGAGGCTGTAGCAAGATCTGGGATTGAGATAGCTACAAATCACCAGATAGTTTTGTTTTAATCATAAGTATCTGGACAAATTGTTGTGGATTTCGGGTGAAATTTAACCAAAAATCACCGTGAATGTGGTTTTGGAGAAGATCACAATCTTCCTGTTTGGCAAATGCATCCAATGTCATGTTTACAGAAAGAAATATCATGTTTTCTCAGGTTTCTGAAGCTTTCTTCCTAGAAAACTCGAATGTGTGGAGTATTTGACTCAAGGTGGAATCAATTAGCTTTTGGCAGCTATAAACAAAAACTTACATGCTAAAATGCATTCAAAACCGTAAAGTCCATAGAGAATGTCCAGAAAACACAAACAAAAACAGAAGTTGTAGCAAGATCTGGGATTGAGATAGCCACAACACACCAGATAGTTTTGTTTTCATCCAGGAGTATCTGGACAAATTGTTGTGGATTTCGGATGAAATTTAACCAAAAATCTCCGTGAAAGTGGTTTTGGAGAAAAGCACAATCATCCGGTTCAGGAAATGTATCCAATGTCATGTTTACAAATAAAAATATCATGTTTTCTCAGGTTTCTGAAGCTTTCTTCCTAGAAAACTCGAATGTGTGGAGGATTTGACTCCAGGTGGAACCAATTAGCGTTCGCCAGCAGAAAACAAAATGGGTCCTGCTAAAATGCATTCAAAACCTTAAAGTCCATAGAGAATGTCCAGAAAACTCAAACAAACCAAGAGGCTGTAGCAAGATCTGTGATTTACATAGCGACAAATCACCAGATAGTTTTTGGTTTTCATCCAGGAGTATCCAGACTAATTGTTGTGGATTTCAGGTGAAATTTAACCAAAAATCACCGTGAAAGCAGTTTTGGAGAAAAGCACAATCTTCCTGTTCGGCAAATGCATCCAATGTCATGGTTACAGAAAGAAATATCATGTTTTCTCAGGTTTCTGAAGCTTTCTTCCTAGAAAACTCGAATGTGTGGAGTATTTGACTCAAGGTGGAACCAATTAGCTTTTGGCAGCTATAAACAAAAACTTACATGCTAAAATGCATTCAAAACCGTAAAGTCCATAGAGAATGTCCAGAAAACACAAACAAAAACAGAAGTTGTAGCAAGATCTGGGATTGAGATAGCCACAACACACCAGATAGTTTTGTTTTCATCCAGGAGTATCTGGACAAATTGTTGTGGATTTCGGATGAAATTTAACCAAAAATCTCCGTGAAAGTGGTTTTGGAGAAAAGCACAATCATCCGGTTCAGGAAATGTATCCAATGTCATGTTTACAAATAAAAATATCATGTTTTCTCAGGTTTCTGAAGCTTTCTTCCTAGAAAACTCGAATGTGTGGAGTATTTGACTCCAGGTGGAACCAATTAGCGTTCGCCAGCAGAAAACAAAATGGGTCCTGCTAAAATGCCATCAAAACCTTAAAGTCCATAGAGAATATCCAGAAAACACAAACACACACAGAGGCTGTAGCAAGATCTGTGATTGACATAGCTACAAATCACCAGATAGTTTTGTTTTCATCCAGGAGTATCTGGACAAATTGTTGTGGATTTCGGGTGAAATTTAACCAAAAATCACCGTGAAAGTAGTTTTGGAGAAAATCACAATCTTCCTGTTCTGCAAATGCATCCAATGTCATGTTTACAGAAAGAAATATCATGTTTTCTCAGGTTTCTGAAGCTTTCTTCCTAGAAAACTCGAATGTGTGGAGGATTTGACTCCAGGTGGAACCAATTAGCGTTTGCCAGCAGAAAACAAAAAGGGTCCTGCTAAAATGCATTCAAAACCTTAAAGTCCATAGAGAATATCCAGAAAACAGAAACACACACAGAGGCTGTAGCAAGATCTGGGATTGAGATAGGCACAACACACCAGATAGTTTTGTTTTCATACAGGAGTATCTGGACAAATTGTTGTGGATTTCCGGTGAAATTTAACCAAAAATCACCGTGAAAGTGGTTTTGGAGGAAATCACAATGTTCCTGTTTGGCAAATGCATTCAATGTCATGTTTACAGAAAGAAATATCATGTTTTCTCAGGTTTCTGAAGCTTTCTTCCTAGAAAACTCGAATGTGTGGAGGATTTGACTCCAGGTGGAACCAATTAGCTTTTTTCAGCTAAAAACAAAAACTTACATGCTAAAATTCATTCAAAACCTTAAAGTCCATAGAGAATGTCCAGAAAACACAAACACACACAGAGGCTGTAGCAAGATCTGGGATTGAGATAGCCACAACACACCAGATCGTTTTGTTTTCATCCAGGAGTATCTGGACAAATTGTTGTGTATTTCGGGTGAAATTTAACCAAAAATCACCGCGAAAGTGGTTTTGGAGAATAGCACAATGTTCCTGTTCCGCAAATGCATCGAATGTCATGTTTACAAATACAAATATCATGTTTTCTCAGGTTTCTGAAGCTTTCTTCCTAGAAAACTCGAATGTGTGGAGGATTTGACTCCAGGTGGAACCAATTAGCGTTTGGCAGCTAAAAACAAAAACTTACATACTAAAATGCATTCAAAACCTTAAAGTCCATAGAGAATGTCCAGAAAACACAAACACACACAGAGGCTGTAGCAAGATCTGGGATTGAGATAGCCACAACACACCAGATAGTTTTGTTTTCATACAGGAGTATCTGGAAAAATTGTTGTGGATTTCCGGTGAAATTTAACCAAAAATCACCGTGAAAGTGGTTTTGGAGGAAATCACAATGTTCCTGTTTGGCAAATGCATCCAATGTCATGTTTACAGAAAGAAATATCATGTTTTCTCAGGTTTCTGAAGCTTTCTTCCTAGAAAACTCGAATGTGTGGAGGATTTGACTCCAGGTGGAACCAATTAGCGTTTGGCAGCTAAAAACAAAAACTTACATGCTAAAATGCATTCAAAACCGTAAAGTCCATAGAGAATGTCCAGAAAACACAAACAAAAACAGAAGTTGTAGCAAGATCTGGGATTGAGATAGCCACAACACACCAGATAGTTTTGTTTTCATCCAGGAGTATCTGGACAAATTGTTGTGGATTTCGGATGAAATTTAACCAAAAATCTCCGTGAAAGTGGTTTTGGAGAAAAGCACAATCATCCGGTTCAGGAAATGTATCCAATGTCATGTTTACAAATAAAAATATCATGTTTTGTCAGGTTTCTGAAGCTTTCTTCCTAGAAAATTCGAATGTGCGGAGTATTTGACTCCAGGTGGAACCAATTAGCGTTCGCCAGCAGAAAACAAAATGGGTCCTGCTAAAATGCATTCATAACCTTAAAGTCCATAGAGAATATCCAGAAAACACAAACACACACCGAGGCTGTAGCAAGATCTGTGATTGACATAGCTACAAATCACCAGATAGTTTTGTTCTCATCCAGGAGTATCTGGACAAATTGTTGTGGATTTCCGGTGAAATTTAACCAAAAATCACCATGAAAGTGGTTTTTGAGAAAAGCACAATCTTCCTGTTCGGCAAATGCATCCAATGTCATGTTTACGAATAAAAATATCATATTTTCTCAGGTTTCTGAAGCTTTCTTCCTAAAAAACTCGAATGTGTGGAGTATTTGACTCCAGGTGGAACCAATTAGCGTTTGGCAGCTAAAAACAAAAACTTACATGCTAAAATGCATTCAAAACCGTAAAGTCCATAGAGAATGTCCAGAAAACACAAACAAACAAAGAGACTGTAGCAAGATCTGGAATTGAGATGGCTACAAATCACCAGATAGTTTTGTTTTCATCCAGGAGTATCTGGACAAATTGTTGTGTATTTTGGGTGAAATTTAACCAAAAATCACCATGAAAGTGGTTTTTGAGAAAAGCACAATCTTCCTGTTCAGCAAATGCATCCAATGTCATGTTTACAGAAAGAAATATCATGTTTACTCAGGTTTCTGAAGCTTTCTTCCTAGAAAACTCGAATGTGTGGAGTATTTGACTCCAGGTGGAACCAATTAGCTTTTGGCAGCTAAAAACAAAAACTTACATGCTAAAATGCATTCAAAACCTTAAAGTCCATAGAGAATGTCCAGAAAACTCAAACACACACAGAGGCTGTAGCAAGATCTGGGATTGAGATAGCCACAACACACCAGATAGTTTTGTTTGCATCCAGGAGTATCCAGACTAATTGTTGTGGATTTCCGGTGAAATTTAACCAAAAATCACCGTGAAAGTGGTTTTGGAGAAAATCACAATCTTCCTGTTCGGAAAATGCATCCAATGTCATGTTTACAAATACAAATATCATGTTTTCTCAGGTTTCTGAAGCTTTCTTCCTAGAAAACTCAAATGTGTGGAGTATTTGACTCCAGGTGGAACCAATTAGCGTTTGCCAGCAGAAAACAAACAGGGTCCTGCTAAAATGCAATCAAAACCTTAAAGTCCATAGAGAATATCCAGAAAACACAAACACACACAGAGGCTGTAGCAAGATCTGTGATTTACATAGCGACAAATCACCAGATAGTTTTTGGTTTTCATCCAGGAGTATCTGGACAAATTGTTGTGGATTTCAGGTGAAATTTAACCAAAAATCACCGTGAAAGCAGTTTTGGAGAAAAGCACAATCTTCCTGTTCGGCAAATGCATCCAATGTCATGTTTACAGAAAGAAATATCATGTTTTCTCAGGTTTCTGAAGCTTTCTTCCTAGAAAACTCGAATGTGTGGAGTATTTGACTCCAGGTGGAACCAATTAGCTTTTGGCAGCTAAAAACAAAAACTTACATGCTAAAATGCCATCAAAACCTTAAAGTCCATAGAGAATGTCCAGAAAACACAAACACACACAGAGGCTGTAGCAAGATCTGGGATTGAGATAGCCACAACACACCAGATAGTTTTCTTTTCATCCAGGAGTATCTGGACAAATTGTTGTGTATTTTGGGTGAAATTTAACGAAAAATCACCGTGAAAGTGGTTTTGGAGAAATCACAATCTTCCTGTTCGGCAAATGCATCGAATGTCATGTATACAAATACAAATATCATGTTTTCTCAGGTTTCTGATGCTTTCTTCCTAGAAAACTCGAATGTGTGGAGTATTTGATTCCAGGTAACCAATCAGCGTTTGCCAGCAGAAAACAAAAAGTGACCTGCTAAAATGCATTCAAAACCTTAAAGTCCATAGAGAATATCCAGAAAACACAAACACACACAGAGGCTGTAGCAAGATCTGGGATTGAGATAGCTACAAATCACCAGATAGTTTTGTTTTAATCATAAGTATCTGGACAAATTGTTGTGGATTTCGGGTGAAATTTAACCAAAAATCACCGTGAATGCGGTTTTGGAGAAGATCACAATCTTCCTGTTTGGCAAATGCATCCAATGTCATGTTTACAGAAAGAAATATCATGTTTTCTCAGGTTTCTGAAGCTTTCTTCCTAGAAAACTCAAATGTGTGGAGTATTTGACTCCAGGTGGAACCAATTAGCGTTTGCCAGCAGAAAACAAACAGGGTCCTGCTAAAATGCAATCAAAACCTTAAAGTCCATAGAGAATATCCAGAAAACACAAACACACACAGAGGCTGTAGCAAGATCTGTGATTTACATAGCGACAAATCACCAGATAGTTTTTGGTTTTCATCCAGGAGTATCTGGACAAATTGTTGTGGATTTCAGGTGAAATTTAACCAAAAATCACCGTGAAAGCAGTTTTGGAGAAAAGCACAATCTTCCTGTTCGGCAAATGCATCCAATGTCATGTTTACAGAAAGAAATATCATATTTTCTCAGGTTTCTGAAGCTTTCTTCCTAGAAAACTCGAATGTGTGGAGTATTTGACTCAAGGTGGAATCAATTAGCTTTTGGCAGCTATAAACAAAAACTTACATGCTAAAATGCATTCAAAACCGTAAAGTCCATAGAGAATGTCCAGAAAACACAAACAAAAACAGAAGTTGTAGCAAGATCTGGGATTGAGATAGCCACAACACACCAGATAGTTTTGTTTTCATCCAGGAGTATCTGGACAAATTGTTGTGGATTTCGGATGAAATTTAACCAAAAATCTCCGTGAAAGTGGTTTTGGAGAAAAGCACAATCATCCGGTTCAGGAAATGTATCCAATGTCATGTTTACAAATAAAAATATCATGTTTTGTCAGGTTTCTGAAGCTTTCTTCCTAGAAAATTCGAATGTGCGGAGTATTTGACTCCAGGTGGAACCAATTAGCGTTCGCCAGCAGAAAACAAAATGGGTCCTGCTAAAATGCATTCATAACCTTAAAGTCCATAGAGAATATCCAGAAAACACAAACACACACCGAGGCTGTAGCAAGATCTGTGATTGACATAGCTACAAATCACCAGATAGTTTTGTTCTCATCCAGGAGTATCTGGACAAATTGTTGTGGATTTCCGGTGAAATTTAACCAAAAATCACCATGAAAGTGGTTTTTGAGAAAAGCACAATCTTCCTGTTCGGCAAATGCATCCAATGTCATGTTTACGAATAAAAATATCATATTTTCTCAGGTTTCTGAAGCTTTCTTCCTAAAAAACTCGAATGTGTGGAGTATTTGACTCCAGGTGGAACCAATTAGCGTTTGGCAGCTAAAAACAAAAACTTACATGCTAAAATGCATTGAAAACCGTAAAGTCCATAGAGAATGTCCAGAAAACACAAACAAACAAAGAGACTGTAGCAAGATCTGGAATTGAGATGGCTACAAATCACCAGATAGTTTTGTTTTCATCCAGGAGTATCTGGACAAATTGTTGTGTATTTTGGGTGAAATTTAACCAAAAATCACCATGAAAGTGGTTTTTGAGAAAAGCACAATCTTCCTGTTCAGCAAATGCATCCAATGTCATGTTTACAGAAAGAAATATCATGTTTACTCAGGTTTCTGAAGCTTTCTTCCTAGAAAACTCGAATGTGTGGAGTATTTGACTCCAGGTGGAACCAATTAGCTTTTGGCAGCTAAAAACAAAAACTTACATGCTAAAATGCATTCAAAACCTTAAAGTCCATAGAGAATGTCCAGAAAACTCAAACACACACAGAGGCTGTAGCAAGATCTGGGATTGAGATAGCCACAACACACCAGATAGTTTTGTTTGCATCCAGGAGTATCCAGACTAATTGTTGTGGATTTCCGGTGAAATTTAACCAAAAATCACCGTGAAAGTGGTTTTGGAGAAAATCACAATCTTCCTGTTCGGAAAATGCATCCAATGTCATGTTTACAAATACAAATATCATGTTTTCTCAGGTTTCTGAAGCTTTCTTCCTAGAAAACTCGAATGTGTGGAGTATTTGACTCCAGGTGGAACCAATTAGCGTTTGCCAGCAGAAAACAAACAGGGTCCTGCTAAAATGCAATCAAAACCTTAAAGTCCATAGAGAATATCCAGAAAACACAAACACACACAGAGGCTGTAGCAAGATCTGTGATTTACATAGCGACAAATCACCAGATAGTTTTTGGTTTTCATCCAGGAGTATCTGGACAAATTGTTGTGGATTTCAGGTGAAATTTAACCAAAAATCACCGTGAAAGCAGTTTTGGAGAAAAGCACAATCTTCCTGTTCGGCAAATGCATCCAATGTCATGTTTACAGAAAGAAATATCATGTTTTCTCAGGTTTCTGAAGCTTTCTTCCTAGAAAACTCGAATGTGTGGAGTATTTGACTCCAGGTGGAACCAATTAGCTTTTGGCAGCTAAAAACAAAAACTTACATGCTAAAATGCCATCAAAACCTTAAAGTCCATAGAGAATGTCCAGAAAACACAAACACACACAGAGGCTGTAGCAAGATCTGGGATTGAGATAGCCACAACACACCAGATAGTTTTCTTTTCATCCAGGAGTATCTGGACAAATTGTTGTGTATTTTGGGTGAAATTTAACGAAAAATCACCGTGAAAGTGGTTTTGGAGAAATCACAATCTTCCTGTTCGGCAAATGCATCGAATGTCATGTATACAAATACAAATATCATGTTTTCTCAGGTTTCTGAAGGTTTCTTCCTAGAAAACTCGAATGTGTGGAGTATTTGATTCCAGGTAACCAATCAGCGTTTGCCAGCAGAAAACAAAAAGGGACCTGCTAAAATGCATTCAAAACCTTAAAGTCCATAGAGAATATCCAGAAAACACAAACACACACAGAGGCTGTAGCAAGATCTGGGATTGAGATAGCTACAAATCACCAGATAGTTTTGTTTTAATCATAAGTATCTGGACAAATTGTTGTGGATTTCGGGTGAAATTTAACCAAAAATCACCGTGAATGCGGTTTTGGAGAAGATCACAATCTTCCTGTTTGGCAAATGCATCCAATGTCATGTTTACAGAAAGAAATATCATGTTTTCTCAGGTTTCTGAAGCTTTCTTCCTAGAAAACTCAAATGTGTGGAGTATTTGACTCCAGGTGGAACCAATTAGCGTTTGCCAGCAGAAAACAAACAGGGTCCTGCTAAAATGCAATCAAAACCTTAAAGTCCATAGAGAATATCCAGAAAACACAAACACACACAGAGGCTGTAGCAAGATCTGTGATTTACATAGCGACAAATCACCAGATAGTTTTTGGTTTTCATCCAGGAGTATCTGGACAAATTGTTGTGGATTTCAGGTGAAATTTAACCAAAAATCACCGTGAAAGCAGTTTTGGAGAAAAGCACAATCTTCCTGTTCGGCAAATGCATCCAATGTCATGTTTACAGAAAGAAATATCATGTTTTCTCAGGTTTCTGAAGCTTTCTTCCTAGAAAACTCGAATGTGTGGAGTATTTGACTCAAGGTGGAATCAATTAGCTTTTGGCAGCTATAAACAAAAACTTACATGCTAAAATGCATTCAAAACCGTAAAGTCCATAGAGAATGTCCAGAAAACACAAACAAAAACAGAAGTTGTAGCAAGATCTGGGATTGAGATAGCCACAACACACCAGATAGTTTTGTTTTCATCCAGGAGTATCTGGACAAATTGTTGTGGATTTCGGATGAAATTTAACCAAAAATCTCCGTGAAAGTGGTTTTGGAGAAAAGCACAATCATCCGGTTCAGGAAATGTATCCAATGTCATGTTTACAAATAAAAATATCATGTTTTCTCAGGTTTCTGAAGCTTTCTTCCTAGAAAACTCGAATGTGTGGAGTATTTGACTCCAGGTGGAACCAATTAGCGTTCACCAGCAGAAAACAAAATGGGTCCTGCTAAAATGCCATCAAAACCTTAAAGTCCATAGAGAATATCCAGAAAACACAAACACACACAGAGGCTGTAGCAAGATCTGTGATTGACATAGCTACAAATCACCAGATAGTTTTGTTTTCATCCAGGAGTATCTGGACAAATTGTTGTGGATTTCGGGTGAAATTTAACCAAAAATCACCGTGAAAGTAGTTTTGGAGAAAATCACAATCTTCCTGTTCTGCAAATGCATCCAATGTCATGTTTACAGAAAGAAATATCATGTTTTCTCAGGTTTCTGAAGCTTTCTTCCTAGAAAACTCGAATGTGTGGAGGATTTGACTCCAGGTGGAACCAATTAGCGTTCGCCAGCAGAAAACAAAATGGGTCCTGCTAAAATGCATTCAGAACCGTAAAGTCCATAGAGAATATCCAGAAAACACAAACACACACCGAGGCTGTAGCAAGATCTGTGATTGACATAGCTACAAATCACCAGATAGTTTTGTTTTCATCCAGGAGTATCTGGACAAATTGTTGTGGATTTCGGGTGAAATTTAACCAAAAATCACCGTGAAAGTGGTTTTGGAGGAAATCACAATGTTCCTGTTTGGCAAATGCATTCAATGTCATGTTTACAGAAAGAAATATCATGTTTTCTCAGGTTTCTGAAGCTTTCTTCCTAGAAAACTTGAACGTGTGGAGTATTTGACTCCAGGTGGAACCAATTAGCTTTTTTCAGCTAAAAACAAAAACTTACATGCTAAAATTCATTCAAAACCTTAAAGTCCATAGAGAATGTCCAGAAAACACAAACACACACAGAGGCTGTAGCAAGATCTGGGATTGAGATAGCCACAACCCACCAGATCGTTTTGTTTTCATCCAGGAGTATCTGGACAAATTGTTGTGTATTTCGGGTGAAATTTAACCAAAAATCACCGCGAAAGTGGTTTTGGAGAAAAGCACAATCATCCGGTTCAGGAAATGTATCCAATGTCATGTTTACAAATAAAAATATCATGTTTTCTCAGGTTTCTGAAGCTTTCTTCCTAGAAAACTCGAATGTGTGGAGGATTTGACTCCAGGTGGAACCAATTAGCGTTCGCCAGCAGAAAACAAAATGGGTCCTGCTAAAATGCATTCAAAACCTTAAAGTCCATAGAGAATGTCCAGAAAACTCAAACAAACCAAGAGGCTGTAGCAAGATCTGTGATTTACATAGCGACAAATCACCAGATAGTTTTTGGTTTTCATCCAGGAGTATCCAGACTAATTGTTGTGGATTTCAGGTGAAATTTAACCAAAAATCACCGTGAAAGCAGTTTTGGAGAAAAGCACAATCTTCCTGTTCGGCAAATGCATCCAATGTCATGTTTACAGAAAGAAATATCATGTTTTCTCAGGTTTCTGAAGCTTTCTTCCTAGAAAACTCGAATGTGTGGAGTATTTGACTCCAGGTGGAATCAATTAGCTTTTGGCAGCTATAAACAAAAACTTACATGCTAAAATGCATTCAAAACCGTAAAGTCCATAGAGAATGTCCAGAAAACACAAACAAAAACAGAAGTTGTAGCAAGATCTGGGATTGAGATAGCCACAACACACCAGATAGTTTTGTTTTCATCCAGGAGTATCTGGACAAATTGTTGTGGATTTCGGATGAAATTTAACCAAAAATCTCCGTGAAAGTGGTTTTGGAGAAAAGCACAATCATCCGGTTCAGGAAATGTATCCAATGTCATGTTTACAAATAAAAATATCATGTTTTGTCAGGTTTCTGAAGCTTTCTTCCTAGAAAACTCGAATGTGTGGAGGATTTGACTCCAGGTGGAACCAATTAGCGTTCGCCAGCAGAAAACAAAATGGGTCCTGCTAAAATGCCATCAAAACCTTAAAGTCCATAGAGAATATCCAGAAAACACAAACACACACAGAGGCTGTAGCAAGATCTGTGATTGACATAGCTACAAATCACCAGATAGTTTTGTTTTCATCCAGGAGTATCTGGACAAATTGTTGTGGATTTCGGGTGAAATTTAACCAAAAATCACCGTGAAAGTAGTTTTGGAGAAAATCACAATCTTCCTGTTCTGCAAATGCATCCAATGTCATGTTTACAGAAAGAAATATCATGTTTTCTCAGGTTTCTGAAGCTTTCTTCCTAGAAAACTCGAATGTGTGGAGTATTTGACTCCAGGTGGAACCAATTAGCGTTTGCCAGCAGAAAACAAAAAGGGTCCTGCTAAAATGCATTCAAAACCTTAAAGTCCATAGAGAATATCCAGAAAACAGAAACACACACAGAGGCTGTAGCAAGATCTGGGATTGAGATAGGCACAACACACCAGATAGTTTTGTTTTCATACAGGAGTATCTGGACAAATTGTTGTGGATTTCGGGTGAAATTTAACCAAAAATCACCGTGAAAGTGGTTTTGGAGGAAATCACAATGTTCCTGTTTGGCAAATGCATTCAATGTCATGTTTACAGAAAGAAATATCATGTTTTCTCAGGTTTCTGAAGCTTTCTTCCTAGAAAACTCGAACGTGTGGAGTATTTGACTCCAGGTGGAACCAATTAGCTTTTTTCAGCTAAAAACAAAAACTTACATGCTAAAATTCATTCAAAACCTTAAAGTCCATAGAGAATGTCCAGAAAACACAAACACACACAGAGGCTGTAGCAAGATCTGGGATTGAGATAGCCACAACACACCAGATCGTTTTGTTTTCATCCAGGAGTATCTGGACAAATTGTTGTGTATTTCGGGTGAAATTTAACCAAAAATCACCGCGAAAGTGGTTTTGGAGAATAGCACAATGTTCCTGTTCCGCAAATGCATCCAATGTCATGTTTACAAATAAAAATATCATGTTTTCTCAGGTTTCTGAAGCTTTCTTCCTAGAAAACTCGAATGTGTGGAGGATTTGACTCCAGGTGGAACCAATTAGCGTTTGGCAGCTAAAAACAAAAACTTACATGCTAAAATGCATTCAAAACCTTAAAGTCCATAGAGAATGTCCAGAAAACACAAACACACACAGAGGCTGTAGCAAGATCTGGGATTGAGATAGCCACAACACACCAGATAGTTTTGTTTTCATACAGGAGTATCTGGACAAATTGTTGTGGATTTCCGGTGAAATTTAACCAAAAATCACCGTGAAAGTGGTTTTGGAGGAAATCACAATGTTCCTGTTTGGCAAATGCATCCAATGTCATGTTTACAGAAAGAAATATCATGTTTTCTCAGGTTTCTGAAGCTTTCTTCCTAGAAAACTCGAATGTGTGGAGGATTTGACTCCAGGTGGAACCAATTAGCGTTTGGCAGCTAAAAACAAAAACTTACATGCTAAAATGCATTCAAAACCATAAAGTCCATAGAGAATGTCCAGAAAACACAAACAAAAACAGAAGTTGTAGCAAGATCTGGGATTGAGATAGCCACAACACACCAGATAGTTTTGTTTTCATCCAGGAGTATCTGGACAAATTGTTGTGGATTTCGGGTGAAATTTAACCAAAAATCTCCGTGAAAGTGGTTTTGGAGAAAAGCACAATCATCCGGTTCAGGAAATGTATCCAATGTCATGTTTACAAATAAAAATATCATGTTTTCTCAGGTTTCTGAAGCTTTCTTCCTAGAAAATTCGAATGTGCGGAGTATTTGACTCCAGGTGGAACCAATTAGCGTTCGCCAGCAGAAAACAAAATGGGTCCTGCTAAAATGCATTCATAACCTTAAAGTCCATAGAGAATATCCAGAAAACACAAACACACACCGAGGCTGTAGCAAGATCTGTGATTGACATAGCTACAAATCACCAGATAGTTTTGTTTTCATCCAGGAGTATCTGGACAAATTGTTGTGGATTTCCGGTGAAATTTAACCAAAAATCACCATGAAAGTGGTTTTTGAGAAAAGCACAATCTTCCTGTTCGGCAAATGCATCCAATGTCATGTTTACGAATAAAAATATCATATTTTCTCAGGTTTCTGAAGCTTTCTTCCTAAAAAACTCGAATGTGTGGAGTATTTGACTCCAGGTGGAACCAATTAGCGTTTGGCAGCTAAAAACAAAAACTTACATGCTAAAATGCATTCAAAACCGTAAAGTCCATAGAGAATGTCCAGAAAACACAAACAAACAAAGAGACTGTAGCAAGATCTGGAATTGAGATGGCTACAAATCACCAGATAGTTTTGTTTTCATCCAGGAGTATCTGGACAAATTGTTGTGTATTTTGGGTGAAATTTAACGAAAAATCACCGTGAAAGTGGTTTTGGAGAAATCACAATCTTCCTGTTCGGCAAATGCATCGAATGTCATGTATACAAATACAAATATCATGTTTTCTCAGGTTTCTGAAGGTTTCTTCCTAGAAAACTCGAATGTGTGGAGTATTTGATTCCAGGTAACCAATCAGCGTTTGCCAGCAGAAAACAAAAAGGGACCTGCTAAAATGCATTCAAAACCTTAAAGTCCATAGAGAATATCCAGAAAACACAAACACACACAGAGGCTGTAGCAAGATCTGGGATTGAGATAGCTACAAATCACCAGATAGTTTTGTTTTAATCATAAGTATCTGGACAAATTGTTGTGGATTTCGGGTGAAATTTAACCAAAAATCACCGTGAATGCGGTTTTGGAGAAGATCACAATCTTCCTGTTCGGAAAATGCATCCAATGTCATGTTTACAAATACAAATATCATGTTTTCTCAGGTTTCTGAAGCTTTCTTCCTAGAAAACTCAAATGTGTGGAGTATTTGACTCCAGGTGGAACCAATTAGCGTTTGCCAGCAGAAAACAAACAGGGTCCTGCTAAAATGCAATCAAAACCTTAAAGTCCATAGAGAATATCCAGAAAACACAAACACACACAGAGGCTGTAGCAAGATCTGTGATTTACATAGCGACAAATCACCAGATAGTTTTTGGTTTTCATCCAGGAGTATCTGGACAAATTGTTGTGGATTTCAGGTGAAATTTAACCAAAAATCACCGTGAAAGCAGTTTTGGAGAAAAGCACAATCTTCCTGTTCGGCAAATGCATCCAATGTCATGTTTACAGAAAGAAATATCATGTTTTCTCAGGTTTCTGAAGCTTTCTTCCTAGAAAACTCGAATGTGTGGAGTATTTGACTCAAGGTGGAATCAATTAGCTTTTGGCAGCTATAAACAAAAACTTACATGCTAAAATGCATTCAAAACCGTAAAGTCCATAGAGAATGTCCAGAAAACACAAACAAAAACAGAAGTTGTAGCAAGATCTGGGATTGAGATAGCCACAACACACCAGATAGTTTTGTTTTCATCCAGGAGTATCTGGACAAATTGTTGTGGATTTCGGATGAAATTTAACCAAAAATCTCCGTGAAAGTGGTTTTGGAGAAAAGCACAATCATCCGGTTCAGGAAATGTATCCAATGTCATGTTTACAAATAAAAATATCATGTTTTGTCAGGTTTCTGAAGCTTTCTTCCTAGAAAATTCGAATGTGCGGAGTATTTGACTCCAGGTGGAACCAATTAGCGTTCGCCAGCAGAAAACAAAATGGGTCCTGCTAAAATGCATTCATAACCTTAAAGTCCATAGAGAATATCCAGAAAACACAAACACACACCGAGGCTGTAGCAAGATCTGTGATTGACATAGCTACAAATCACCAGATAGTTTTGTTCTCATCCAGGAGTATCTGGACAAATTGTTGTGGATTTCCGGTGAAATTTAACCAAAAATCACCATGAAAGTGGTTTTTGATAAAAGCACAATCTTCCTGTTCGGCAAATGCATCCAATGTCATGTTTACGAATAAAAATATCATATTTTCTCAGGTTTCTGAAGCTTTCTTCCTAAAAAACTCGAATGTGTGGAGTATTTGACTCCAGGTGGAACCAATTAGCGTTTGGCAGCTAAAAACAAAAACTTACATGCTAAAATGCATTGAAAACCGTAAAGTCCATAGAGAATGTCCAGAAAACACAAACAAACAAAGAGACTGTAGCAAGATCTGGAATTGAGATGGCTACAAATCACCAGATAGTTTTGTTTTCATCCAGGAGTATCTGGACAAATTGTTGTGTATTTTGGGTGAAATTTAACCAAAAATCACCATGAAAGTGGTTTTTGAGAAAAGCACAATCTTCCTGTTCAGCAAATGCATCCAATGTCATGTTTACAGAAAGAAATATCATGTTTACTCAGGTTTCTGAAGCTTTCTTCCTAGAAAACTCGAATGTGTGGAGTATTTGACTCCAGGTGGAACCAATTAGCTTTTGGCAGCTAAAAACAAAAACTTACATGCTAAAATGCATTCAAAACCTTAAAGTCCATAGAGAATGTCCAGAAAACTCAAACACACACAGAGGCTGTAGCAAGATCTGGGATTGAGATAGCCACAACACACCAGATAGTTTTGTTTGCATCCAGGAGTATCCAGACTAATTGTTGTGGATTTCCGGTGAAATTTAACCAAAAATCACCGTGAAAGTGGTTTTGGAGAAAATCACAATCTTCCTGTTCGGAAAATGCATCCAATGTCATGTTTACAAATACAAATATCATGTTTTCTCAGGTTTCTGAAGCTTTCTTCCTAGAAAACTCAAATGTGTGGAGTATTTGACTCCAGGTGGAACCAATTAGCGTTTGCCAGCAGAAAACAAACAGGGTCCTGCTAAAATGCAATCAAAACCTTAAAGTCCATAGAGAATATCCAGAAAACACAAACACACACAGAGGCTGTAGCAAGATCTGTGATTTACATAGCGACAAATCACCAGATAGTTTTTGGTTTTCATCCAGGAGTATCTGGACAAATTGTTGTGGATTTCAGGTGAAATTTAACCAAAAATCACCGTGAAAGCAGTTTTGGAGAAAAGCACAATCTTCCTGTTCGGCAAATGCATCCAATGTCATGTTTACAGAAAGAAATATCATGTTTTCTCAGGTTTCTGAAGCTTTCTTCCTAGAAAACTCGAATGTGTGGAGTATTTGACTCCAGGTGGAACCAATTAGCTTTTGGCAGCTAAAAACAAAAACTTACATGCTAAAATGCCATCAAAACCTTAAAGTCCATAGAGAATGTCCAGAAAACACAAACACACACAGAGGCTGTAGCAAGATCTGGGATTGAGATAGCCACAACACACCAGATAGTTTTCTTTTCATCCAGGAGTATCTGGACAAATTGTTGTGTATTTTGGGTGAAATTTAACGAAAAATCACCGTGAAAGTGGTTTTGGAGAAATCACAATCTTCCTGTTCGGCAAATGCATCGAATGTCATGTATACAAATACAAATATCATGTTTTCTCAGGTTTCTGAAGGTTTCTTCCTAGAAAACTCGAATGTGTGGAGTATTTGATTCCAGGTAACCAATCAGCGTTTGCCAGCAGAAAACAAAAAGGGACCTGCTAAAATGCATTCAAAACCTTAAAGTCCATAGAGAATATCCAGAAAACACAAACACACACAGAGGCTGTAGCAAGATCTGGGATTGAGATAGCTACAAATCACCAGATAGTTTTGTTTTAATCATAAGTATCTGGACAAATTGTTGTGGATTTCGGGTGAAATTTAACCAAAAATCACCGTGAATGCGGTTTTGGAGAAGATCACAATCTTCCTGTTTGGCAAATGCATCCAATGTCATGTTTACAGAAAGAAATATCATGTTTTCTCAGGTTTCTGAAGCTTTCTTCCTAGAAAACTCAAATGTGTGGAGTATTTGACTCCAGGTGGAACCAATTAGCGTTTGCCAGCAGAAAACAAACAGGGTCCTGCTAAAATGCAATCAAAACCTTAAAGTCCATAGAGAATATCCAGAAAACACAAACACACACAGAGGCTGTAGCAAGATCTGTGATTTACATAGCGACAAATCACCAGATAGTTTTTGGTTTTCATCCAGGAGTATCTGGACAAATTGTTGTGGATTTCAGGTGAAATTTAACCAAAAATCACCGTGAAAGCAGTTTTGGAGAAAAGCACAATCTTCCTGTTCGGCAAATGCATCCAATGTCATGTTTACAGAAAGAAATATCATGTTTTCTCAGGTTTCTGAAGCTTTCTTCCTAGAAAACTCGAATGTGTGGAGTATTTGACTCAAGGTGGAATCAATTAGCTTTTGGCAGCTATAAACAAAAACTTACATGCTAAAATGCATTCAAAACCGTAAAGTCCATAGAGAATGTCCAGAAAACACAAACAAAAACAGAAGTTGTAGCAAGATCTGGGATTGAGATAGCCACAACACACCAGATAGTTTTGTTTTCATCCAGGAGTATCTGGACAAATTGTTGTGGATTTCGGATGAAATTTAACCAAAAATCTCCGTGAAAGTGGTTTTGGAGAAAAGCACAATCATCCGGTTCAGGAAATGTATCCAATGTCATGTTTACAAATAAAAATATCATGTTTTCTCAGGTTTCTGAAGCTTTCTTCCTAGAAAACTCGAATGTGTGGAGTATTTGACTCCAGGTGGAACCAATTAGCGTTCACCAGCAGAAAACAAAATGGGTCCTGCTAAAATGCCATCAAAACCTTAAAGTCCATAGAGAATATCCAGAAAACACAAACACACACAGAGGCTGTAGCAAGATCTGTGATTGACATAGCTACAAATCACCAGATAGTTTTGTTTTCATCCAGGAGTATCTGGACAAATTGTTGTGGATTTCGGGTGAAATTTAACCAAAAATCACCGTGAAAGTAGTTTTGGAGAAAATCACAATCTTCCTGTTCTGCAAATGCATCCAATGTCATGTTGACAGAAAGAAATATCATGTTTTCTCAGGTTTCTGAAGCTTTCTTCCTAGAAAACTCGAATGTGTGGAGGATTTGACTCCAGGTGGAACCAATTAGCGTTCGCCAGCAGAAAACAAAATGGGTCCTGCTAAAATGCATTCAGAACCGTAAAGTCCATAGAGAATATCCAGAAAACACAAACACACACCGATGCTGTAGCAAGATCTGTGATTGACATAGCTACAAATCACCAGATAGTTTTGTTTTCATCCAGGAGTATCTGGACAAATTGTTGTGGATTTCGGGTGAAATTTAACCAAAAATCACCGTGAAAGTGGTTTTGGAGGAAATCACAATGTTCCTGTTTGGCAAATGCATTCAATGTCATGTTTACAGAAAGAAATATCATGTTTTCTCAGGTTTCTGAAGCTTTCTTCCTAGAAAACTCGAACGTGTGGAGTATTTGACTCCAGGTGGAACCAATTAGCTTTTTTCAGCTAAAAACAAAAACTTACATGCTAAAATTCATTCAAAACCTTAAAGTCCATAGAGAATGTCCAGAAAACACAAACACACACAGAGGCTGTAGCAAGATCTGGGATTGAGATAGCCACAACCCACCAGATCGTTTTGTTTTCATCCAGGAGTATCTGGACAAATTGTTGTGTATTTCGGGTGAAATTTAACCAAAAATCACCGCGAAAGTGGTTTTGGAGAAAAGCACAATCATCCGGTTCAGGAAATGTATCCAATGTCATGTTTACAAATAAAAATATCATGTTTTCTCAGGTTTCTGAAGCTTTCTTCCTAGAAAACTCGAATGTGTGGAGGATTTGACTCCAGGTGGAACCAATTAGCGTTCGCCAGCAGAAAACAAAATGGGTCCTGCTAAAATGCATTCAAAACCTTAAAGTCCATAGAGAATGTCCAGAAAACTCAAACAAACCAAGAGGCTGTAGCAAGATCTGTGATTTACATAGCGACAAATCACCAGATAGTTTTTGGTTTTCATCCAGGAGTATCCAGACTAATTGTTGTGGATTTCAGGTGAAATTTAACCAAAAATCACCGTGAAAGCAGTTTTGGAGAAAAGCACAATCTTCCTGTTCGGCAAATGCATCCAATGTCATGTTTACAGAAAGAAATATCATGTTTTCTCAGGTTTCTGAAGCTTTCTTCCTAGAAAACTCGAATGTGTGGAGTATTTGACTCCAGGTGGAATCAATTAGCTTTTGGCAGCTATAAACAAAAACTTACATGCTAAAATGCATTCAAAACCGTAAAGTCCATAGAGAATGTCCAGAAAACACAAACAAAAACAGAAGTTGTAGCAAGATCTGGGATTGAGATAGCCACAACACACCAGATAGTTTTGTTTTCATCCAGGAGTATCTGGACAAATTGTTGTGGATTTCGGATGAAATTTAACCAAAAATCTCCGTGAAAGTGGTTTTGGAGAAAAGCACAATCATCCGGTTCAGGAAATGTATCCAATGTCATGTTTACAAATAAAAATATCATGTTTTGTCAGGTTTCTGAAGCTTTCTTCCTAGAAAACTCGAATGTGTGGAGGATTTGACTCCAGGTGGAACCAATTAGCGTTCGCCAGCAGAAAACAAAATGGGTCCTGCTAAAATGCCATCAAAACCTTAAAGTCCATAGAGAATATCCAGAAAACACAAACACACACAGAGGCTGTAGCAAGATCTGTGATTGACATAGCTACAAATCACCAGATAGTTTTGTTTTCATCCAGGAGTATCTGGACAAATTGTTGTGGATTTCGGGTGAAATTTAACCAAAAATCACCGTGAAAGTAGTTTTGGAGAAAATCACAATCTTCCTGTTCTGCAAATGCATCCAATGTCATGTTTACAGAAAGAAATATCATGTTTTCTCAGGTTTCTGAAGCTTTCTTCCTAGAAAACTCGAATGTGTGGAGTATTTGACTCCAGGTGGAACCAATTAGCGTTTGCCAGCAGAAAACAAAAAGGGTCCTGCTAAAATGCATTCAAAACCTTAAAGTCCATAGAGAATATCCAGAAAACAGAAACACACACAGAGGCTGTAGCAAGATCTGGGATTGAGATAGGCACAACACACCAGATAGTTTTGTTTTCATACAGGAGTATCTGGACAAATTGTTGTGGATTTCGGGTGAAATTTAACCAAAAATCACCGTGAAAGTGGTTTTGGAGGAAATCACAATGTTCCTGTTTGGCAAATGCATTCAATGTCATGTTTACAGAAAGAAATATCATGTTTTCTCAGGTTTCTGAAGCTTTCTTCCTAGAAAACTCGAACGTGTGGAGTATTTGACTCCAGGTGGAACCAATTAGCTTTTTTCAGCTAAAAACAAAAACTTACATGCTAAAATTCATTCAAAACCTTAAAGTCCATAGAGAATGTCCAGAAAACACAAACACACACAGAGGCTGTAGCAAGATCTGGGATTGAGATAGCCACAACACACCAGATCGTTTTGTTTTCATCCAGGAGTATCTGGACAAATTGTTGTGTATTTCGGGTGAAATTTAACCAAAAATCACCGCGAAAGTGGTTTTGGAGAATAGCACAATGTTCCTGTTCCGCAAATGCATCCAATGTCATGTTTACAAATACAAATATCATGTTTTCTCAGGTTTCTGAAGCTTTCTTCCTAGAAAACTCGAATGTGTGGAGGATTTGACTCCAGGTGGAACCAATTAGCGTTTGGCAGCTAAAAACAAAAACTTACATGCTAAAATGCATTCAAAACCTTAAAGTCCATAGAGAATGTCCAGAAAACACAAACACACACAGAGGCTGTAGCAAGATCTGGGATTGAGATAGCCACAACACACCAGATAGTTTTGTTTTCATACAGGAGTATCTGGACAAATTGTTGTGGATTTCCGGTGAAATTTAACCAAAAATCACCGTGAAAGTGGTTTTGGAGGAAATCACAATGTTCCTGTTTGGCAAATGCATCCAATGTCATGTTTACAGAAAGAAATATCATGTTTTCTCAGGTTTCTGAAGCTTTCTTCCTAGAAAACTCGAATGTGTGGAGGATTTGACTCCAGGTGGAACCAATTAGCGTTTGGCAGCTAAAAACAAAAACTTACATGCTAAAATGCATTCAAAACCGTAAAGTCCATAGAGAATGTCCAGAAAACACAAACAAAAACAGAAGTTGTAGCAAGATCTGGGATTGAGATAGCCACAACACACCAGATAGTTTTGTTTTCATCCAGGAGTATCTGGACAAATTGTTGTGGATTTCGGATGAAATTTAACCAAAAATCTCCGTGAAAGTGGTTTTGGAGAAAAGCACAATCATCCGGTTCAGGAAATGTATCCAATGTCATGTTTACAAATAAAAATATCATGTTTTCTCAGGTTTCTGAAGCTTTCTTCCTAGAAAACTCGAATGTGTGGAGTATTTGACTCCAGGTGGAACCAATTAGCGTTCACCAGCAGAAAACAAAATGGGTCCTGCTAAAATGCCATCAAAACCTTAAAGTCCATAGAGAATATCCAGAAAACACAAACACACACAGAGGCTGTAGCAAGATCTGTGATTGACATAGCTACAAATCACCAGATAGTTTTGTTTTCATCCAGGAGTATCTGGACAAATTGTTGTGGATTTCGGGTGAAATTTAACCAAAAATCACCGTGAAAGTAGTTTTGGAGAAAATCACAATCTTCCTGTTCTGCAAATGCATCCAATGTCATGTTTACAGAAAGAAATATCATGTTTTCTCAGGTTTCTGAAGCTTTCTTCCTAGAAAACTCGAATGTGTGGAGGATTTGACTCCAGGTGGAACCAATTAGCGTTCGCCAGCAGAAAACAAAATGGGTCCTGCTAAAATGCATTCAGAACCGTAAAGTCCATAGAGAATATCCAGAAAACACAAACACACACCGAGGCTGTAGCAAGATCTGTGATTGACATAGCTACAAATCACCAGATAGTTTTGTTTTCATCCAGGAGTATCTGGACAAATTGTTGTGGATTTCGGGTGAAATTTAACCAAAAATCACCGTGAAAGTGGTTTTGGAGGAAATCACAATGTTCCTGTTTGGCAAATGCATTCAATGTCATGTTTACAGAAAGAAATATCATGTTTTCTCAGGTTTCTGAAGCTTTCTTCCTAGAAAACTCGAACGTGTGGAGTATTTGACTCCAGGTGGAACCAA
This sequence comes from Oryctolagus cuniculus, assembly GCF_051225735.1. NCBI lineage: Eukaryota > Metazoa > Chordata > Mammalia > Lagomorpha > Leporidae > Oryctolagus > Oryctolagus cuniculus. The sequence goes on from NC_142868.1 coordinate 96,879,891, forward strand.
TTAGCTTTTTTCAGCTAAAAACAAAAACTTACATGCTAAAATTCATTCAAAACCTTAAAGTCCATAGAGAATGTCCAGAAAACACAAACACACACAGAGGCTGTAGCAAGATCTGGGATTGAGATAGCCACAACCCACCAGATCGTTTTGTTTTCATCCAGGAGTATCTGGACAAATTGTTGTGTATTTCGGGTGAAATTTAACCAAAAATCACCGCGAAAGTGGTTTTGGAGAAAAGCACAATCATCCGGTTCAGGAAATGTATCCAATGTCATGTTTACAAATAAAAATATCATGTTTTCTCAGGTTTCTGAAGCTTTCTTCCTAGAAAACTCGAATGTGTGGAGGATTTGACTCCAGGTGGAACCAATTAGCGTTCGCCAGCAGAAAACAAAATGGGTCCTGCTAAAATGCATTCAAAACCTTAAAGTCCATAGAGAATGTCCAGAAAACTCAAACAAACCAAGAGGCTGTAGCAAGATCTGTGATTTACATAGCGACAAATCACCAGATAGTTTTTGGTTTTCATCCAGGAGTATCCAGACTAATTGTTGTGGATTTCAGGTGAAATTTAACCAAAAATCACCGTGAAAGCAGTTTTGGAGAAAAGCACAATCTTCCTGTTCGGCAAATGCATCCAATGTCATGTTTACAGAAAGAAATATCATGTTTTCTCAGGTTTCTGAAGCTTTCTTCCTAGAAAACTCGAATGTGTGGAGTATTTGACTCCAGGTGGAATCAATTAGCTTTTGGCAGCTATAAACAAAAACTTACATGCTAAAATGCATTCAAAACCGTAAAGTCCATAGAGAATGTCCAGAAAACACAAACAAAAACAGAAGTTGTAGCAAGATCTGGGATTGAGATAGCCACAACACACCAGATAGTTTTGTTTTCATCCAGGAGTATCTGGACAAATTGTTGTGGATTTCGGATGAAATTTAACCAAAAATCTCCGTGAAAGTGGTTTTGGAGAAAAGCACAATCATCCGGTTCAGGAAATGTATCCAATGTCATGTTTACAAATAAAAATATCATGTTTTGTCAGGTTTCTGAAGCTTTCTTCCTAGAAAACTCGAATGTGTGGAGGATTTGACTCCAGGTGGAACCAATTAGCGTTCGCCAGCAGAAAACAAAATGGGTCCTGCTAAAATGCCATCAAAACCTTAAAGTCCATAGAGAATATCCAGAAAACACAAACACACACAGAGGCTGTAGCAAGATCTGTGATTGACATAGCTACAAATCACCAGATAGTTTTGTTTTCATCCAGGAGTATCTGGACAAATTGTTGTGGATTTCGGGTGAAATTTAACCAAAAATCACCGTGAAAGTAGTTTTGGAGAAAATCACAATCTTCCTGTTCTGCAAATGCATCCAATGTCATGTTTACAGAAAGAAATATCATGTTTTCTCAGGTTTCTGAAGCTTTCTTCCTAGAAAACTCGAATGTGTGGAGTATTTGACTCCAGGTGGAACCAATTAGCGTTTGCCAGCAGAAAACAAAAAGGGTCCTGCTAAAATGCATTCAAAACCTTAAAGTCCATAGAGAATATCCAGAAAACAGAAACACACACAGAGGCTGTAGCAAGATCTGGGATTGAGATAGGCACAACACACCAGATAGTTTTGTTTTCATACAGGAGTATCTGGACAAATTGTTGTGGATTTCGGGTGAAATTTAACCAAAAATCACCGTGAAAGTGGTTTTGGAGGAAATCACAATGTTCCTGTTTGGCAAATGCATTCAATGTCATGTTTACAGAAAGAAATATCATGTTTTCTCAGGTTTCTGAAGCTTTCTTCCTAGAAAACTCGAACGTGTGGAGTATTTGACTCCAGGTGGAACCAATTAGCTTTTTTCAGCTAAAAACAAAAACTTACATGCTAAAATTCATTCAAAACCTTAAAGTCCATAGAGAATGTCCAGAAAACACAAACACACACAGAGGCTGTAGCAAGATCTGGGATTGAGATAGCCACAACACACCAGATCGTTTTGTTTTCATCCAGGAGTATCTGGACAAATTGTTGTGTATTTCGGGTGAAATTTAACCAAAAATCACCGCGAAAGTGGTTTTGGAGAATAGCACAATGTTCCTGTTCCGCAAATGCATCCAATGTCATGTTTACAAATAAAAATATCATGTTTTCTCAGGTTTCTGAAGCTTTCTTCCTAGAAAACTCGAATGTGTGGAGGATTTGACTCCAGGTGGAACCAATTAGCGTTTGGCAGCTAAAAACAAAAACTTACATGCTAAAATGCATTCAAAACCTTAAAGTCCATAGAGAATGTCCAGAAAACACAAACACACACAGAGGCTGTAGCAAGATCTGGGATTGAGATAGCCACAACACACCAGATAGTTTTGTTTTCATACAGGAGTATCTGGACAAATTGTTGTGGATTTCCGGTGAAATTTAACCAAAAATCACCGTGAAAGTGGTTTTGGAGGAAATCACAATGTTCCTGTTTGGCAAATGCATCCAATGTCATGTTTACAGAAAGAAATATCATGTTTTCTCAGGTTTCTGAAGCTTTCTTCCTAGAAAACTCGAATGTGTGGAGGATTTGACTCCAGGTGGAACCAATTAGCGTTTGGCAGCTAAAAACAAAAACTTACATGCTAAAATGCATTCAAAACCATAAAGTCCATAGAGAATGTCCAGAAAACACAAACAAAAACAGAAGTTGTAGCAAGATCTGGGATTGAGATAGCCACAACACACCAGATAGTTTTGTTTTCATCCAGGAGTATCTGGACAAATTGTTGTGGATTTCGGGTGAAATTTAACCAAAAATCTCCGTGAAAGTGGTTTTGGAGAAAAGCACAATCATCCGGTTCAGGAAATGTATCCAATGTCATGTTTACAAATAAAAATATCATGTTTTCTCAGGTTTCTGAAGCTTTCTTCCTAGAAAATTCGAATGTGCGGAGTATTTGACTCCAGGTGGAACCAATTAGCGTTCGCCAGCAGAAAACAAAATGGGTCCTGCTAAAATGCATTCATAACCTTAAAGTCCATAGAGAATATCCAGAAAACACAAACACACACCGAGGCTGTAGCAAGATCTGTGATTGACATAGCTACAAATCACCAGATAGTTTTGTTTTCATCCAGGAGTATCTGGACAAATTGTTGTGGATTTCCGGTGAAATTTAACCAAAAATCACCATGAAAGTGGTTTTTGAGAAAAGCACAATCTTCCTGTTCGGCAAATGCATCCAATGTCATGTTTACGAATAAAAATATCATATTTTCTCAGGTTTCTGAAGCTTTCTTCCTAAAAAACTCGAATGTGTGGAGTATTTGACTCCAGGTGGAACCAATTAGCGTTTGGCAGCTAAAAACAAAAACTTACATGCTAAAATGCATTCAAAACCGTAAAGTCCATAGAGAATGTCCAGAAAACACAAACAAACAAAGAGACTGTAGCAAGATCTGGAATTGAGATGGCTACAAATCACCAGATAGTTTTGTTTTCATCCAGGAGTATCTGGACAAATTGTTGTGTATTTTGGGTGAAATTTAACGAAAAATCACCGTGAAAGTGGTTTTGGAGAAATCACAATCTTCCTGTTCGGCAAATGCATCGAATGTCATGTATACAAATACAAATATCATGTTTTCTCAGGTTTCTGAAGGTTTCTTCCTAGAAAACTCGAATGTGTGGAGTATTTGATTCCAGGTAACCAATCAGCGTTTGCCAGCAGAAAACAAAAAGGGACCTGCTAAAATGCATTCAAAACCTTAAAGTCCATAGAGAATATCCAGAAAACACAAACACACACAGAGGCTGTAGCAAGATCTGGGATTGAGATAGCTACAAATCACCAGATAGTTTTGTTTTAATCATAAGTATCTGGACAAATTGTTGTGGATTTCGGGTGAAATTTAACCAAAAATCACCGTGAATGCGGTTTTGGAGAAGATCACAATCTTCCTGTTTGGCAAATGCATCCAATGTCATGTTTACAGAAAGAAATATCATGTTTTCTCAGGTTTCTGAAGCTTTCTTCCTAGAAAACTCAAATGTGTGGAGTATTTGACTCCAGGTGGAACCAATTAGCGTTTGCCAGCAGAAAACAAACAGGGTCCTGCTAAAATGCAATCAAAACCTTAAAGTCCATAGAGAATATCCAGAAAACACAAACACACACAGAGGCTGTAGCAAGATCTGTGATTTACATAGCGACAAATCACCAGATAGTTTTTGGTTTTCATCCAGGAGTATCTGGACAAATTGTTGTGGATTTCGGATGAAATTTAACCAAAAATCACCGTGAAAGCAGTTTTGGAGAAAAGCACAATCTTCCTGTTCGGCAAATGCATCCAATGTCATGTTTACAGAAAGAAATATCATGTTTTCTCAGGTTTCTGAAGCTTTCTTCCTAGAAAACTCGAATGTGTGGAGTATTTGACTCAAGGTGGAACCAATTAGCTTTTGGCAGCTATAAACAAAAACTTACATGCTAAAATGCATTCAAAACCGTAAAGTCCATAGAGAATGTCCAGAAAACACAAACAAAAACAGAAGTTGTAGCAAGATCTGGGATTGAGATAGCCACAACACACCAGATAGTTTTGTTTTCATCCAGGAGTATCTGGACAAATTGTTGTGGATTTCGGATGAAATTTAACCAAAAATCTCCGTGAAAGTGGTTTTGGAGAAAAGCACAATCATCCGGTTCAGGAAATGTATCCAATGTCATGTTTACAAATAAAAATATCATGTTTTGTCAGGTTTCTGAAGCTTTCTTCCTAGAAAACTCGAATGTGTGGAGTATTTCACTCCAGGTGGAACCAATTAGCGTTCGCCAGCAGAAAACAAAATGGGTCCTGCTAAAATGCCATCAAAACCTTAAAGTCCATAGAGAATATCCAGAAAACACAAACACACACCGAGGCTGTAGCAAGATCTGTGATTGACATAGCTACAAATCACCAGATAGTTTTGTTTTCATCCAGGAGTATCTGGACAAATTGTTGTGGATTTCGGGTGAAATTTAACCAAAAATCACCGTGAAAGTGGTTTTGGAGGAAATCACAATGTTCCTGTTTGGCAAATGCATTCAATGTTATGTTTACAGAAAGAAATATCATGTTTCCTCAGGTTTCTGAAGCTTTCTTCCTAGAAAACTCGAACGTGTGGTGTATTTGACTCCAGGTGGAACCAATTAGCTTTTTTCAGCTAAAAAAAAACTTACATGCTAAAATTCATTCAAAACCTTAAAGTCCATAGAGAATGTCCAGAAAACACAAACACACACAGAGGCTGTAGCAAGATCTGGGATTGAGATAGCCACAACACACCAGATCGTTTTGTTTTCATCCAGGAGTATCTGGACAAATTGTTGTGTATTTCGGGTGAAATTTAACCAAAAATCACCGCGAAAGTGGTTTTGGAGAATAGCACAATGTTCCTGTTCCGCAAATGCATCCAATGTCATGTTTACAAATACAAATATCATGTTTTCTCAGGTTTCTGAAGCTTTCTTCCTAGAAAACTCGAATGTGTGGAGGATTTGACTCCAGGTGGAACCAATTAGCGTTTGGCAGCTAAAAACAAAAACTTACATGCTAAAATGCATTCAAAACCTTAAAGTCCATAGAGAATGTCCAGAAAACACAAACAAAAACAGAAGTTGTAGCAAGATCTGGGATTGAGATAGCCACAACACACCAGATAGTTTTGTTTTCATCCAGGAGTATCTGGACAAATTGTTGTGGATTTCGGATGAAATTTAACCAAAAATCTCCGTGAAAGTGGTTTTGGAGAAAAGCACAATCATCCGGTTCAGGAAATGTATCCAATGACATGTTTACAAATAAAAATATCATGTTTTGTCAGGTTTCTGAAGCTTTCTTCCTAGAAAATTCGAATGTGCGGAGTATTTGACTCCAGGTGGAACCAATTAGCGTTCGCCAGCAGAAAACAAAATGGGTCCTGCTAAAATGCATTCATAAACTTAAAAGCCATAGAGAATATCCAGAAAACACAAACACACACCGAGGCTGTAGCAAGATCTGTGATTGACATAGCTACAAATCACCAGATAGTTTTGTTTTCATCCAGGAGTATCTGGACAAATTGTTGTGGATTTCCGGTGAAATTTAACCAAAAATCACCATGAAAGTGGTTTTTGAGAAAAGCACAATCTTCCTGTTCGGCAAATGCATCCAATGTCATGTTTACGAATAAAAATATCATATTTTCTCAGGTTTCTGAAGCTTTCTTCCTAAAAAACTCGAATGTGTGGAGTATTTGACTCCAGGTGGAACCAATTAGCGTTTGGCAGCTAAAAACAAAAACTTACATGCTAAAATGCATTCAAAACCTTAAAGTCCATAGAGAATATCCAGAAAACAGAAACACACACAGAGGCTGTAGCAAGATCTGGGATTGAGATAGGCACAACACACCAGATAGTTTTGTTTTCATCCAGGAGTATCTGGACAAATTGTTGTGTATTTTGGGTGAAATTTAACCAAAAATCACCGTGAAAGTGGTTTTGGAGGAAATCACAATGTTCCTGTTTGGCAAATGCATTCAATGTCATGTTTACAGAAAGAAATATCATGTTTTCTCAGGTTTCTGAAGCTTTCTTCCTAGAAAACTCGAACGTGTGGAGTATTTGACTCCAGGTGGAACCAATTAGCTTTTTTCAGCTAAAAACAAAAACTTACATGCTAAAATTCATTCAAAACCTTAAAGTCCATAGAGAATGTCCAGAAAACACAAACACACACAGAGGCTGTAGCAAGATCTGGGATTGAGATAGCCACAACACACCAGATCGTTTTGTTTTCATCCAGGAGTATCTGGACAAATTGTTGTGTATTTCGGGTGAAATTTAACCAAAAATCACCGCGAAAGTGGTTTTGGAGAATAGCACAATGTTCCTGTTCCGCAAATGCATCCAATGTCATGTTTACAAATACAAATATCATGTTTTCTCAGGTTTCTGAAGCTTTCTTCCTAGAAAACTCGAATGTGTGGAGGATTTGACTCCAGGTGGAACCAATTAGCGTTTCGCAGCTAAAAACAAAAACTTACATGCTAAAATGCATTCAAAACCGTAAAGTCCATAGAGAATGTCCAGAAAACACAAACACACACAGAGGCTGTAGCAAGATCTGGGATTGAGATAGCCACAACACACCAGATAGTTTTGTTTTCATACAGGAGTATCTGGACAAATTGTTGTGGATTTCCGGTGAAATTTAACCAAAAATCACCGTGAAAGTGGTTTTGGAGGAAATCACAATGTTCCTGTTTGGCAAATGCATCCAATGTCATGTTTACAGAAAGAAATATCATGTTTTCTCAGGTTTCTGAAGCTTTCTTCCTAGAAAACTCGAATGTGTGGAGGATTTGACTCCAGGTGGAACCAATTAGCGTTTGGCAGCTAAAAACAAAAACTTACATGCTAAAATGCATTCAAAACCTTAAAGTCCATAGAGAATGTCCAGAAAACACAAACAAAAACAGAAGTTGTAGCAAGATCTGGGATTGAGATAGCCACAACACACCAGATAGTTTTGTTTTCATCCAGGAGTATCTGGACAAATTGTTGTGGATTTCGGATGAAATTTAACCAAAAATCTCCGTGAAAGTGGTTTTGGAGAAAAGCACAATCATCCGGTTCAGGAAATGTATCCAATGTCATGTTTACAAATAAAAATATCATGTTTTGTCAGGTTTCTGAAGCTTTCTTCCTAGAAAATTCGAATGTGCGGAGTATTTGACTCCAGGTGGAACCAATTAGCGTTCGCCAGCAGAAAACAAAATGGGTCCTGCTAAAATGCATTCATAACCTTAAAGTCCATAGAGAATATCCAGAAAACACAAACACACACCGAGGCTGTAGCAAGATCTGTGATTGACATAGCTACAAATCACCAGATAGTTTTGTTTTCATCCAGGAGTATCTGGACAAATTGTTGTGTATTTTGGGTGAAATTTAACCAAAAATCACCATGAAAGTGGTTTTTGAGAAAAGCACAATCTTCCTGTTCGGCAAATGCATCCAATGTCATGTTTACGAATAAAAATATCATATTTTCTCAGGTTTCTGAAGCTTTCTTCCTAAAAAACTCGAATGTGTGGAGTATTTGACTCCAGGTGGAACCAATTAGCGTTTGGCAGCTAAAAACAAAAACTTACATGCTAAAATGCATTCAAAACCGTAAAGTCCATAGAGAATGTCCAGAAAACACAAACAAACAAAGAGACTGTAGCAAGATCTGGAATTGAGATGGCTACAAATCACCAGATAATTTTGTTTTCATCCAGGAGTATCTGGACAAATTGTTGTGTATTTTGGGTGAAATTTAACCAAAAATCACCATGAAAGTGGTTTTTGAGAAAAGCACAATCTTCCTGTTCAGCAAATGCATCCAATGTCATGTTTACAGAAAGAAATATCATGTTTACTCAGGTTTCTGAAGCTTTCTTCCTAGAAAACTCGAATGTGTGGAGGATTTGACTCCAGGTGGAACCAATTAGCTTTTTTCAGCTAAAAACAAAAACTTACATGCTAAAATGCATTCAAAACCTTAAAGTCCATAGAGAATGTCCAGAAAACTCAAACACACACAGAGGCTGTAGCAAGATCTGGGATTGAGATAGCCACAACACACCAGATAGTTTTGTTTGCATCCAGGAGTATCCAGACTAATTGTTGTGGATTTCCGGTGAAATTTAACCAAAAATCACCGTGAAAGTGGTTTTGGAGAAAATCACAATCTTCCTGTTCGGAAAATGCATCCAACGTCATGTTTACAAATACAAATATCATGTTTTCTCAGGTTTCTGAAGCTTTCTTCCTAGAAAACTCAAATGTGTGGAGTATTTGACTCCAGGTGGAACCAATTAGCGTTTGCCAGCAGAAAACAAACAGGGTCCTGCTAAAATGCAATCAAAACCTTAAAGTCCATAGAGAATATCCAGAAAACACAAACACACACAGAGGCTGTAGCAAGATCTGTGATTTACATAGCGACAAATCACCAGATAGTTTTTGGTTTTCATCCAGGAGTATCTGGACAAATTGTTGTGGATTTCAGGTGAAATTTAACCAAAAATCACCGTGAAAGCAGTTTTGGAGAAAAGCACAATCTTCCTGTTCGGCAAATGCATCCAATGTCATGTTTACAGAAAGAAATATCATGTTTTCTCAGGTTTCTGAAGCTTTCTTCCTAGAAAACTCGAATGTGTGGAGGATTTGACTCCAGGTGGAACCAATTAGCGTTTGGCAACTAAAAACAAAAACTTACATGCTAAAATGCATTCAAAACCTTAAAGTCCATAGAGAATGTCCAGAAAACACAAACAAAAACAGAAGTTGTAGCAAGATCTGGGATTGAGATAGCCACAACACACCAGATAGTTTTGTTTTCATCCAGGAGTATCTGGACAAATTGTGGATTTCGGATGAAATTTAACGAAAAATCTCCGTGAAAGTGGTTTTGGAGAAAAGCACAATCATCCGGTTCAGGAAATGTATCCAATGTCATGTTTACAAATAAAAATATCATGTTTTGTCAGGTTTCTGAAGCTTTCTTCCTAGAAAATTCGAATGTGCGGAGTATTTGACTCCAGGTGGAACCAATTAGCGTTCGCCAGCAGAAAACAAAATGGGTCCTGCTAAAATGCATTCATAACCTTAAAGTCCATAGAGAATATCCAGAAAACACAAACACACACCGAGGCTGTAGCAAGATCTGTGATTGACATAGCTACAAATCACCAGATAGTTTTGTTTTCATCCAGGAGTATCTGGACAAATTGTTGTGGATTTCCGGTGAAATTTAACCAAAAATCACCATGAAAGTGGTTTTTGAGAAAAGCACAATCTTCCTGTTCGGCAAATGCATCCAATGTCATGTTTACGAATAAAAATATCATATTTTCTCAGGTTTCTGAAGCTTTCTTCCTAAAAAACTCGAATGTGTGGAGTATTTGACTCCAGGTGGAACCAATTAGCGTTTGGCAGCTAAAAACAAAAACTTACATGCTAAAATGCATTCAAAACCTTAAAGTCCATAGAGAATATCCAGAAAACAGAAACACACACAGAGGCTGTAGCAAGATCTGGGATTGAGATAGGCACAACACACCAGATAGTTTTGTTTTCATACAGGAGTATCTGGACAAATTGTTGTGGATTTCGGGTGAAATTTAACCAAAAATCACCGTGAAAGTGGTTTTGGAGGAAATCACAATGTTCCTGTTTGGCAAATGCATTCAATGTCATGTTTACAGAAAGAAATATCATGTTTTCTCAGGTTTCTGAAGCTTTCTTCCTAGAAAACTCGAACGTGTGGAGTATTTGACTCCAGGTGGAACCAATTAGCTTTTTTCAGCTAAAAACAAAAACTTACATGCTAAAATTCATTCAAAACCTTAAAGTCCATAGAGAATGTCCAGAAAACACAAACACACACAGAGGCTGTAGCAAGATCTGGGATTGAGATAGCCACAACACACCAGATCGTTTTGTTTTCATCCAGGAGTATCTGGACAAATTGTTGTGGATTTCCGGTGAAATTTAACCAAAAATCACCGCGAAAGTGGTTTTGGAGAATAGCACAATGTTCCTGTTCCGCAAATGCATCCAATGTCATGTTTACAAATACAAATATCATGTTTTCTCAGGTTTCTGAAGCTTTCTTCCTAGAAAACTCGAATGTGTGGAGGATTTGACTCCAGGTGGAACCAATTAGCGTTTGGCAGCTAAAAACAAAAACTTACATGCTAAAATGCATTCAAAACCTTAAAGTCCATAGAGAATGTCCAGAAAACACAAACACACACAGAGGCTGTAGCAAGATCTGGGATTGAGATAGCCACAACACACCAGATAGTTTTGTTTTCATACAGGAGTATCTGGACAAATTGTTGTGGATTTCGGATGAAATTTAACCAAAAATCTCCGTGAAAGTGGTTTTGGAGGAAATCACAATGTTCCTGTTTGGCAAATGCATCCAATGTCATGTTTACAGAAAGAAATATCATGTTTTCTCAGGTTTCTGAAGCTTTCTTCCTAGAAAACTCGAATGTGTGGAGGATTTGACTCCAGGTGGAACCAATTAGCGTTTGGCAGCTAAAAACAAAAACTTACATGCTAAAATGCATTCAAAACCTTAAAGTCCATAGAGAATGTCCAGAAAACACAAACAAAAACAGAAGTTGTAGCAAGATCTGGGATTGAGATAGCCACAACACACCAGATAGTTTTGTTTTCATCCAGGAGTATCTGGACAAATTGTTGTGGATTTCGGATGAAATTTAACCAAAAATCTCCGTGAAAGTGGTTTTGGAGAAAAGCACAATCATCCGGTTCAGGAAATGTATCCAATGTCATGTTTACAAATAAAAATATCATGTTTTGTCAGGTTTCTGAAGCTTTCTTCCTAGAAAATTCGAATGTGCGGAGTATTTGACTCCAGGTGGAACCAATTAGCGTTCGCCAGCAGAAAACAAAATGGGTCCTGCTAAAATGCATTCATAACCTTAAAGTCCATAGAGAATATCCAGAAAACACAAACACACACCGAGGCTGTAGCAAGATCTGTGATTGACATAGCTACAAATCACCAGATAGTTTTGTTTTCATCCAGGAGTATCTGGACAAATTGTTGTGGATTTCCGGTGAAATTTAACCAAAAATCACCATGAAAGTGGTTTTTGAGAAAAGCACAATCTTCCTGTTCGGCAAATGCATCCAATGTCATGTTTACGAATAAAAATATCATATTTTCTCAGGTTTCTGAAGCTTTCTTCCTAAAAAACTCGAATGTGTGGAGTATTTGACTCCAGGTGGAACCAATTAGCGTTTGGCAGCTAAAAACAAAAACTTACATGCTAAAATGCATTCAAAACCTTAAAGTCCATAGAGAATATCCAGAAAACAGAAACACACACAGAGGCTGTAGCAAGATCTGGGATTGAGATAGGCACAACACACCAGATAGTTTTGTTTTCATACAGGAGTATCTGGACAAATTGTTGTGGATTTCGGGTGAAATTTAACCAAAAATCACCGTGAAAGTGGTTTTGGAGGAAATCACAATGTTCCTGTTTGGCAAATGCATTCAATGTCATGTTTACAGAAAGAAATATCATGTTTTCTCAGGTTTCTGAAGCTTTCTTCCTAGAAAACTCGAACGTGTGGAGTATTTGACTCCAGGTGGAACCAATTAGCTTTTTTCAGCTAAAAACAAAAACTTACATGCTAAAATTCATTCAAAACCTTAAAGTCCATAGAGAATGTCCAGAAAACACAAACACACACAGAGGCTGTAGCAAGATCTGGGATTGAGATAGCCACAACACACCAGATCGTTTTGTTTTCATCCAGGAGTATCTGGACAAATTGTTGTGGATTTCCGGTGAAATTTAACCAAAAATCACCGTGAAAGTGGTTTTGGAGAATAGCACAATGTTCCTGTTCCGCAAATGCATCCAATGTCATGTTTACAAATACAAATATCATGTTTTCTCAGGTTTCTGAAGCTTTCTTCCTAGAAAACTCGAATGTGTGGAGGATTTGACTCCAGGTGGAACCAATTAGCGTTTGGCAGCTAAAAACAAAAACTTACATGCTAAAATGCATTCAAAACCTTAAAGTCCATAGAGAATGTCCAGAAAACACAAACACACACAGAGGCTGTAGCAAGATCTGGGATTGAGATAGCCACAACACACCAGATAGTTTTGTTTTCATCCAGGAGTATCTGGACAAATTGTTGTGGATTTCGGATGAAATTTAACGAAAAATCTCCGTGAAAGTGGTTTTGGAGAAAAGCACAATCATCCGGTTCAGGAAATGTATCCAATGTCATGTTTACAAATAAAAATATCATGTTTTCTCAGGTTTCTGAAGCTTTCTTCCTAGAAAACTCGAATGTGTGGAGGATTTGACTCCAGGTGGAACCAATTAGCGTTTGGCAGCTAAAAACAAAAACTTACATGCTAAAATGCATTCAAAACCTTAAAGTCCATAGAGAATGTCCAGAAAACACAAACAAAAACAGAAGTTGTAGCAAGATCTGGGATTGAGATAGCCACAACACACCAGATAGTTTTGTTTTCATCCAGGAGTATCTGGACAAATTGTTGTGGATTTCGGATGAAATTTAACCAAAAATCTCCGTGAAAGTGGTTTTGGAGAAAAGCACAATCATCCGGTTCAGGAAATGTATCCAATGTCATGTTTACAAATAAAAATATCATGTTTTGTCAGGTTTCTGAAGCTTTCTTCCTAGAAAATTCGAATGTGCGGAGTATTTGACTCCAGGTGGAACCAATTAGCGTTCGCCAGCAGAAAACAAAATGGGTCCTGCTAAAATGCATTCATAACCTTAAAGTCCATAGAGAATATCCAGAAAACACAAACACACACCGAGGCTGTAGCAAGATCTGTGATTGACATAGCTACAAATCACCAGATAGTTTTGTTTTCATCCAGGAGTATCTGGACAAATTGTTGTGTATTTTGGGTGAAATTTAACCAAAAATCACCATGAAAGTGGTTTTTGAGAAAAGCACAATCTTCCTGTTCGGCAAATGCATCCAATGTCATGTTTACGAATAAAAATATCATATTTTCTCAGGTTTCTGAAGCTTTCTTCCTAAAAAACTCGAATGTGTGGAGTATTTGACTCCAGGTGGAACCAATTAGCGTTTGGCAGCTAAAAACAAAAACTTACATGCTAAAATGCATTCAAAACCGTAAAGTCCATAGAGAATGTCCAGAAAACACAAACAAACAAAGAGACTGTAGCAAGATCTGGGATTGAGATGGCTACAAATCACCAGATAGTTTTGTTTTCATCCAGGAGTATCTGGACAAATTGTTGTGTATTTTGGGTGAAATTTAACCAAAAATCACCATGAAAGTGGTTTTTGAGAAAAGCACAATCTTCCTGTTCAGCAAATGCATCCAATGTCATGTTTACAGAAAGAAATATCATGTTTACTCAGGTTTCTGAAGCTTTCTTCCTAGAAAACTCGAATGTGTGGAGGATTTGACTCCAGGTGGAACCAATTAGCTTTTTTCAGCTAAAAACAAAAACTTACATGCTAAAATGCATTCAAAACCTTAAAGTCCATAGAGAATGTCCAGAAAACTCAAACACACACAGAGGCTGTAGCAAGATCTGGGATTGAGATAGCCACAACACACCAGATAGTTTTGTTTGCATCCAGGAGTATCCAGACTAATTGTTGTGGATTTCCGGTGAAATTTAACCAAAAATCACCGTGAAAGTGGTTTTGGAGAAAATCACAATCTTCCTGTTTGGCAAATGCATCCAATGTCATGTTTACAGAAAGAAATATCATGTTTTCTCAGGTTTCTGAAGCTTTCTTCCTAGAAAACTCAAATGTGTGGAGTATTTGACTCCAGGTGGAACCAATTAGCGTTTGCCAGCAGAAAACAAACAGGGTCCTGCTAAAATGCAATCAAAACCTTAAAGTCCATAGAGAATATCCAGAAAACACAAACACACACAGAGGCTGTAGCAAGATCTGTGATTGACATAGCGACAAATCACCAGATAGTTTTTGGTTTTCATCCAGGAGTATCTGGACAAATTGTTGTGGATTTCAGGTGAAATTTAACCAAAAATCACCGTGAAAGCAGTTTTGGAGAAAAGCACAATCTTCCTGTTCGGCAAATGCATCCAATGTCATGTTTACAGAAAGAAATATCATGTTTTCTCAGGTTTCTGAAGCTTTCTTCCTAGAAAACTCGAATGTGTGGAGGATTTGACTCCAGGTGGAACCAATTAGCTTTTGGCAGCTAAAAACAAAAACTTACATGCTAAAATGCCATCAAAACCTTAAAGTCCATAGAGAATGTCCAGAAAACACAAACACACACAGAGGCTGTAGCAAGATCTGGGATTGAGATAGCCACAACACACCAGATAGTTTTCTTTTCATCCAGGAGTATCTGGACAAATTGTTGTGTATTTTGGGTGAAATTTAAAGAAAAATCACCGTGAAAGTGGTTTTGGAGAAATCACAATCTTCCTGTTCGGCAAATGCATCGAATGTCATGTATACAAATACAAATATCATGTTTTCTCAGGTTTCTGAAGGTTTCTTCCTAGAAAACTCGAATGTGTGGAGTATTTGATTCCAGGTAACCAATCAGCGTTTGCCAGCAGAAAACAAAAAGGGACCTGCTAAAATGCATTCAAAACCTTAAAGTCCATAGAGAATATCCAGAAAACACAAACACACACAGAGGCTGTAGCAAGATCTGTGATTGACATAGCTACAAATCACCAGATAGTTTTGTTTTAATCATAAGTATCTGGACAAATTGTTGTGGATTTCGGGTGAAATTTAACCAAAAATCACCGTGAATGCGGTTTTGGAGAAGATCACAATCTTCCTGTTTGGCAAATGCATCCAATGTCATGTTTACAGAAAGAAATATCATGTTTTCTCAGGTTTCTGAAGCTTTCTTCCTAGAAAACTCAAATGTGTGGAGTATTTGACTCCAGGTGGAACCAATTAGCGTTTGCCAGCAGAAAACAAACAGGGTCCTGCTAAAATGGAATCAAAACCTTAAAGTCCATAGAGAATATCCAGAAAACACAAACACACAGAGGCTGTAGCAAGATCTGTGATTTACATAGCGACAAATCACCAGATAGTTTTTGGTTTTCATCCAGGAGTATCTGGACAAATTGTTGTGGATTTCAGGTGAAATTTAACCAAAAATCACCGTGAAAGCAGTTTTGGAGAAAAGCACAATCTTCCTGTTCGGCAAATGCATCCAATGTCATGTTTACAGAAAGAAATATCATGTTTTCTCAGGTTTCTGAAGCTTTCTTCCTAGAAAACTCGAATGTGTGGAGTATTTGACTCAAGGTGGAATCAATTAGCTTTTGGCAGCTATAAACAAAAACTTACATGCTAAAATGCATTCAAAACCGTAAAGTCCATAGAGAATGTCCAGAAAACACAAACAAAAACAGAAGTTGTAGCAAGATCTGGGATTGAGATAGCCACAACACACCAGATAGTTTTGTTTTCATCCAGGAGTATCTGGACAAATTGTTGTGGATTTCGGATGAAATTTAACCAAAAATCTCCGTGAAAGTGGTTTTGGAGAAAAGCACAATCATCCGGTTCAGGAAATGTATCCAATGTCATGTTTACAAATAAAAATATCATGTTTTGTCAGGTTTCTGAAGCTTTCTTCCTAGAAAATTCGAATGTGCGGAGTATTTGACTCCAGGTGGAACCAATTAGCGTTCGCCAGCAGAAAACAAAATGGGTCCTGCTAAAATGCATTCATAACCTTAAAGTCCATAGAGAATATCCAGAAAACACAAACACACACAGAGGCTGTAGCAAGATCTGTGATTGACATAGCTACAAATCACCAGATAGTTTTGTTTTCATCCAGGAGTATCTGGACAAATTGTTGTGGATTTCCGGTGAAATTTAACCAAAAATCACCATGAAAGTGGTTTTTGAGAAAAGCACAATCTTCCTGTTCGGCAAATGCATCCAATGTCATGTTTACGAATAAAAATATCATATTTTCTGAGGTTTCTGAAGCTTTCTTCCTAAAAAACTCGAATGTGTGGAGTATTTGACTCCAGGTGGAACCAATTAGCGTTTGGCAGCTAAAAACAAAAACTTACATGCTAAAATGCATTCAAAACCTTAAAGTCCATAGAGAATATCCAGAAAACAGAAACATACACAGAGGCTGTAGCAAGATCTGGGATTGAGATAGGCACAACACACCAGATAGTTTTCTTTTCATCCAGGAGTATCTGGACAAATTGTTGTGGATTTCGGGTGAAATTTAACCAAAAATCACCGTGAAAGTGGTTTTGGAGGAAATCACAATGTTCCTGTTTGGCAAATGCATTCAATGTCATGTTTACAGAAAGAAATATCATGTTTTCTCAGGTTTCTGAAACTTTCTTCCTAGAAAACTCGAACGTGTGGAGTATTTGACTCCAGGTGGAACCAATTAGCTTTTTTCAGCTAAAAACAAAAACTTACATGCTAAAATTCATTCAAAACCTTAAAGTCCATAGAGAATGTCCAGAAAACACAAACACACACAGAGGCTGTAGCAAGATCTGGGATTGAGATAGCCACAACACACCAGATCGTTTTGTTTTCATCCAGGAGTATCTGGACAAATTGTTGTGTATTTCGGGTGAAATTTAACCAAAAATCACCGTGAAAGTGGTTTTGGAGAAAAGCACAATGTTCCTGTTCCGCAAATGCATCCAATGTCATGTTTACAAATACAAATATCATGTTTTCTCAGGTTTCTGAAGCTTTCCTCCTAGAAAACTCGAATGTGTGGAGGATTTGACTCCAGGTGGAACCAATTAGCGTTTGGCAGCTAAAAACAAAAACTTACATGCTAAAATGCATTCAAAACCTTAAAGTCCATAGAGAATGTCCAGAAAACACAAACAAACAAAGAGACTGTAGCAAGATCTGGAATTGAGATGGCTACAAATCACCAGATAGTTTTGTTTTCATCCAGGAGTATCTGGACAAATTGTTGTGTATTTTGGGTGAAATTTAACCAAAAATCACCATGAAAGTGGTTTTTGAGAAAAGCACAATCTTCCTGTTCAGCAAATGCATCCAATGTCATGTTTACAGAAAGAAATATCATGTTTACTCAGGTTTCTGAAGCTTTCTTCCTAGAAAACTCGAATGTGTGGAGTATTTGACTCCAGGTGGAACCAATTAGCTTTTTTCAGCTAAAAACAAAAACTTACATGCTAAAATGCATTCAAAACCTTAAAGTCCATAGAGAATGTCCAGAAAACTCAAACACACACAGAGGCTGTAGCAAGATCTGGGATTGAGATAGCTACAAATCACCAGATAGTTTTGTTTTCATCCAGGAGTATCTGGACAAATTATTGTGGATTTCCGGTGAAATTTAACCAAAAATCACCGTGAATGCGGTTTTGGAGAAGATCACAATCTTCCTGTTCGGAAAATGCATCCAATGTCATGTTTACAAATACAAATATCATGTTTTCTCAGGTTTCTGAAGCTTTCTTCCTAGAAAACTCAAATGTGTGGAGTATTTGACTCCAGGTGGAACCAATTAGCGTTTGCCAGCAGAAAACAAACAGGGTCCTGCTAAAATGCAATCAAAACCTTAAAGTCCATAGAGAATATCCAGAAAACACAAACACACACAGAGGCTGTAGCAAGATCTGTGATTTACATAGCGACAAATCACCAGATAGTTTTTGGTTTTCATCCAGGAGTATCTGGACAAATTGTTGTGGATTTCAGGTGAAATTTAACCAAAAATCACCGTGAAAGCAGTTTTGGAGAAAAGCACAATCTTCCTGTTCGGCAAATGCATCCAATGTCATGTTTACAGAAAGAAATATCATGTTTTCTCAGGTTTCTGAAGCTTTCTTCCTAGAAAACTCGAATGTGTGGAGTATTTGACTCCAGGTGGAACCAATTAGCTTTTGGCAGCTAAAAACAAAAACTTACATGCTAAAATGCCATCAAAACCTTAAAGTCCATAGAGAATGTCCAGAAAACACAAACACACACAGAGGCTGTAGCAAGATCTGGGATTGAGATAGCCACAACACACCAGATAGTTTTCTTTTCATCCAGGAGTATCTGGACAAATTGTTGTGTATTTTGGGTGAAATTTAACGAAAAATCACCGTGAAAGTGGTTTTGGAGAAATCACAATCTTCCTGTTCGGCAAATGCATCGAATGTCATGTATACAAATACAAATATCATGTTTTCTCAGGTTTCTGAAGGTTTCTTCCTAGAAAACTCGAATGTGTGGAGTATTTGATTCCAGGTAACCAATCAGCGTTTGCCAGCAGAAAACAAAAAGGGACCTGCTAAAATGCATTCAAAACCTTAAAGTCCATAGAGAATATCCAGAAAACACAAACACACACAGAGGCTGTAGCAAGATCTGGGATTGAGATAGCTACAAATCACCAGATAGTTTTGTTTTAATCATAAGTATCTGGACAAATTGTTGTGGATTTCGGGTGAAATTTAACCAAAAATCACCGTGAATGCGGTTTTGGAGAAGATCACAATCTTCCTGTTTGGCAAATGCATCCAATGTCATGT
Source organism: Oryctolagus cuniculus (assembly GCF_051225735.1). NCBI lineage: Eukaryota > Metazoa > Chordata > Mammalia > Lagomorpha > Leporidae > Oryctolagus > Oryctolagus cuniculus. The sequence goes on from NC_142868.1 coordinate 96,899,031, forward strand.
TTACAGAAAGAAATATCATGTTTTCTCAGGTTTCTGAAGCTTTCTTCCTAGAAAACTCAAATGTGTGGAGTATTTGACTCCAGGTGGAACAAATTAGCGTTTGCCAGCAGAAAACAAACAGGGTCCTGCTAAAATGCAATCAAAACCTTAAAGTCCATAGAGAATATCCAGAAAACACAAACACACACAGAGGCTGTAGCAAGATCTGTGATTTACATAGCGACAAATCACCAGATAGTTTTTGGTTTTCACCCAGGAGTATCTGGACAAATTGTTGTGGATTTCAGGTGAAATTTAACCAAAAATCACCGTGAAAGCAGTTTTGGAGAAAAGCACAATCTTCCTGTTCGGCAAATGCATCCAATGTCATGTTTACAGAAAGAAATATCATGTTTTCTCAGGTTTCTGAAGCTTTCTTCCTAGAAAACTCGAATGTGTGGAGTATTTGACTCAAGGTGGAATCAATTAGCTTTTGGCAGCTATAAACAAAAACTTACATGCTAAAATGCATTCAAAACCGTAAAGTCCATAGAGAATGTCCAGAAAACACAAACAAAAACAGAAGTTGTAGCAAGATCTGGGATTGAGATAGCCACAACACACCAGATAGTTTTGTTTTCATCCAGGAGTATCTGGACAAATTGTTGTGGATTTCAGGTGAAATTTAACCAAAAATCTCCGTGAAAGTGGTTTTGGAGAAAAGCACAATCATCCGGTTCAGGAAATGTATCCAATGTCATGTTTACAAATAAAAATATCATGTTTTGTCAGGTTTCTGAAGCTTTCTTCCTAGAAAACTCGAATGTGTGGAGTATTTGACTCCAGGTGGAACCAATTAGCGTTCGCCAGCAGAAAACAAAATGGGTCCTGCTAAAATGCCATCAAAACCTTAAAGTCCATAGAGAATATCCAGAAAACACAAACACACACAGAGGCTGTAGCAAGATCTGTGATTGACATAGCTACAAATCACCAGATAGTTTTGTTTTCATCCAGGAGTATCTGGACAAATTGTTGTGGATTTCGGGTGAAATTTAACCAAAAATCACCGTGAAAGTAGTTTTGGAGAAAATCACAATCTTCCTTTTCTGCAAATGCATCCAATGTCATGTTTACAGAAAGAAATATCATGTTTTCTCAGGTTTCTGAAGCTTTCTTCCTAGAAAACTCGAATGTGTGGAGGATTTGACTCCAGGTGGAACCAATTAGCGTTTGCCAGCAGAAAACAAAAAGGGTCCTGCTAAAATGCATTCAAAACCTTAAAGTCCATAGAGAATATCCAGAAAACACAAACACACACAGAGGCTGTAGCAAGATCTGGGATTGAGATAGGCACAACACACCAGATAGTTTTCTTTTCATCCAGGAGTATCTGGACAAATTGTTGCTGATTTCGGGTGAAATTTAACCAAAAATCACCGTGAAAGTGGTTTTGGAGGAAATCACAATGTTCCTGTTTGGCAAATGCATTCAATGTCATGTTTACAGAAAGAAATATCATGTTTTCTCAGGTTTCTGAAGCTTTCTTCCTAGAAAACTCGAACGTTTGGAGTATTTGACTCCAGGTGGAACCAATTAGCTTTTTTCAGCTAAAAACAAAAACTTACATGCTAAAATGCATTCAAAACCTTAAAGTCCATAGAGAATATCCAGAAAACACAAACACACAAGAGGCTGTAGCAAGATCTGGGATTGAGATAGCCACAACACACCAGATCGTTTTGTTTTCATCCAGGAGTATCTGGACAAATTGTTGTGTATTTCGGGTGAAATTTAACCAAAAATCACCGCGAAAGTGGTTTTGGAGAATAGCACAATGTTCCTGTTCCGCAAATGCATCCAATGTCATGTTTACAAATACAAATATCATGTTTTCTCAGGTTTCTGAAGCTTTCTTCCTAGAAAACTCGAATGTGTGGAGGATTTGACTCCAGGTGGAACCAATTAGCGTTTGGCAGCTAAAAACAAAAACTTACATGCTAAAATGCATTCAAAACCTTAAAGTCCATAGAGAATGTCCAGAAAACACAAACAAAAACAGAAGTTGTAGCAAGATCTGGGATTGAGATAGCCACAACACACCAGATAGTTTTGTTTTCATCCAGGAGTATCTGGACAAATTGTTGTGGATTTCGGATGAAATTTAACCAAAAATCTCCGTGAAAGTGGTTTTGGAGAAAAGCACAATCATCCGGTTCAGGAAATGTATCCAATGTCATGTTTACAAATAAAAATATCATGTTTTGTCAGGTTTCTGAAGCTTTCTTCCTAGAAAATTCGAATGTGCGGAGTATTTGACTCCAGGTGGAACCAATTAGCGTTCGCCAGCAGAAAACAAAATGGGTCCTGCTAAAATGCATTCATAACCTTAAAGTCCATAGAGAATATCCAGAAAACACAAACACACACCGAGGCTGTAGCAAGATCTGTGATTGACATAGCTACAAATCACCAGATAGTTTTGTTTTCATCCAGGAGTATCTGGACAAATTGTTGTGGATTTCCGGTGAAATTTAACCAAAAATCACCATGAAAGTGGTTTTTGAGAAAAGCACAATCTTCCTGTTCGGCAAATGCATCCAATGTCATGTTTACGAATAAAAATATCATATTTTCTCAGGTTTCTGAAGCTTTCTTCCTAAAAAACTCGAATGTGTGGAGTATTTGACTCCAGGTGGAACCAATTAGCGTTTGGCAGCTAAAAACAAAAACTTACATGCTAAAATGCATTCAAAACCGTAAAGTCCATAGAGAATGTCCAGAAAACACAAACAAACAAAGAGACTGTAGCAAGATCTGGAATTGAGATGGCTACAAATCACCAGATAGTTTTGTTTTCATCCAGGAGTATCTGGACAAATTGTTGTGTATTTTGGGTGAAATTTAACCAAAAATCACCATGAAAGTGGTTTTTGAGAAAAGCACAATCTTCCTGTTCAGCAAATGCATCCAATGTCATGTTTACAGAAAGAAATATCATGTTTACTCAGGTTTCTGAAGCTTTCTTCCTAGAAAACTCGAATGTGTGGAGTATTTGACTCCAGGTGGAACCAATTAGCTTTTTTCAGCTAAAAACAAAAACTTACATGCTAAAATGCATTCAAAACCTTAAAGTCCATAGAGAATGTCCAGAAAACACAAACACACACAGAGGCTGTAGCAAGATCTGGGATTGAGATAGCCACAACACACCAGATAGTTTTGTTTGCATCCAGGAATATCCAGACTAATTGTTGTGGATTTCCGGTGAAATTTAACCAAAAATCACCGTGAAAGTGGTTTTGGAGAAAATCACAATCTTCCTGTTCGGAAAATGCATCCAATGTCATGTTTACAAATACAAATATCATGTTTTCTCAGGTTTCTGAAGCTTTCTTCCTAGAAAACTCAAATGTGTGGAGTATTTGACTCCAGGTGGAACCAATTAGCGTTTGCCAGCAGAAAACAAACAGGGTCCTGCTAAAATGCAATCAAAACCTTAAAGTCCATAGAGAATATCCAGAAAACACAAACACACACAGAGGCTGTAGCAAGATCTGTGATTTACATAGCGACAAATCACCAGATAGTTTTTGGTTTTCATCCAGGAGTATCTGGACAAATTGTTGTGGATTTCAGGTGAAATTTAACCAAAAATCACCGTGAAAGCAGTTTTGGAGAAAAGCACAATCTTCCTGTTCGGCAAATGCATCCAATGTCATGTTTACAGAAAGAAATATCATGTTTTCTCAGGTTTCTGAAGCTTTCTTCCTAGAAAACTCGAATGTGTGGAGTATTTGACTCCAGGTGGAACCAATTAGCTTTTGGCAGCTAAAAACAAAAACTTACATGCTAAAATGCCATCAAAACCTTAAAGTCCATAGAGAATGTCCAGAAAACACAAACACACACAGAGGCTGTAGCAAGATCTGGGATTGAGATAGCCACAACACACCAGATAGTTTTCTTTTCATCCAGGAGTATCTGGACAAATTGTTGTGTATTTTGGGTGAAATTTAACGAAAAATCACCGTGAAAGTGGTTTTGGAGAAATCACAATCTTCCTGTTCGGCAAATGCATCGAATGTCATGTATACAAATACAAATATCATGTTTTCTCAGGTTTCTGAAGGTTTCTTCCTAGAAAACTCGAATGTGTGGAGTATTTGATTCCATTTAACCAATCAGCGTTTGCCAGCAGAAAACAAAAAGGGACCTGCTAAAATGCATTCAAAACCTTAAAGTCCATAGAGAATATCCAGAAAACACAAACACACACAGAGGCTGTAGCAAGATCTGGGATTGAGATAGCTACAAATCACCAGATAGTTTTGTTTTAATCATAAGTATCTGGACAAATTGTTGTGGATTTCGGGTGAAATTTAACCAAAAATCACCGTGAATGCGGTTTTGGAGAAGATCACAATCTTCCTGTTTGGCAAATGCATCCAATGTCATGTTTACAGAAAGAAATATCATGTTTTCTCAGGTTTCTGAAGCTTTCTTCCTAGAAAACTCAAATGTGTGGAGTATTTGACTCCAGGTGGAACCAATTAGCGTTTGCCAGCAGAAAACAAACAGGGTCCTGCTAAAATGCAATCAAAACCTTAAAGTCCATAGAGAATATCCAGAAAACACAAACACACACAGAGGCTGTAGCAAGATCTGTGATTTACATAGCTACAAATCACCAGATAGTTTTTGGTTTTCATCCAGGAGTATCTGGACAAATTGTTGTGGATTTCAGGTGAAATTTAACCAAAAATCACCGTGAAAGCAGTTTTGGAGAAAAGCACAATCTTCCTGTTCGGCAAATGCATCCAATGTCATGTTTACAGAAAGAAATATCATGTTTTCTCAGGTTTCTGAAGCTTTCTTCCTAGAAAACTCGAATGTGTGGAGTATTTGACTCAAGGTGGAATCAATTAGCTTTTGGCAGCTATGAACAAAAACTTACATGCTAAAATGCATTCAAAACCGTAAAGTCCATAGAGAATGTCCAGAAAACACAAACAAAAACAGAAGTTGTAGCAAGATCTGGGATTGAGATAGCCACAACACACCAGATAGTTTTGTTTTCATCCAGGAGTATCTGGACAAATTGTTGTGGATTTTGGGTGAAATTTAACCAAAAATCTCCGTGAAAGTGGTTTTGGAGAAAAGCACAATCATCCGGTTCAGGAAATGTATCCAATGTCATGTTTACAAATAAAAATATCATGTTTTGTCAGGTTTCTGAAGCTTTCTTCCTAGAAAACTCGAATGTGTGGAGTATTTGACTCCAGGTGGAACCAATTAGCGTTCGCCAGCAGAAAACAAAATGGGTCCTGCTAAAATGCCATCAAAACCTTAAAGTCCATAGAGAATATCCAGAAAACACAAACACACACAGAGGCTGTAGCAAGATCTGTGATTGACATAGCTACAAATCACCAGATAGTTTTGTTTTCATCCAGGAGTATCTGGACAAATTGTTGTGGATTTCGGGTGAAATTTAACCAAAAATCACCGTGAAAGTAGTTTTGGAGAAAATCACAATCTTCCTTTTCTGCAAATGCATCCAATGTCATGTTTACAGAAAGAAATATCATGTTTTCTCAGGTTTCTGAAGCTTTCTTCCTAGAAAACTCGAATGTGTGGAGGATTTGACTCCAGGTGGAACCAATTAGCGTTTGCCAGCAGAAAACAAAAAGGGTCCTGCTAAAATGCATTCAAAACCTTAAAGTCCATAGAGAATATCCAGAAAACAGAAACACACACAGAGGCTGTAGCAAGATCTGGGATTGAGATAGGCACAACACACCAGATAGTTTTGTTTTCATACAGGAGTATCTGGACAAATTGTTGTGGATTTCGGGTGAAATTTAACCAAAAATCACCGTGAAAGTGGTTTTGGAGGAAATCACAATGTTCCTGTTTGGCAAATGCATTCAATGTCATGTTTACAGAAAGAAATATCATGTTTTCTCAGGTTTCTGAAGCTTTCTTCCTAGAAAACTCGAACGTGTGGAGTATTTGACTCCAGGTGGAACCAATTAGCTTTTTTCAGCTAAAAACAAAAACTTACATGCTAAAATGCATTCAAAACCTTAAAGTCCATAGAGAATGTCCAGAAAACACAAACACACACAGAGGCTGTAGCAAGATCTGGGATTGAGATAGCCACAACACACCAGATCGTTTTGTTTTCATCCAGGAGTATCTGGACAAATTGTTGTGTATTTCGGGTGAAATTTAACCAAAAATCACCGCGAAAGTGGTTTTGGAGAATAGCACAATGTTCCTGTTCCGCAAATGCATCCAATGTCATGTTTACAAATACAAATATCATGTTTTCTCAGGTTTCTGAAGCTTTCTTCCTAGAAAACTCGAATGTGTGGAGGATTTGACTCCAGGTGGAACCAATTAGCGTTTGGCAGCTAAAAACAAAAACTTACATGCTAAAATGCATTCAAAACCTTAAAGTCCTAGAGAATGTCCAGAAAACACAAACAAAAACAGAAGTTGTAGCAAGATCTGGGATTGAGATAGCCACAACACACCAGATAGTTTTGTTTTCATCCAGGAGTATCTGGACAAATTGTTGTGGATTTCGGATGAAATTTAACCAAAAATCTCCGTGAAAGTGGTTTTGGAGAAAAGCACAATCATCCGGTTCAGGAAATGTATCCAATGTCATGTTTACAAATAAAAATATCATGTTTTGTCAGGTTTCTGAAGCTTTCTTCCTAGAAAATTCGAATGTGCGGAGTATTTGACTCCAGGTGGAACCAATTAGCGTTCGCCAGCAGAAAACAAAATGGGTCCTGCTAAAATGCATTCATAACCTTAAAGTCCATAGAGAATATCCAGAAAACACAAACACACACCGAGGCTGTAGCAAGATCTGTGATTGACATAGCTACAAATCACCAGATAGTTTTGTTTTCATTCAGGAGTATCTGGACAAATTGTTGTGGATTTCCGGTGAAATTTAACCAAAAATCACCATGAAAGTGGTTTTTGAGAAAAGCACAATCTTCCTGTTCGGCAAATGCATCCAATGTCATGTTTACGAATAAAAATATCATATTTTCTCAGGTTTCTGAAGCTTTCTTCCTAAAAAACTCGAATGTGTGGAGTATTTGACTCCAGGTGGAACCAATTAGCGTTTGGCAGCTAAAAACAAAAACTTACATGCTAAAATGCATTCAAAACCGTAAAGTCCATAGAGAATGTCCAGAAAACACAAACAAACAAAGAGACTGTAGCAAGATCTGGAATTGAGATGGCTACAAATCACCAGATAGTTTTGTTTTCATCCAGGAGTATCTGGACAAATTGTTGTGTATTTTGGGTGAAATTTAACCAAAAATCACCATGAAAGTGGTTTTTGAGAAAAGCACAATCTTCCTGTTCAGCAAATGCATCCAATGTCATGTTTACAGAAAGAAATATCATGTTTACTCAGGTTTCTGAAGCTTTCTTCCTAGAAAACTCGAATGTGTGGAGTATTTGACTCAAGGTGTAACCAATTAGCTTTTTTCAGCTAAAAACAAAAACTTACATGCTAAAATGCATTCAAAACCTTAAAGTCCATAGAGAATGTCCAGAAAACTCAAACACACACAGAGGCTGTAGCAAGATCTGGGATTGAGATAGCCACAACACACCAGATAGTTTTGTTTGCATCCAGGAGTATCCAGACTAATTGTTGTGGATTTCCGGTGAAATTTAACCAAAAATCACCGTGAATGCGGTTTTGGAGAAGATCACAATCTTCCTGTTTGGCAAATGCATCCAATGTCATGTTTACAGAAAGAAATATCATGTTTTCTCAGGTTTCTGAAGCTTTCTTCCTAGAAAACTCAAATGTGTGGAGTATTTGACTCCAGGTGGAACCAATTAGCGTTTGCCAGCAGAAAACAAACAGGGTCCTGCTAAAATGCAATCAAAACCTTAAAGTCCATAGAGAATATCCAGAAAACACAAACACACACAGAGGCTGTAGCAAGATCTGTGATTTACATAGCGACAAATCACCAGATAGTTTTTGGTTTTCATCCAGGAGTATCTGGACAAATTGTTGTGGATTTCAGGTGAAATTTAACCAAAAATCACCGTGAAAGCAGTTTTGGAGAAAAGCACAATCTTCCTGTTCGGCAAATGCATCCAATGTCATGTTTACAGAAAGAAATATCACGTTTTCTCAGGTTTCTGAAGCTTTCTTCCTAGAAAACTCGAATGTGTGGAGTATTTGACTCCAGGTGGAACCAATTAGCTTTTGGCAGCTAAAAACAAAAACTTACATGCTAAAATGCCATCAAAACCTTAAAGTCCATAGAGAATGTCCAGAAAACACAAACACACACAGAGGCTGTAGCAAGATCTGGGATTGAGATAGCCACAACACACCAGATAGTTTTCTTTTCATCCAGGAGTATCTGGACAAATTGTTGTGTATTTTGGGTGAAATTTAACGAAAAATCACCGTGAAAGTGGTTTTGGAGAAAAGCACAATCTTCCTGTTCGGCAAATGTTTCCAATGTCATGTTTACAGAAAGAAATATCATGTTTTCTCAGGTTTCTGGAACTTTCTTCCTAGAAAACTCGAATGTGTGGAGGATTTGACTCCAGGTGGAACCAATTAGCGTTTGCCAGCAGAAAACAAAAAGGGTCCTGCTAAAATGCATTCAAAACCTTAAAGTCCATAGAGAATATCCAGAAAACACAAACACACACAGAGGCTGTAGCAAGATCTGGGATTGAGATAGCTACAAATCACCAGATAGTTTTTTGTTTTCATCCAGGAGTATCTGGACAAATTCTTGTAGTTTTGAAGTGCAATTTATCCAAAAAATCACCGTGAAAGTGGTTTTGGAGAAAAGCACAATCTTTCTGTTCAGCAAATGAATCCAATGTCATGTTTACAAATGCAAATATCATGTTTTCTCAGGTTTCTGAAGCTTTCTTCCTAAAAAACTCGAATGTGTGGAGGATTTGACTCCAGGTGGAACCAATTAGCGTTTGCCAGCAAAAAACAAAAAGGGTCCTGCTAAAATGCATTCAAAACGTTAAAGTCCATAGAGAATATCCAGAAAACACAAACACACACAGAGGCTGTAGCAAGATCTGGGATTGAGATAGCTACAAATCACCAGATAGTTTTGTTTTCATCAAGGAGTATCTGGACAAATTCTTGTAGTTTTGAAGTGCAATTAAACCAAAAATCACCGTGAAAGTGGTTTTGGAGAAAAGCACAATCTTCCTGTTCGAGAAATGCATCCAATGTCATGTTTACAAATACAAATATCATGTTTTCTCCGGTTTCTGAAGCTTTCTTCCTAGAAAACTCGAATGTGTGGAGTATTTGACTCCAGGTGGAACCAATTAGCGTTTGCCAGCAGAAAACAAAAAGGGTCCTGCTAAAATGCATTCAAAACCTTAAAGTCCATAGAGAATATCCAGAAAACACAAACACACAAAGAGGCTGTAGCAAGATCTGGGATTGAGATAGCTACAAATCACCAGATAGTTTTGTTTTCATCCAGGAGTATGTGGGCAAATTTTTGTGGATTTCAGATGAAATTTGACCAAAAATCACCGTGAAAGTGGTTTTGGAGAAAAGCACAATCTTCCTGTTCGGCAAATGTATCCAATGTCATGTTTACAGAAAGAAATATCACGTTTTCTCAGGTTTCTGAAGCTTTCTTCCTAGAAAACTCGAATGTGTGGAGGATTTGACTCCAGGTGGAACCAATTAGCGTTTGCCAGCAGAAAACAAAAAGGGTCCCGCTAAAATGCATTCAAAACCTTAAAGTCCATAGAGAATATCCAGAAAACACAAACACACACAGAGGCTGTAGCAAGATCTGGGATTGAGATAGCTACAAATCACCAGATAGTTTTGTTTTCATCCATGAGTATCTGGACAAATTGTTGTGGATTCCTGGTGAAATTTAACCAAAAATCAACGTGAAAGTGGTTTTGGAGAATAGCACCATCTTTCTGTTCAGCAAATGAATCCAATGTCATGTTTACATATGCAAATATCATGTTTTCTCAGGTTTCTGGAGCTTTCTTCCTAGAAAACTCGAATGTGTGGAGGATTTGACTCCAGGTGGAACCAATTAGCGTTTGCCAGCAGAAAACAAAAAGGGTCCTGCTAAAATGCATTCAAAACCTTAAAGTCCATAGAGAATATCCAGAAAACACAAACACACACAGAGGCTGTAGCAAGATCTGGGATTGACATAGCTACAAATCACCAGATAGTTTTGTTTTCATCCAGGAGTATCTGGACAAATTGTTGTATTTTTGAAGTGAAATTTTACCAAAAAGTCACCGTGAAAGTGGTTTTGGAGAATATCACAATCTTTCTTTTCAGCAAATGAATCCAATGTCATGTTTACAGAAAGAAATATCATGTTTTCTCAGGTTTCTGAAGCTTTCTTCCTAGAAAACTCGAATGTGTGGAGGATTTGACTCCAGGTGGAACCAATTAGCGTTTGCCAGCAGAAAACAAAAAGGGTCCTGCTAAAATACATTCAAAACCTTAAAGTCCATAGAGAATATCCAGAAAACACAAACACACAAGAGGCTGTAGCAAGATCTGGGATTGAGATAGCCACAACACACCAGATAATTTTGTTTTCATCCAGGAGTATCTGGACAAATTGTTGTGGATTTCGGATGAAATTTAACCAAAAATCTCCGTGAAAGTGGTTTTGGAGAAAAGCACAATCATCCGGTTCAGGAAATGTATCCAATGTCATGTTTACAAATAAAAATATCATGTTTTGTCAGGTTTCTGAAGCTTTCTTCCTAGAAAATTCGAATGTGCGGAGTATTTGACTCCAGGTGGAACCAATTAGCGTTCGCCAGCAGAAAACAAAAAGGGTCCTGCTAAAATGCATTCATAACCTTAAAGTCCATAGAGAATATCCAGAAAACACAAACACACACCGAGGCTGTAGCAAGATCTGTGATTCACATAGCTACAAATCACCAGATAGTTTTGTTTTCATCCAGGAGTATCTGGACAAATTGTTGTGGATTTCCGGTGAAATTTAACCAAAAATCACCATGAAAGTGGTTTTTGAGAAAAGCACAATCTTCCTGTTCGGCAAATGCATCCAATGTCATGTTTACGAATAAAAATATCATATTTTCTCAGGTTTCTGAAGCTTTCTTCCTAAAAAACTCGAATGTGTGGAGTATTTGACTCCAGGTGGAACCAATTAGCGTTTGGCAGCTAAAAACAAAAACTTACATGCTAAAATGCATTCAAAACCTTAAAGTCCATAGAGAATATCCAGAAAACAGAAACACACACAGAGGCTGTAGCAAGATCTGGGATTGAGATAGGCACAACACACCAGATAGTTTTGTTTTCATACAGGAGTATCTGGACAAATTGTTGTGGATTTCGGGTGAAATTTAACCAAAAATCACCGTGAAAGTGGTTTTGGAGGAAATCACAATGTTCCTGTTTGGCAAATGCATTCAATGTCATGTTTACAGAAAGAAATATCATGTTGTCTCAGGTTTCTGAAGCTTTCTTCCTAGAAAACTCGAACGTGTGGAGTATTTGACTCCAGGTGGAACCAATTAGCTTTTTTCAGCTAAAAACAAAAACTTACATGCTAAAATTCATTCAAAACCTTAAAGTCCATAGAGAATGTCCAGAAAACACAAACACACACAGAGGCTGTAGCAAGATCTGGGATTGAGATAGCCACAACACACCAGATCGTTTTGTTTTCATCCAGGAGTATCTGGACAAATTGTTGTGGATTTCGGGTGAAATTTAACCAAAAATCACCGTGAAAGTGGTTTTGGAGAAAAGCACAATGTTCCTGTTCCGCAAATGCATCCAATGTCATGTTTACAAATAAAAATATCATGTTTTCTCAGGTTTCTGAAGCTTTCTTCCTAGAAAACTCGAATGTGTGGAGGATTTGACTCCAGGTGGAACCAATTAGCGTTTGGCAGCTAAAAACAAAAACTTACATACTAAAATGCATTCAAAACCTTAAAGTCCATAGAGAATGTCCAGAAAACACAAACACACACAGAGGCTGTAGCAAGATCTGGGATTGAGATAGCCACAACACACCAGATAGTTTTGTTTTCATACAGGAGTATCTGGACAAATTGTTGTGGATTTCCGGTGAAATTTAACCAAAAATCACCGCGAAAGTGGTTTTGGAGAATAGCACAATGTTCCTGTTCCGCAAATGCATCCAATGTCATGTTTACAAATACAAATATCATGTTTTCTCAGGTTTCTGAAGCTTTCTTCCTAGAAAACTCGAATGTGTGGAGGATTTGACTCAAGGTGGAATCAATTAGCTTTTGGCAGCTATAAACAAAAACTTACATGCTAAAATGCATTCAAAACCGTAAAGTCCATAGAGAATGTCCAGAAAACACAAACAAAAACAGAAGTTGTAGCAAGATCTGGGATTGAGATAGCCACAACACACCAGATAGTTTTGTTTTCATCCAGGAGTATCTGGACAAATTGTTGTGGATTTCGGATGAAATTTAACCAAAAATCTCCGTGAAAGTGGTTTTGGAGAAAAGCACAATCATCCGGTTCAGGAAATGTATCCAATGTCATGTTTACAAATAAAAATATCATGTTTTGTCAGGTTTCTGAAGCTTTCTTCCTAGAAAATTCGAATGTGCGGAGTATTTGACTCCAGGTGGAACCAATTAGCGTTCGCCAGCAGAAAACAAAATGGGTCCTGCTAAAATGCATTCATAACCTTAAAGTCCATAGAGAATATCCAGAAAACACAAACACACACCGAGGCTGTAGCAAGATCTGTGATTGACATAGCTACAAATCACCAGATAGTTTTGTTTTCATTCAGGAGTATCTGGACAAATTGTTGTGGATTTCCGGTGAAATTTAACCAAAAATCACCATGAAAGTGGTTTTTGAGAAAAGCACAATCTTCCTGTTCGGCAAATGCATCCAATGTCATGTTTACGAATAAAAATATCATATTTTCTCAGGTTTCTGAAGCTTTCTTCCTAAAAAACTCGAATGTGTGGAGTATTTGACTCCAGGTGGAACCAATTAGCGTTTGGCAGCTAAAAACAAAAACTTACATGCTAAAATGCATTGAAAACCGTAAAGTCCATAGAGAATGTCCAGAAAACACAAACAAACAAAGAGACTGTAGCAAGATCTGGAATTGAGATGGCTACAAATCACCAGATAGTTTTGTTTTCATCCAGGAGTATCTGGACAAATTGTTGTGTATTTTGGGTGAAATTTAACCAAAAATCACCATGAAAGTGGTTTTTGAGAAAAGCACAATCTTCCTGTTCAGCAAATGCATCCAATGTCATGTTTACAGAAAGAAATATCATGTTTACTCAGGTTTCTGAAGCTTTCTTCCTAGAAAACTCGAATGTGTGGAGTATTTGACTCCAGGTGGAACCAATTAGCTTTTTTCAGCTAAAAACAAAAACTTACATGCTAAAATGCATTCAAAACCTTAAAGTCCATAGAGAATGTCCAGAAAACTCAAACACACAAAGAGGCTGTAGCAAGATCTGGGATTGAGATAGCCACAACACACCAGATAGTTTTGTTTGCATCCAGGAGTATCCAGACTAATTGTTGTGGATTTTGTGTGAAATTTAACCAAAAATCACCGTGAAAGTGGTTTTGGAGAAAATCACAATCTTCCTGTTCGGAAAATGCATCCAATGTCATGTTTACAAATACAAATATCATGTTTTCTCAGGTTTCTGAAGCTTTCTTCCTAGAAAACTCAAATGTGTGGAGTATTTGACTCCAGGTGGAACCAATTAGCGTTTGCCAGCAGAAAACAAACAGGGTCCTGCTAAAATGCAATCAAAACCTTAAAGTCCATAGAGAATATCCAGAAAACACAAACACACACAGAGGCTGTAGCAAGATCTGTGATTTACATAGCGACAAATCACCAGATAGTTTTTGGTTTTCATCCAGGAGTATCTGGACAAATTGTTGTGGATTTCAGGTGAAATTTAACCAAAAATCACCGTGAAAGCAGTTTTGGAGAAAAGCACAATCTTCCTGTTCGGCAAATGCATCCAATGTCATGTTTACAGAAAGAAATATCATGTTTTCTCAGGTTTCTGAAGCTTTCTTCCTAGAAAACTCGAATGTGTGGAGTATTTGACTCCAGGTGGAACCAATTAGCTTTTGGCAGCTAAAAACAAAAACTTACATGCTAAAATGCCATCAAAACCTTAAAGTCCATAGAGAATGTCCAGAAAACACAAACACACACAGAGGCTGTAGCAAGATCTGGGATTGAGATAGCCACAACACACCAGATAGTTTTCTTTTCATCCAGGAGTATCTGGACAAATTGTTGTGTATTTTGGGTGAAATTTAACGAAAAATCACCGTGAAAGTGGTTTTGGAGAAATCACAATCTTCCTGTTCGGCAAATGCATCGAATGTCATGTATACAAATACAAATATCATGTTTTCTCAGGTTTCTGAATGTTTCTTCCTAGAAAACTCGAATGTGTGGAGTATTTGATTCCAGGTAACCAATCAGCGTTTGCCAGCAGAAAACAAAAAGGGACCTGCTAAAATGCATTCAAAACCTTAAAGTCCATAGAGAATATCCAGAAAACACAAACACACACAGAGGCTGTAGCAAGATCTGGGATTGAGATAGCTACAAATCACCAGATAGTTTTGTTTTAATCATAAGTATCTGGACAAATTGTTGTGGATTTCGGGTGAAATTTAACCAAAAATCACCGTGAAAGTGGTTTTGGAGAAGATCACAATCTTCCTGTTTGGCAAATAGATCCAATGTCATTTTTACAGAAAGAAATATCATGTTTTCTCAGGTTTCTGAAGCTTTCTTCCTAGAAAACTCAAATGTGTGGAGTATTTGACTCCAGGTGGAACCAATTAGCGTTTGCCAGCAGAAAACAAACAGGGTCCTGCTAAAATGCAATCAAAACCTTAAAGTCCATAGAGAATATCCAGAAAACACAAACACACACAGAGGCTGTAGCAAGATCTGTGATTTACATAGCGACAAATCACCAGATAGTTTTTGGTTTTCATCCAGGAGTATCTGGACAAATTGTTGTGGATTTCAGGTGAAATTTAACCAAAAATCACCGTGAAAGCAGTTTTGGAGAAAAGCACAATCTTCCTGTTCGGCAAATGCATCCAATGTCATGTTTACAGAAAGAAATATCATGTTTTCTCAGGTTTCTGAAGCTTTCTTCCTAGAAAACTCGAATGTGTGGAGTATTTGACTCAAGGTGGAATCAATTAGCTTTTGGCAGCTATAAACAAAAACTTACATGCTAAAATGCATTCAAAACCGTAAAGTCCATAGAGAATGTCCAGAAAACACAAACAAAAACAGAAGTTGTAGCAAGATCTGGGATTGAGATAGCCACAACACACCAGATAGTTTTGTTTTCATCCAGGAGTATCTGGACAAATTGTTGTGGATTTTGGGTGAAATTTAACCAAAAATCTCCGTGAAAGTGGTTTTGGAGAAAAGCACAATCATCCGGTTCAGGAAATGTATCCAATGTCATGTTTACAAATAAAAATATCATGTTTTGTCAGGTTTCTGAAGCTTTCTTCCTAGAAAACTCGAATGTGTGGAGTATTTGACTCCAGGTGGAACCAATTAGCGTTCGCCAGCAGAAAACAAAATGGGTCCTGCTAAAATGCCATCAAAACCTTAAAGTCCATAGAGAATATCCAGAAAACACAAACACACACAGAGGCTGTAGCAAGATCTGTGATTGACATAGCTACAAATCACCAGATAGTTTTGTTTTCATCCAGGAGTATCTGGACAAATTGTTGTGGATTTCAGGTGAAATTTAACCAAAAATCACCGTGAAAGTAGTTTTGGAGAAAATCACAATCTTCCTTTTCTGCAAATGCATCCAATGTCATGTTTACAGAAAGAAATATCATGTTTTCTCAGGTTTCTGAAGCTTTCTTCCTAGAAAACTCGAATGTGTGGAGGATTTGACTCCAGGTGCAACCAATTAGCGTTTGCCAGTAGAAAACAAAAAGGGTCCTGCTAAAATGCATTCAAAACCTTAAAGTCCATAGAGAATATCCAGAAAACAGAAACACACACAGAGGCTGTAGCAAGATCTGGGATTGAGATAGGCACAACACACCAGATAGTTTTGTTTTCATACAGGAGTATCTGGACAAATTGTTGTGGATTTCGGGTGAAATTTAACCAAAAATCACCGTGAAAGTGGTTTTGGAGGAAATCACAATGTTCCTGTTTGGCAAATGCATTCAATGTCATGTTTACAGAAAGAAATATCATGTTTTCTCAGGTTTCTGAAGCTTTCTTCCTAGAAAACTCGAACGTGTGGAGTATTTGACTCCAGGTGGAACCAATTAGCTTTTTTCAGCTAAAAACAAAAACTTACATGCTAAAATTCATTCAAAACCTTAAAGTCCATAGAGAATGTCCAGAAAACACAAACACACACAGAGGCTGTAGCAAGATCTGGGATTGAGATAGCCACAACACACCAGATCGTTTTGTTTTCATCCAGGAGTATCTGGACAAATTGTTGTGGATTTCGGGTGAAATTTAACCAAAAATCACCGTGAAAGTGGTTTTGGAGAAAAGCACAATGTTCCTGTTCCGCAAATGCATCCAATGTCATGTTTACAAATAAAAATATCATGTTTTCTCAGGTTTCTGAAGCTTTCTTCCTAGAAAACTCGAATGTGTGGAGGATTTGACTCCAGGTGGAACCAATTAGCGTTTGGCAGCTAAAAACAAAAACTTACATGCTAAAATGCATTCAAAACCTTAAAGTCCATAGAGAATGTCCAGAAAACACAAACAAAAACAGAAGTTGTAGCAAGATCTGGGATTGAGATAGCCACAACACACCAGATAGTTTTGTTTTCATCCAGGAGTATCTAGACAAATTGTTGTGGATTTCGGATGAAATTTAACCAAAAATCTCCTTGAAAGTGGTTTTGGAGAAAAGCACAATCATCCGGTTCAGGAAATGTATCCAATGTCATGTTTACAAATAAAAATATCATGTTTTGTCAAGTTTCTGAAGCTTTCTTCCTAGAAAATTCGAATGTGCGGAGTATTTGACTCCAGGTGGAACCAATTAGCGTTCGCCAGCAGAAAACAAAATGGGTCCTGCTAAAATGCATTCATAACCTTAAAGTCCATAGAGAATATCCAGAAAACACAAACACACACCGAGGCTGTAGCAAGATCTGTGATTGACATAGCTACAAATCACCAGATAGTTTTGTTTTCATCCAGGAGTATCTGGACAAATTGTTGTGGATTTCCGGTGAAATTTAACCAAAAATCACCATGAAAGTGGTTTTTGAGAAAAGCACAATCTTCCTGTTCGGCAAATGCATCCAATGTCATGTTTACGAATAAAAATATCATATTTTCTCAGGTTTCTGAAGCTTTCTTCCTAGAAAACTCGAATGTGTGGAGGATTTGACTCCAGGTGGAACCAATTAGCGTTTGGCAGCTAAAAACAAAAACTTACATGCTAAAATGCATTCAAAACCATAAAGTCCATAGAGAATGTCCAGAAAACACAAAAAAACAAAGAGACTGTAGCAAGATCTGGAATTGAGATGGCTACAAATCACCAGATAGTTTTGTTTTCATCCAGGAGTATCTGGACAAATTGTTGTGTATTTTGGGTGAAATTTAACCAAAAATCACCATGAAAGTGGTTTTTGAGAAAATCACAATCTTCCTGTTCGGCAAATGTATCCAATGTCATGTTTACAGAAAGAAATATCACGTTTTCTCAGGTTTCTGAAGCTTTCTTCCTAGAAAACTCGAATGTGTGGAGGATTTGACTCCAGGTGGAACCAATTAGCGTTTGCCAGCAGAAAACAAAATGGGTCTTGCTAAAATGCATTCAAAACCTTAAAGTCCATAGAGAATATCCAGAAAACACAAACACACACAGAGGCTGTAGCAAGATCTGGGATTGAGATAGCTACAAATCACCAGATAGTTTTGTTTTCATCCATGAGTATCTGGACAAATTGTTGTGGATTCCGGGTGAAATTTAACCAAAAATCAACGTGAAAGTGGTTTTGGAGAATAGCACCATCTTTCTGTTCAGCAAATGAATCCAATGTCATGTTTACATATGCAAATATCATGTTTTCTCAGGTTTCTGGAGCTTTCTTCCTAGAAAACTCGAATGTGTGGAGGATTTGACTCCAGGTGGAACCAATTAGCGTTTGCCAGCAGAAAACAAAAAGGGTCCTGCTAAAATGCATTCAAAACCTTAAAGTCCATAGAGAATATCCAGAAAACACAAACACACACAGAGGCTGTAGCAAGATCTGGGATTGACATAGCTACAAATCACCAGATAGTTTTGTTTTCATCCAGGAGTATCTGGACAAATTGTTGTATTTTTGAAGTGAAATTTTACCAAAAAGTCACCGTGAAAGTGGTTTTGGAGAATATCACAATCTTTCTTTTCAGCAAATGAATCCAATGTCATGTTTACAGAAAGAAATATCATGTTTTCTCAGGTTTCTGAAGCTTTCTTCCTAGAAAACTCGAATGTGTGGAGGATTTGACTCCAGGTGGAACCAATTAGCGTTTGCCAGCAGAAAACAAAAAGGGTCCTGCTAAAATACATTCAAAACCTTAAAGTCCATAGAGAATATCCAGAAAACACAAACACACAAGAGGCTGTAGCAAGATCTGGGATTGAGATAGCTACAAATCACCAGATAGTTTTGTTTTCTTCCAGGAGTATCTGGACAAATTCTTGCAGTTTTGAAGAGAAATTTAACCAAAAATCACCGTGAAAGTGGTTTTGGAGAAAAGCACAATCTTTCTGTTCAGCAAATGCATCCAATGTCATGTTTACAGAAAGAAATATCATGTTTTCTCAGGTTTCTGGAACTTTCTTCCTAGAAAACTCGAATGTGTGGAGGATTTGACTCCAGGTGGAACCAATTAGCGTTTGCCAGCAGAAAACAAAAAGGGTCCTGCTAAAATGCATTCAAAACCTTAAAGTCCATAGAGAATATCCAGAAAACACAAACACACACAGAGGCTGTAGCAAGATCTGGGATTGAGATAGCTACAAATCACCAGATAGTTTTGTTTTCATCCAGGAGTATCTGGACAAATTGTTGTAGTTTTGAAGTGCAATTTAACCAAAAAATCACCGTGAAAGTGGTTTTGGAGAAAAGCACAATCTTTCACTTCAGCAAATGAATCCAATGTCATGTTTACAAATGCAAATATCATGTTTTCTCAGGTTTCTGGAACTTTCTTCCTAGAAAACTCGAATGTGTGGAGGATTTGACTCCAGGTGGAACCAATTAGCGTTTGCCAGCAGAAAACAAAAAGGGTCCTGCTAAAATGCATTCAAAACCTTAAAGTCCATAGAGAATATCCAGAAAACACAAACACACCAGAGGCTGTAGCAAGATCTGGGATTGAGATAGCTACAAATCACCAGATAGTTTTCTTTTCATCCAGGAGTATCTGGACAAATTGTTGTGGATTTTGTGTGAAATTTAACCAAAAATCACCGTGAAAGTGGTTTTGGAGAAAAGCAAAACCTTCCTGTTCGGCAAATGCGTCCAATGTCATGTTTACAGAAAGAAATATCATGTTTTCTCAGGTTTCTGGAACTTTCTTCCTAGAAAACTCGAATGTGTGGAGGATTTGACTCCAGGTGGAACCAATTAGCGTTTGCCAGCAGAAAACAAAAAGGGTCCTGCTAAAATGCATTCAAAACCTTAAAGTCCATAGAGAATATCCAGAAAACACAAACACACACAGAGGCTGTAGCAAGATCTGGGATTGAGATAGCTACAAATCACCAGATAGTTTTGTTTTCATCCAGGAGTATCTGGACAAATTCTTGTAGTTTTGAAGTGCAATTTAACCAAAAAATCACCGTGAAAGTGGTTTTGAAGAAAAGCACAATCTTTCTTTTCAGCAAATGAATCCAATGTCATGTTAACAGAAAGAAATATCATGTTTTCTCAGGTTCCTGGAGCTTTCTTCCTAGAAAATTCGAATGTGTGGAGGATTTGACTCCAGGTGGAACCAATTAGCGTTTGCCAGCAGAAAACAAAAAGGGTCCTGCTAAAATGCATTCAAAACCTTAAAGTCCATAGAGAATATCCAGAAAACACAAACACACACAGAGGCTGTAGCTAGATCTGGGATTGAGATAGCTACAAATCACCAGATAGTTTTGTTTTCATCCAGGAGTATCTGGACAAATTGTTGTGGATTTTGTGTGAAATTTAACCAAAAATCACCGTGAAAGTGGTTTTGGAGAAAAGCACAATCTTCCTGTTCGGCAAATGTATCCAATGTCATGTTTACAGAAAGAAATATCATGTTTTCTCAGGTTTCTGAAGCTTTCTTCCTAGAAAACTCGAATGTGTGGAGGATTTGACTCCAGGTGGAACCAATTAGCGTTTGCCAGCAGAAAACAAAAAGGGTCCTGCTAAAATGCATTCAAAACCTTAAAGTCCATAGAGAATATCCAGAAAACAAAAACACACAAGAGGCTGTAGCAAGATCTGGGATTGAGATAGCTACAAATCACCAGATAGTTTTGTTTTCATCCAGGAGTATCTGGACAAATTCTTGCAGTTTTGAAGAGAAATTTAACCAAAAATCACCGTGAAAGTGGTTTTGGAGAATATCACAATCTTTTTTTTCAGCAAATGAATCCAATGTCATGTTTACAGAAAGAAATATCATGTTTTCTCAGGTTTCTGAAGCTTTCTTCCTAGAAAACTTGAATGTGTGGAGTATTTGACTCCAGGTGGAACCAATTAGCGTTTGCCAGCAGAAAACAAAAAGGGTCCTGCTAAAATGCATTCAAAACCTTAAAGTCCATAGAGAATATCCAGAAAACACAAACACACAAGAGGCTGTAGCAAGATCTGGGATTGAGATATCTACAAATCACCAGATAGTTTTGTTTTCATCCAGGAGTATCTGGACAAATTCTTGTAGTTTTGAAGTGCAATTTAACCAAAAATCACCGTGAAAGTGGTTTTGGAGAAAAGCACAATCTTCCTGTTCGAGAAATGCATCCAATGTCATGTTTACAAATACAAATATCATGTTTTCTCCGGTTTCTGAAGCTTTCTTCCTAGAAAACTCGAATGTGTGGAGTATTTGACTCCAGGTGGAACCAATTAGCGTTTGCCAGCAGAAAACAAAAAGGGTCCTGCTAAAATGCATTCAAAACCTTAAAGTCCATAGAGAATATCCAGAAAACACAAACACACAAAGAGGCTGTAGCAAGATCTGGGATTGAGATAGCTACAAATCACCAGATAGTTTTGTTTTCATCCAGGAGTATCTGGGCAAATTTTTGTGGATTTCAGATGAAATTTGACCAAAAATCACCGTGAAAGTGGTTTTGGAGAAAAGCACAATCTTCCTGTTCGGCAAATGTTTCCAATGTCATGTTTACAGAAAGAAATATCACGTTTTCTCAGGTTTCTGAAGCTTTCTTCCTAGAAAACTCGAATGTGTGGAGGATTTGACTCCAGGTGGAACCAATTAGCGTTTGCCAGCAGAAAACAAAATGGGTCCTGCTAAAATGCATTCAAAACCTTAAAGTCCATAGAGAATATCCAGAAAACACAAACACACACAGAGGCTGTAGCAAGATCTGGGATTGAGATAGCTACAAATCACCAGATAGTTTTGTTTTCATCCATGAGTATCTGGACAAATTGTTGTGGATTCCGGGTGAAATTTAACCAAAAATCAACGTGAAAGTGGTTTTGGAGAATAGCACCATCTTTCTCTTCAGCAAATGAATCCAATGTCATGTTTACATATGCAAATATCATGTTTTCTCAGGTTTCTGGAGCTTTCTTCCTAGAAAACTCGAATGTGTGGAGGATTTGACTCCAGGTGGAACCAATTAGCGTTTGCCAGCAGAAAACAAAAAGGGTCCTGCTAAAATGCATTCAAAACCTTAAAGTCCATAGAGAATATCCAGAAAACACAAACACACACAGAGGCTGTAGCAAGATCTGGGATTGACATAGCTACAAATCACCAGATAGTTTTGTTTTCATCCAGGAGTATCTGGACAAATTGTTGTATTTTTGAAGTGAAATTTTACCAAAAAGTCACCGTGAAAGTGGTTTTGGAGAATATCACAATCTTTCTTTTCAGCAAATGAATCCAATGTCATGTTTACAGAAAGAAATATCATGTTTTCTCAGGTTTCTGAAGCTTTCTTCCTAGAAAACTCGAATGTGTGGAGGATTTGACTCCAGGTGGAACCAATTAGCGTTTGCCAGCAGAAAACAAAAAGGGTCCTGCTAAAATACATTCAAAACCTTAAAGTCCATAGAGAATATCCAGAAAACACAAACACACAAGAGGCTGTAGCAAGATCTGGGATTGAGATAGCTACAAATCACCAGATAGTTTTGTTTTCTTCCAGGAGTATCTGGACAAATTCTTGCAGTTTTGAAGAGAAATTTAACCAAAAATCACCGTGAAAGTGGTTTTGGAGAAAAGCACAATCTTTCTGTTCAGCAAATGCATCCAATGTCATGTTTACAGAAAGAAATATCATGTTTTCTCAGGTTTCTGAAGCTTTCTTCCTAGAAAACTCGAATGTGTGGAGGATTTGACTCCAGGTGGAACCAATTAGCGTTTGCCAGCAGAAAACAAAAAGGGTCCCGCTAAAATGCATTCAAAACCTTAAAGTCCATAGAGAATATCCAGAAAACACAAACACACACAGAGGCTGTAGCAAGATCTGGGATTGAGATAGCTACAAATCACCAGATAGTTTTGTTTTCATCCAGGAGTATCTGGACAAATTCTTGTAGTTTTGAAGTGCAATTTAACCAAAAAATCACCGTGAAAGTGGTTTTGGAGAAAAGCACAATCTTTCACTTCAGCAAATGAATCCAATGTCATGTTTACAACTGCAAATATCATGTTTTCTCAGGTTTCTGGAACTTTCTTCCTAGAAAACTCGAATGTGTGGAGGATTTGACTCCAGGTGGAACCAATTAGCGTTTGCCAGCAGAAAACAAAAAGGGTCCTGCTAAAATGCATTCAAAACCTTAAAGTCCATAGAGAATATCCAGAAAACACAAACACACCAGAGGCTGTAGCAAGATCTGGGATTGAGATAGCTACAAATCACCAGATAGTTTTCTTTTCATCCAGGAGTATCTGGACAAATTGTTGTGGATTTTGTGTGAAATTTAACCAAAAATCACCGTGAAAGTGGTTTTGGAGAAAAGCAAAACCTTCCTGTTCGGCAAATGCGTCCAATGTCATGTTTACAGAAAGAAATATCATGTTTTCTCAGGTTTCTGGAACTTTCTTCCTAGAAAACTCGAATGTGTGGAGGATTTGACTCCAGGTGGAACCAATTAGCGTTTGCCAGCAGAAAACAAAAAGGGTCCTGCTAAAATGCATTCAAAACCTTAAAGTCCATAGAGAATATCCAGAAAACACAAACACACACAGAGGCTGTAGCAAGATCTGGGATTGAGATAGCTACAAATCACCAGATAGTTTTGTTTTCATCCAGGAGTATCTGGACAAATTCTTGTAGTTTTGAAGTGCAATTTAACCAAAAAATCACCGTGAAAGTGGTTTTGAAGAAAAGCACAATCTTTCTTTTCAGCAAATGAATCCAATGTCATGTTTACAGAAAGAAATATCATGTTTTGTCAGGTTCCTGGAGCTTTCTTCCTAGAAAATTCGAATGTGTGGAGGATTTGACTCCAGGTGGAACCAATTAGCGTTTGCCAGCAGAAAACAAAAAGGGTCCTGCTAAAATGCATTCAAAACCTTAAAGTCCATAGAGAATATCCAGAAAACACAAACACACACAGAGGCTGTAGCTAGATCTGGGATTGAGATAGCTACAAATCACCAGATAGTTTTGTTTTCATCCAGGAGTATCTGGACAAATTGTTGTGGATTTTGTGTGAAATTTAACCAAAAATCACCGTGAAAGTGGTTTTGGAGAAAAGCACAATCTTCCTGTTCGGCAAATGTATCCAATGTCATGTTTACAGAAAGAAATATCATGTTTTCTCAGGTTTCTGAAGCTTTCTTCCTAGAAAACTCGAATGTGTGGAGGATTTGACTCCAGGTGGAACCAATTAGCGTTTGCCAGCAGAAAACAAAAAGGGTCCTGCTAAAATGCATTCAAAACCTTAAAGTCCATAGAGAATATCCAGAAAACAAAAACACACAAGAGGCTGTAGCAAGATCTGGGATTGAGATAGCTACAAATCACCAGATAGTTTTGTTTTCATCCAGGAGTATCTGGACAAATTCTTGCAGTTTTGAAGAGAAATTTAACCAAAAATCACCGTGAAAGTGGTTTTGGAGAATATCACAATCTTTCTTTTCAGCAAATGAATCCAATGTCATGTTTACAGAAAGAAATATCATGTTTTCTCAGGTTTCTGAAGCTTTCTTCCTAGAAAACTTGAATGTGTGGAGTATTTGACTCCAGGTGGAACCAATTAGCGTTTGCCAGCAGAAAACAAAAAGGGTCCTGCTAAAATGCATTCAAAACCTTAAAGTCCATAGAGAATATCCAGAAAACACAAACACACAAGAGGCTGTAGCAAGATCTGGGATTGAGATATCTACAAATCACCAGATAGTTTTGTTTTCATCCAGGAGTATCTGGACAAATTCTTGTAGTTTTGAAGTGCAATTTAACCAAAAATCACCGTGAAAGTGGTTTTGGAGAAAAGCACAATCTTCCTGTTCGAGAAATGCATCCAATGTCATGTTTACAAATACAAATATCATGTTTTCTCCGGTTTCTGAAGCTTTCTTCCTAGAAAACTCGAATGTGTGGAGTATTTGACTCCAGGTGGAACCAATTAGCGTTTGCCAGCAGAAAACAAAAAGGGTCCTGCTAAAATGCATTCAAAACCTTAAAGTCCATAGAGAATATCCAGAAAACACAAACACACAAAGAGGCTGTAGCAAGATCTGGGATTGAGATAGCTACAAATCACCAGATAGTTTTGTTTTCATCCAGGAGTATCTGGGCAAATTTTTGTGGATTTCAGATGAAATTTGACCAAAAATCACCGTGAAAGTGGTTTTGGAGAAAAGCACAATCTTCCTGTTCGGCAAATGTATCCAATGTCATGTTTACAGAAAGAAATATCACGTTTTCTCAGGTTTCTGAAGCTTTCTTCCTAGAAAACTCGAATGTGTGGAGGATTTGACTCCAGGTGGAACCAATTAGCGTTTGCCAGCAGAAAACAAAATGGGTCCTGCTAAAATGCATTCAAAACCTTAAAGTCCATAGAGAATATCCAGAAAACACAAACACACACAGAGGCTGTAGCAAGATCTGGGATTGAGATAGCTACAAATCACCAGATAGTTTTGTTTTCATCCATGAGTATCTGGACAAATTGTTGTGGATTCCGGGTGAAATTTAACCAAAAATCAACGTGAAAGTGGTTTTGGAGAATAGCACCATCTTTCTGTTCAGCAAATGAATCCAATGTCATGTTTACATATGCAAATATCATGTTTTCTCAGGTTTCTGGAGCTTTCTTCCTAGAAAACTCGAATGTGTGGAGGATTTGACTCCAGGTGGAACCAATTAGCGTTTGCCAGCAGAAAACAAAAAGGGTCCTGCTAAAATGCATTCAAAACCTTAAAGTCCATAGAGAATATCCAGAAAACACAAACACACACAGAGGCTGTAGCAAGATCTGGGATTGACATAGCTACAAATCACCAGATAGTTTTGTTTTCATCCAGGAGTATCTGGACAAATTGTTGTATTTTTGAAGTGAAATTTTACCAAAGAGTCACCGTGAAAGTGGTTTTGGAGAATATCACAATCTTTCTTTTCAGCAAATGAATCCAATGTCATGTTTACAGAAAGAAATATCATGTTTTCTCAGGTTTCTGAAGCTTTCTTCCTAGAAAACTCGAATGTGTGGAGTATTTGACTCCAGGTGGAACCAATTAGCGTTTGCCAGCAGAAAACAAAAAGGGTCCTGCTAAAATACATTCAAAACCTTAAAGTCCATAGAGAATATCCAGAAAACACAAACACACAAGAGGCTGTAGCAAGATCTGGGATTGAGATAGCTACAAATCACCAGATAGTTTTGTTTTCTTCCAGGAGTATCTGGACAAATTCTTGCAGTTTTGAAGAGAAATTTAACCAAAAATCACCGTGAAAGTGGTTTTGGAGAAAAGCACAATCTTTCTGTTCAGCAAATGCATCCAATGTCATGTTTACAGAAAGAAATATCATGTTTTCTCAGGTTTCTGAAGCTTTCTTCCTAGAAAACTCGAATGTGTGGAGTATTTGACTCCAGGTGGAACCAATTAGCGTTTGCCAGCAGAAAACAAAAAGGGTCCTGCTAAAATACATTCAAAACCTTAAAGTCCATAGAGAATATCCAGAAAACAAAAACACACAAGAGGCTGTAGCAAGATCTGGGATTGAGATAGCTACAAATCACCAGATAGTTTTGTTTTCATCCAGGAGTATCTGGACAAATTGTTGTGGATTTTGTGTGAAATTTAACCAAAAATCACCGTGAAAGTGGTTTTGGAGAAAAGCAAAACCTTCCTGTTCGGCAAATGCGTCCAATGTCATGTTTACAGAAAGAAATATCATGTTTTCTCAGGTTTCTGGAACTTTCTTCCTAGAAAACTCGAATGTGTGGAGGATTTGACTCCAGGTGGAACCAATTAGCGTTTGCCAGCAGAAAACAAAAAGGGTCCTGCTAAAATGCATTCAAAACCTTAAAGTCCATAGAGAATATCCAGAAAACACAAACACACACAGAGGCTGTAGCAAGATCTGGGATTGAGATAGCTACAAATCACCAGATAGTTTTGTTTTCATCCAGGAGTATCTGGACAAATTCTTGTAGTTTTGAAGTGCAATTTAACCAAAAAATCACCGTGAAAGTGGTTTTGAAGAAAAGCACAATCTTTCTTTTCAGCAAATGAATCCAATGTCATGTTTACATATGGAAATATCATGTTTTGTCAGGTTCCTGGAGCTTTCTTCCTAGAAAATTCGAATGTGTGGAGGATTTGACTCCAGGTGGAACCAATTAGCGTTTGCCAGCAGAAAACAAAAAGGGTCCTGCTAAAATGCATTCAAAACCTTAAAGTCCATAGAGAATATCCAGAAAACACAAACACACACAGAGGCTGTAGCAAGATCTGGGATTGAGATAGCTACAAATCACCAGATAGTTTTGTTTTCATCCAGGAGTATCTGGACAAATTGTTGTGGATTTTGTGTGAAATTTAACCAAAAATCACCGTGAAAGTGGTTTTGGAGAAAAGCACAATCTTCCTGTTCGGCAAATGTATCCAATGTCATGTTTACAGAAAGAAATATCATGTTTTCTCAGGTTTCTGAAGCTTTCTTCCTAGAAAACTCGAATGTGTGGAGGATTTGACTCCAGGTGGAACCAATTAGCGTTTGCCAGCAGAAAACAAAAAGGGTCCTGCTAAAATGCATTCAAAACCTTAAAGTCCATAGATAATATCCAGAAAACAAAAACACACAAGAGGCTGTAGCAAGATCTGGGATTGAGATAGCTACAAATCACCAGATAGTTTTGTTTTCATCCAGGAGTATCTGGACAAATTCTTGCAGTTTTGAAGAGAAATTTAACCAAAAATCACCGTGAAAGTGGTTTTGGAGAATATCACAATCTTTCTTTTCAGCAAATGAATCCAATGTCATGTTTACAGAAAGAAATATCATGTTTTCTCAGGTTTCTGGAGCTTTCTTCCTAGAAAACTTGAATGTGTGGAGTATTTGACTCCAGGTGGAACCAATTAGCGTTTGCCAGCAGAAAACAAAAAGGGTCCTGCTAAAATGCATTCAAAACCTTAAAGTCCATAGAGAATATCCAGAAAACACAAACACACAAGAGGCTGTAGCAAGATCTGGGATTGAGATAGCTACAAATCACCAGATAGTTTTGTTTTCATCCAGGAGTATCTGGACAAATTGTTGTGGATTTCGGGTGAAATTTCACCAAAAATCACTGTGAAAGTGGTTTTGGAGAAAAGCACAATCTTTCTGTTCAGCAAATGAATCCAATGTCATGTTTACAAATGCAAATATCATGTTTTCTCAGGTTTCTGGAGCTTTCTTCCTAGAAAACTCGAATGTGTGGAGGATTTGACTCCAGGTGGAACCAATTAGCGTTTGCCAGCAGAAAACAAAAAGGGTCCTGCTAAAATGCATTCAAACCTTAAAGTCCATAGAGAATATCCAGAAAACACAAACACACACAGAGGCTGTAGCAAGATCTGGGATTGAGATAGCTACAAATCACCAGATAGTTTTGTTTTCATCCAGGAGTATCTGGACAAATTGTTGTGGATTTTGTGTGAAATTTAACCAAAAATCACCGTGAAAGTGGTTTTGGAGAAAAGCAAAATCTTCCTGTTCGGCAAATGTATCCAATGTCATGTTTACAGGAAGAAATATCCTGTTTTCTCAGGTTTCTGGAACTTTCTTCCTAGAAAACTCGAATGTGTGGAGGATTTGACTCCAGGTGGAACCAATTAGCGTTTGCCAGCAGAAAACAAAAAGGGTCCTGCTAAAATGCATTCAAAACCTTAAAGTCCATAGAGAATATCCAGAAAACACAAACACACACAGAGGCTGTAGCAAGATCTGGGATTGAGATAGCTACAAATCACCAGATAGTTTTGTTTTCATCCAGGAGTATCTGGACAAATTGTTGTGGATTTCGGGTGAAATTTAACCAAAAATCACCGTGAAAGTGGTTTTGGAGAAAAACACAATCTTTCTGTTCAGCAAATGAATCCAATGTCATGTTTACAAATGCAAATATCATGTTTTCTCAGGTTTCTGGAACTTTCTTCCTAGAAAACTCGAATGTGTGGAGGATTTGACTCCAGGTGGAACCAATTAGCGTTTGCCAGCAGAAAACAAAAAGGGTCCTGCTAAAATGCATTCAAAACCTTAAAGTCCATAGAGAATATCCAGAAAACACAAACACACACAGAGGCTGTAGCAAGATCTGGGATTGAGATAGCTACAAATCACCAGATAGTTTTGTTTTCATCCAGGAGTATCTGGACAAATTGTTGTAGTTTTGAAGAGAAATTTAACCAAAAATCACCGTGAAAGTGGTTTTGGAGAAAAGCACAATCTTCCTGTTCGAGAAATGCATCCAATGTCATGTTTACTAATACAAATATCATGTTTTCTCAGGTTTCTGAAGCTTTCTTCCTAGAAAACTCGAATGTGTGGAGTATTTGACTCCAGGTGGAACCAATTAGCGTTTGCCAGCAGAAAACAAAAAGGGTCCTGCTAAAATGCATTCAAAACCTTAAAGTCCATAGAGAATATCCAGAAAACACAAACACACAAAGAGGCTGTAGCAAGATCTGGGATTGAGATAGCTACAAATCACCAGATAGTTTTGTTTTCATCCAGGAGTATCTGGACAAATTGTTGTGGATTTCAGATGAAATTTAACCAAAAATCACCGTGAAAGTGGTTTTGGAGAAAAGCACAATCTTCCTGTTCGGCAAATGCATCCAATGTCATGTTTACAGAAAGAAATATCATGTTTTCTCAGGTTTCTGAAGCTTTCTTCCTAGAAAACTCGAATGTGTGGAGTATTTGACTCCAGGTGGAACCAATTAGCGTTTGCCAGCAGAAAACAAAAAGGGTCCTGCTAAAATGCATTCAAAACCTTAAAGTCCATAGATAATATCCAGAAAACAAAAACACACAAGAGGCTGTAGCAAGATCTGGGATTGAGATAGCTACAAATCACCAGATAGTTTTGTTTTCATCCAGGAGTATCTGGACAAATTGTTGTGGATTCCGGGTGAAATTTAACCAAAAATCACCGTGAAAGTGGTTTTGGAGAAAAGCACAATCTTTCTGTTCAGCAAATGAATCCAATGTCATGTTTACAAATGCAAATATCATGTTTTCTCAGGTTTCTGGAGCTTTCTTCCTAGAAAACTCGAATGTGTGGAGGATTTGACTCCAGGTGGAACCAATTAGCGTTTGCCAGCAGAAAACAAAAAGGGTCCTGCTAAAATGCATTCAAAACCTTAAAGTCCATAGAGAATATCCAGAAAACACAAACACACACAGAGGCTGTAGCAAGATCTGGGATTGAGATAGCTACAAATCACCAGATAGTTTTTTGTTTTCATCCAGGAGTATCTGGACAAATTCTTGTAGTTTTGAAGTGCAATTTAACCAAAAAATCACCGTGAAAGTGGTTTTGGAGAAAAGCACAATCTTTCTGTTCAGCAAATGAATCCAATGTCATGTTTACAAATGCAAATATCATGTTTTCTCAGGTTTCTGGAACTTTCTTCCTAGAAAACTCGAATGTGTGGAGGATTTGACTCCAGGTGGAACCAATTCACGTTTGCCAGCAGAAAACAAAAAGGGTCCTGCTAAAATGCATTCAAAACGTTAAAGTCCATAGAGAATATCCAGAAAACACAAACACACAAGAGGCTGTAGCAAGATCTGGGATTGAGATAGCTACAAATCACCAGATAGTTTTGTTTTCATCCAGGAGTATCTGGACAAATTGTTGTTGTTATGAAGTGAAATTTAACCAAAAATCACCGTGAAAGTGGTTTTGGAGAAAAGCACAATCTTCCTGTTCGAGAAATGCATCCAATGTCATGTTTACAAATACAAATATCATGTTTTCTCAGGTTTCTGAAGCTTTCTTCCTAGAAAACTCGAATGTGTGGAGGATTTGACTCCAGGTGGAACCAATTAGCGTTTGCCAGCAGAAAACAAAAAGGGTCCTGCTAAAATGCATTCAAAACCTTAAAGTCCATAGAGAATATCCAGAAAACACAAACACACAAAGAGGCTGTAGCAAGATCTGGGATTGAGATAGCTACAAATCACCAGATAGTTTTGTTTTCATCCAGGAGTATCTGGACAAATTGTTGTGGATTTCAGATGAAATTTAACCAAAAATCACCGTGAAAGTGGTTTTGGAGAAAAGCACAATCTTCCTGTTCGGCAAATGCATCCAATGTCATGTTTACAAATACAAATATCATGTTTTCTCAGGTTTCTGAAGCTTTCTTCCTAGAAAACTCGAATGTGTGGAGGATTTGACTCCAGGTGGAACCAATTAGCGTTTGCCAGCAGAAAACAAAAAGGGTCCTGCTAAAATGCATTCAAAACCTTAAAGTCCATAGAGAATATCCAGAAAACACAAACACACACAGAGGCTGTAGCAAGATCTGGGATTGAGATAGCTACAAATCACCAGATAGTTTTGTTTTCATCCAGGAGTATCTGGACAAATTGTTGTGGATTTCAGATGAAATTTGACCAAAAATCACCGTGAAAGTGGTTTTGGAGAAAAGCACAATCTTCCTGTTCGGCAAATGTATCCAATGTCATGTTTACAGAAAGAAATATCACGTTTTCTCAGATTTCTGAAGCTTTCTTCTTAGAAAACTCGAATGTGTGGAGGATTTGACTCCAGGTGGAACCAATTAGCGTTTGCCAGCAGCAAACAAAAGGGTCCTGCTAAAATGCATTCAAAACCTTAAAGTCCATAGAGAATGTCCAGAAAACACAAACACACACAGAGGCTGTAGCAAGATCTGGGATTGAGATGGCTACAAATCACCAGATAGTTTTGTTTTCATCCAGGAGTATCTGGACAAATTGTTGTGGATTCCGGGTGAAATTTAACCAAAAATCACCGTGAAAGTGGTTTTGGAGAAAAGCACAATTTTTCTGTTCAGCAAATGAATCCAATGTCATGTTTACAAATGCAAATATCATGTTTTCTCAGGTTTCTGGAGCTTTCTTCCTAGAAAACTCGAATGTGTGGAGGATTTGACTCCAGGTGGAACCAATTAGCGTTTGCCAGCCTAAAACAAAAAGGGTCCTGCTAAAATGCATTCAAAACCTTAAAGTCCATAGAGAATATCCAGAAAACACAAACACACACAGAGGCTGTAGCAAGATCTGGGATTGAGATAGCTACAAATCACCAGATAGTTTTTTGTTTTCATCCAGGAGTATCTGGACAAATTCTTGTAGTTTTGAAGTGCAATTTAACCAAAAAATCACCGTGAAAGTGGTTTTGGAGAAAAGCACAATCTTTCTGTTCAGCAAATGAATCCAATGTCATGTTTACAAATGCAAATATCATGTTTTCTCAGGTTTCTGGAGCTTTCTTCCTAGAAAACTCGAATGTGTGGAGGATTTGACTCCAGGTGGAACCAATTAGCGTTTGCCAGCAGAAAACAAAAAGGGTCCTGCTAAAATGCATTCAAAACGTTAAAGTCCATAGAGAATATCCAGAAAACACAAACACACACAGAGGCTGTAGCAAGATCTGGGATTGAGATAGCTACAAATCACCAGATAGTTTTGTTTTCATCCAGGAGTATCTGGACAAATTGTTGTTGTTATGAAGTGAAATTTAACCAAAAATCACCGTGAAAGTGGTTTTGGAGAAAAGCACAATCTTCCTGTTCGAGAAATGCATCCAATGTCATGTTTACAAATACAAATATCATGTTTTCTCAGGTTTCTGAAGCTTTCTTCCTAGAAAACTCGAATGTGTGGAGGATTTGACTCCAGGTGGAACCAATTAGCGTTTGCCAGCAGAAAACAAAAAGGGTCCTGCTAAAATGCATTCAAAACCTTAAAGTCCATAGAGAATATCCAGAAAACACAAACACACACAGAGGCTGTAGCAAGATCTGGGATTGAGATAGCAAAAATCACCAGATAGTTTTGTTTTCATCCAGGCGTATCTGGACAAATTGTTGTGGATTTTGTGTGAAATTTAACCAAAAATCACCGTGAAAGTGGTTTTGGAGAAAAGCAAAATCTTCCTGTTCGGCAAATGCGTCCAATGTCATGTTTACAGAAAGAAATATCATGTTTTCTCAGGTTTCTGGAACTTTCTTCCTAGAAAACTCGAATGTGTGGAGGATTTGACTCCAGGTGGAACCAATTAGCGTTTGCCAGCAGAAAACAAAAAGGGTCCTGCTAAAATGCATTCAAAACCTTAAAGTCCATAGAGAATATCCAGAAAACACAAACACACACAGAGGCTGTAGCAAGATCTGGGATTGAGATAGCTACAAATCACCAGAGAGTTTTGTTTTCATCCAGGAGTATCTGGACAAATTGTTGTGGATTCCGGGTGAAATTTAACCAAAAATCACCGTGAAAGTGGTTTTGGAGAAAAACACAATCTTTCTGTTCAGCAAATGCATCCAATGTCATGTTTACAGAAAGAAATATCATGTTTTCTCAGGTTTCTGAAGCTTTCTTCCTAGAAAACTCGAATGTGTGGAGGATTTGACTCCAGGTGGAACCAATTAGCGTTTGCCAGCAGAAAACAAAAAGGGTCCCGCTAAAATGCATTCAAAACCTTAAAGTCCATAGAGAATATCCAGAAAACACAAACACACACAGAGGCTGTAGCAAGATCTGGGATTGAGATAGCTACAAATCACCAGATAGTTTTTTGTTTTCATCCAGGAGTATTTGGACAAATTCTTGTAGTTTTGAAGTGCAATTTAACCAAAAAATCACCGTGAAAGTGGTTTTGGAGAAAAGCACAATCTTTCTGTTCAGCAAATGAATCCAATGTCATGTTTACAAATGCAAATATCATGTTTTCTCAGGTTTCTGGAACTTTCTTCCTAGAAAACTCGAATGTGTGGAGGATTTGACTCCAGGTGGAACCAATTAGCGTTTGCCAGCAGAAAACAAAAAGGGTCCTGCTAAAATGCATTCAAAACCTTAAAGTCCATAGAGAATATCCAGAAAACACAAACACACACAGAGGCTGTAGCAAGATCTGGGATTGAGATAGCTACAAATCACCAGATAGTTTTGTTTTCATCCAGGAGTATCTGGACAAATTGTTGTGGATTTCAGATGAAATTTAACCAAAAATCACCGTGAAAGTGGTTTTGGAGAAAAGCACAATCTTCCTGTTCGGCAAATGCATCCAATGTCATGTTTACAAATACAAATATCATGTTTTCTCAGGTTTCTGAAGCTTTCTTCCTAGAAAACTAGAATGTGTGGAGTATTTGACTCCAGGTGGAACCAATTAGCGTTTGCCAGCAGAAAACAAAAAGGGTCCTGCTAAAATGCATTCAAAACCTTAAAGTCCATAGAGAATATCCAGAAAACACAAACACACAAAGAGGCTGTAGCAAGATCTGGGATTGAGATAGCTACAAATCACCAGATAGTTTTGTTTTCATCCAGGAGTATCTGGACAAATTGTTGTGGATTTCAGATGAAATTTGACCAAAAATCACCGTGAAAGTGGTTTTGGAGAAAAGCACAATCTTCCTGTTCGGCAAATGTATCCAATGTCATGTTTACAGAAAGAAATATCACGTTTTCTCAGGTTTCTGAAGCTTTCTTCCTAGAAAACTCGAATGTGTGGAGGATTTGACTCCAGGTGGAACCAATTAGCGTTTGCCAGCAGAAAACAAAAGGGTCCTGCTAAAATGCATTCAAAACCTTAAAGTCCATAGAGAATATCCAGAAAACACAAACACACACAGAGGCTGTAGCAAGATCTGGGATTGAGATAGCTACAAATCACCAGATAGTTTTGTTTTCATCCAGGAGTATCTGGAGAAATTGTTGTGGATTCCGGGTGAAATTTAACCAAAAATCACCGTGAAAGTGGTTTTGGAGAAAAGCACAATCTTTCTGTTCAGCAAATGAATCCAATGTCATGTTTACAAATGCAAATATCATGTTTTCTCAGGTTTCTGGAGCTTTCTTCCTAGAAAACTCGAATGTGTGGAGGATTTGACTCCAGGTGGAACCAATTAGCGTTTGCCAGCAGAAAACAAAAAGGGTCCTGCTAAAATGCATTCAAAACCTTAAAGTCCATGGAGAATATCCAGAAAACACAAACACACACAGAGGCTGTAGCAAGATCTGGGATTGAGATAGCTACAAATCACCAGATAGTTTTTTGTTTTCATCCAGGAGTATCTGGACAAATTCTTGTAGTTTTGAAGTGCAATTTAACCAAAAAATCACCGTGAAAGTGGTTTTGGAGAAAAGCACAATCTTTCTGTTCAGCAAATGAATCCAATGTCATGTTTACAAATGCAAATATCATGTTTTCTCAGGTTTCTGGAACTTTCTTCCTAGAAAACTCGAATGTGTGGAGGATTTGACTCCAGGTGGAACCAATTAGCGTTTGCCAGCAGAAAACAAAAAGGGTCCTGCTAAAATGCATTCAAAACGTTAAAGTCCATAGAGAATATCCAGAAAACACAAACACACACAGAGGCTGTAGCAAGATCTGGGATTGAGATAGCTACAAATCACCAGATAGTTTTGTTTTCATCCAGGAGTATCTGGACAAATTGTTGTTGTTATGAAGTGAAATTTAACCAAAAATCACCGTGAAAGTGGTTTTGGAGAAAAGCACAATCTTCCTGTTCGAGAAATGCATCCAATGTCATGTTTACAAATACAAATATCATGTTTTCTCAGGTTTCTGAAGCTTTCTTCCTAGAAAACTCGAATGTGTGGAGGATTTGACTCCAGGTGGAACCAATTAGCGTTTGCCAGCAGAAAACAAAAAGGGTCCTGCTAAAATGCATTCAAAACCTTAAAGTCCATAGAGAATATCCAGAAAACACAAACACACAAAGAGGCTGTAGCAAGATCTGGGATTGAGATAGCCACAACACACCAGATAGTTTTCTTTTCATCCAGGAGTATCTGGACAAATTGTTGTGGATTTCAGATGAAATTTAACCAAAAATCACCGTGAAAGTGGTTTTGGAGAAAAGCACAATCTTCCTGTTCGGCAAATGCATCCAATGTCATGTTTACAAATACAAATATCATGTTTTCTCAGGTTTCTGAAGCTTTCTTCCTAGAAAACTCGAATGTGTGGAGGATTTGACTCCAGGTGGAACCAATTAGCGTTTGCCAGCAGAAAACAAAAAGGGTCCTGCTAAAATGCATTCAAAACCTTAAAGTCCATAGAGAATATCCAGAAAACACAAACACACAAAGAGGCTGTAGCAAGATCTGGGATTGAGATAGCTACAAATCACCAGATAGTTTTGTTTTCATCCAGGAGTATCTGGACAAATTGTTGTGGATTTCAGATGAAATTTGACCAAAAATCACCGTGAAAGTGGTTTTGGAGAAAAGCACAATCTTCCTGTTCGGCAAATGTATCCAATGTCATGTTTACAGAAAGAAATATCACGTTTTCTCAGGTTTCTGAAGCTTTCTTCCTAGGAAACTCGAATGTGTGGAGTATTTGACTCCAGGTGGAACCAATTAGCGTTTGCCAGCAGAAAACAAAAGGGTCCTGCTAAAATGCATTCAAAACCTTAAAGTCCATAGAGAATATCCAGAAAACACAAACACACACAGAGGCTGTAGCAAGATCTGGGATTGAGATAGCTACAAATCACCAGATAGTTTTGTTTTCATCCAGGAGTATCTGGACAAATTGTTGTGGATTCCGGGTGAAATTTAACCAAAAATCACCGTGAAAGTGGTTTTGGAGAAAAGCACAATCTTTCTGTTCAGCAAATGCATCCAATGTCATGTTTACAGAAAGAAATATCATGTTTTCTCAGGTTTCTGAAGCTTTCTTCCTAGAAAACTCGAATGTGTGGAGTATTTGACTCCAGGTGGAACCAATTAGCGTTTGCCAGCAGAAAACAAAAAGGGTCCCGCTAAAATGCATTCAAAACCTTAAAGTCCATAGAGAATATCCAGAAAACACAAACACACACAGAGGCTGTAGCAAGATCTGGGATTGAGATAGCTACAAATCACCAGATAGTTTTTTGTTTTCATCCAGGAGTATTTGGACAAATTCTTGTAGTTTTGAAGTGCAATTTAACCAAAAAATCACCGTGAAAGTGGTTTTGGAGAAAAGCACAATCTTTCTGTTCAGCAAATGAATCCAATGTCATGTTTACAAATGCAAATATCATGTTTTCTCAGGTTTCTGGAACTTTCTTCCTAGAAAACTCGAATGTGTGGAGGATTTGACTCCAGGTGGAACCAATTAGCGTTTGCCAGCAGAAAACAAAAAGGGTCCTGCTAAAATGCATTCAAAACCTTAAAGTCCATAGAGAATATCCAGAAAACACAAACACACACAGAGGCTGTAGCAAGATCTGGGATTGAGATAGCTACAAATCACCAGATAGTTTTGTTTTCATCCAGGAGTATCTGGACAAATTGTTGTAGTTTTGAAGAGAAATTTAACCAAAAATCACCGTGAAAGTGGTTTTGGAGAAAAGCACAATCTTCCTGTTCGAGAAATGCATCCAATGTCATGTTTACAAATACAAATATCATGTTTTCTCAGGTTTCTGAAGCTTTCTTCCTAGAAAACTCGAATGTGTGGAGTATTTGACTCCAGGTGGAACCAATTAGCGTTTGCCAGCAGAAAACAAAAAGGGTCCTGCTAAAATGCATTCAAAACCTTAAAGTCCATAGAGAATATCCAGAAAACACAAACACACAAAGAGGCTGTAGCAAGATCTGGGATTGAGATAGCTACAAATCACCAGATAGTTTTGTTTTCATCCAGGAGTATCTGGACAAATTGTTGTGGATTTCAGATGAAATTTAACCAAAAATCACCGTGAAAGTGGTTTTGGAGAAAAGCACAATCTTCCTGTTCGGCAAATGCATCCAATGTCATGTTTACAAATACAAATATCATGTTTTCTCAGGTTTCTGAAGCTTTCTTCCTAGAAAACTCGAATGTGTGGAGGATTTGACTCCAGGTGGAACCAATTAGCGTTTGCCAGCAGAAAACAAAAAGGGTCCTGCTAAAATGCATTCAAAACCTTAAAGTCCATAGAGAATATCCAGAAAACACAAACACACAAAGAGGCTGTAGCAAGATCTGGGATTGAGATAGCTACAAATCACCAGATAGTTTTGTTTTCATCCAGGAGTATCTGGACAAATTGTTGTGGATTTCAGATGAAATTTGACCAAAAATCACCGTGAAAGTGGTTTTGGAGAAAAGCACAATCTTCCTGTTCGGCAAATGTATCCAATGTCATGTTTAAAGAAAGAAATATCACGTTTTCTCAGGTTTCTGAAGCTTTCTTCCTAGAAAACTCGAATGTGTGGAGGATTTGACTCCAGGTGGAACCAATTAGCGTTTGCCAGCAGAAAACAAAAGGGTCCTGCTAAAATGCATTCAAAACCTTAAAGTCTATAGAGAATATCCAGAAAACACAAACACACACAGAGGCTGTAGCAAGATCTGGGATTGAGATAGCTACAAATCACCAGATAGTTTTGTTTTCATCCAGGAGTATCTGGACAAATTGTTGTGGATTCCGGGTGAAATTTAACCAAAAATCACCGTGAAAGTGGTTTTGGAGAAAAGCACAATCTTTCTGTTCAGCAAATGAATCCAATGTCATGTTTACAAATGCAAATATCATGTTTTCTCAGGTTTCTGGAACTTTCTTCCTAGAAAACTCGAATGTGTGGAGGATTTGACTCCAGGTGGAACCAATTAGCGTTTGCCAGCAGAAAACAAAAAGGGTCCTGCTAAAATGCATTCAAAACCTTAAAGTCCATGGAGAATGTCCAGAAAACACAAACACACACAGAGGCTGTAGCAAGATCTGGGATTGAGATAGCTACAAATCACCAGATAGTTTTTTGTTTTCATCCAGGAGTATCTGGACAAATTCTTGTAGTTTTGAAGTGCAATTTAACCAAAAAATCACCGTGAAAGTGGTTTTGGAGAAAAGCACAATCTTTCTGTTCAGCAAATGAATCCAATGTCATGTTTACAAATGCAAATATCATGTTTTCTCAGGTTTCTGGAGCTTTCTTCCTAGAAAACTCGAATGTGTGGAGGATTTGACTCCAGGTGGAACAAATTAGCGTTTGCCAGCAGAAAACAAAAAGGGTCCTGCTAAAATGCATTCAAAACCTTAAAGTCCATAGAGAATATCCAGAAAACACAAACACACACAGAGGCTGTAGCAAGATCTGGGATTGAGATAGCTACAAATCACCAGAGAGTTTTGTTTTCATCCAGGAGTATCTGGACAAATTCTTGCAGTTTTGAAGAGAAATTTAACCAAAAATCCACGTGAAAGTGGTTTTGGAGAATATCACAATCTTTCTTTTCAGCAAATGAATCCAATGTCATGTTTACAGAAAGAAATATCATGTTTTCTCAGGTTTCTGAAGCTTTCTTCCTAGAAAACTCGAATGTGTGGAGGATTTGACTCCAGGTGGAACCAATTAGCGTTTGCCAGCAGAAAACAAAAAGGGTCCTGCTAAAATACATTCAAAACCTTAAAGTCCATAGAGAATATCCAGAAAACACAAACACACAAGAGGCTGTAACAAGATCTGGGATTGAGATAGCTACAAATCACCAGATAGTTTTCTTTTCATCCAGGAGTATCTGGACAAATTGTTCTAGTTTTGAAGTGAAATTTAACCAAAAAATTACCGTGAAAGTGGTTTTGGAGAAAAACACAATCTTCCTGTTCTGCAAATGCATCAAATGTCATGTTTACAGAAAGAAATATCATGTTTTCTCAGGTTTCTGAAGCTTTCTTCCTAGAAAACTCAAATGTGTGGAGGATTTGATTCCAGGTGGAACCAATTAGCATTTGCCAGCAGAAAACAAAAAGGGTCCTGCTAAAATGCATTCAAAACCTTAAAGTCCATAGAGAATATCCAGAAAACACAAACACACACAGAGGCTGTAGCAAGATCTGGGATTGAGATAGCTACAAATCACCAGATAGTTTTGTTTTCATCCAGGAGTATCTGGACAAATTGTTGTGGATTTCAGATGAAATTTGACCAAAAATCACCGTGAAAGTGGTTTTGGAGAAAAGCACAATCTTCCTGTTCGGCAAATGCATCCAATGTCATGTTTACAAATACAAATATCATGTTTTCTCAGGTTTCTGAAGCTTTCTTCCTAGAAAACTCGAATGTGTGGAGTATTTGACTCCAGGTGTAACCAATTAGCGTTTGCCAGCAGAAAACAAAAAGGGTCCTGCTAAAATGCATTCAAAACCTTAAAGTCCATAGAGAATATCCAGAAAACACAAACACACAAAGAGGCGTAGCAAGATCTGGGATTGAGATAGCTACAAATCACCAGATAGTTTTGTTTTCATCCAGGAGTATCTGGACAAATTGTTGTGGATTTCAGATGAAATTTGACCAAAAATCACCGTGAAAGTGGTTTTGGAGAAAAGCACAATCTTCCTGTTCGGCAAATGTATCCAATGTCATGTTTACAGAAATATCACGTTTTCTCAGGTTTCTGAAGCTTTCTTCCTAGAAAACTCGAATGTGTGGAGGATTTGACTCCAGGTGGAACCAATTAGCGTTTGCCAGCAGAAAACAAAAAGGGTCCTGCTAAAATGCATTCAAAACCTTAAAGTCCATAGAGAATATCCAGAAAACACAAACACACACAGAGGCTGTAGCAAGATCTGGGATTGAGATAGCTACAAATCACCAGATAGTTTTGTTTTCATCCAGGAGTATCTGGACAAATTGTTGTGGATTCCGGGTGAAATTTAGCCAAAAATCACCGTGAAAGTGGTTTTGGAGAAAAGCACAATCTTTCTTTTCAGCAAATGAATCCAATGTCATGTTTACAGAAAGAAATATCATGTTTTCTCAGGTTTCTGGAGCTTTCTTCCTAGAAAACTCGAATGTGTGGAGGATTTGACTCCAGGTGGAACCAATTAGCGTTTGCCAGCAGAAAACAAAAAGGGTCCTGCTAAAATACATTCAAAACCTTAAAGTCCATAGAGACTATCCAGAAAACACAAACACACAAGAGGCTGTAACAAGATCTGGGATTGAGATAGCCACAACACACCAGATAGTTTTGTTTTCTTCCAGGAGTATCTGGACAAATTCTTGCAGTTTTGAAGAGAAATTTAACCAAAAATCACCGTGAAAGTGGTTTTGGAGAATATCACAATCTTTCTTTTCAGCAAATGAATCCAATGTCATGTTTACAGAAAGAAATATCATGTTTTCTCAGGTTTCTGGAGCTTTCTTCCTAGAAAACTCGAATGTGTGGAGGATTTGACTCCAGGTGGAACCAATTAGCGTTTGCCAGCAGAAAACAAAAAGGGTCCTGCTAAAATGCATTCAAAACCTTAAAGTCCATAGAGAATATCCAGAAAACACAAACACACAAAGAGGCTGTAAGAATATCTGGGATTGAGATAGCTACAAATCACCAGAGAGTTTTGTTTTCATCCAGGAGTATCTGGACAAATTGTTCTAGTTTTGAAGTGAAATTTAACCAAAAAATTACCGTGAAAGTGGTTTTGGAGAAAAACACAATCTTCCTGTTCTGCAAATGCATCAAATGTCATGTTTACAGAAAGAAATATCATGTTTTCTCAGGTTTCTGGAACTTTCTTCCTAGAAAACTCAAATGTGTGGAGGATTTGATTCCAGGTGGAACCAATTAGCATTTGCCAGCAGAAAACAAAAAGGGTCCTGCTAAAATGCATTCAAAACCTTAAAGTCCATAGAGAATATCCAGAAAACACAAACACACACAGAGGCTGTAGCAAGATCTGGGATTGAGATAGCTACAAATCACCAGATAGTTTTGTTTTCATCCAGGAGTATCTGGACAAATTGTTGTGGATTTCAGATGAAATTTGACCAAAAATCACCGTGAAAGTGGTTTTGGAGAAAAGCACAATCTTCCTGTTCGGCAAATGCATCCAATGTCATGTTTACAAATACAAATATCATGTTTTCTCAGGTTTCTGAAGCTTTCTTCCTAGAAAACTCGAATGTGTGGAGTATTTGACTCCAGGTGTAACCAATTAGCGTTTGCCAGCAGAAAACAAAAAGGGTCCTGCTAAAATGCATTCAAAACGTTAAAGTCCATAGAGAATATCCAGAAAACACAAACACACAAAGAGGCTGTAGCAAGATCTGGGATTGAGATAGCTACAAATCACCAGATAGTTTTGTTTTCATCCAGGAGTATCTGGACAAATTGTTGTGGATTTCAGATGAAATTTGACCAAAAATCACCGTGAAAGTGGTTTTGGAGAAAAGCACAATCTTCCTGTTCGGCAAATGTATCCAATGTCATGTTTACAGAAATATCACGTTTTCTCAGGTTTCTGAAGCTTTCTTCCTAGAAAACTCGAATGTGTGGAGGATTTGACTCCAGGTGTAACCAATTAGCGTTTGCCAGCAGAAAACAAAAAGGG
Source organism: Oryctolagus cuniculus (assembly GCF_051225735.1). NCBI lineage: Eukaryota > Metazoa > Chordata > Mammalia > Lagomorpha > Leporidae > Oryctolagus > Oryctolagus cuniculus. The sequence continues at coordinate 96,941,336 of NC_142868.1, forward strand.
TCCTGCTAAAATGCATTCAAAACCTTAAAGTCCATAGAGAATATCCAGAAAACACAAACACACACAGAGGCTGTAGCAAGATCTGGGATTGAGATAGCTACAAATCACCAGATAGTTTTGTTTTCATCCAGGAGTATCTGGACAAATTGTTGTGGATTCCGGGTGAAATTTAGCCAAAAATCACCGTGAAAGTGGTTTTGGAGAAAAGCACAATCTTTCTGTTCAGCAAATGAATCCAATGTCATGTTTACAAATGCAAATATCATGTTTTCTCAGGTTTCTGGAGCTTTCTTCCTAGAAAACTCGAATGTGTGGAGGATTTGACTCCAGGTGGAACCAATTAGCGTTTGCCAGCAGAAAACAAAAAGGGTCCTGCTAAAATGCATTCAAAACCTTAAAGTCCATAGAGAATATCCAGAAAACACAAACACACAAAGAGGCTGTAGCAAGATCTGGGATTGAGATAGCTACAAATCACCAGAGAGTTTTGTTTTCATCCAGGAGTATCTGGACAAATTGTTCTAGTTTTGAAGTGAAATTTAACCAAAAAATTACCGTGAAAGTGGTTTTGGAGAAAAACACAATCTTCCTGTTCTGCAAATGCATCCAATGTCATGTTTACAGAAAGAAATATCATGTTTTCTCAGGTTTCTGAAGCTTTCTTCCTAGAAAACTTAAATGTGTGGAGGATTTGACTCCAGGTGGAACCAATTAGCATTTGCCAGCAGAAAACAAAAAGGGTCCTGCTAAAATGCATTCAAAACCTTAAAGTCCATAGAGAATATCCAGAAAACACAAACACACACAGAGGCTGTAGCAAGATCTGGGATTGAGATAGCTACAAATCACCAGATAGTTTTGTTTTCATCCAGGAGTATCTGGACAAATTGTTGTGGATTTCAGATGAAATTTAACCAAAAATCACCGTGAAAGTGGTTTTGGAGAAAAGCAAAATATTCCTGTTCGGCAAATGCGTCCAATGTCATGTTTACAGAAAGAAATATCATGTTTTCTCAGGTTTCTGGAACTTTCTTCCTAGAAAACTCGAATGTGTGGAGGATTTGACTCCAGGTGGAACCAATTAGCGTTTGCCAGCAGAAAACAAAAAGGGTCCTGCTAAAATGCATTCAAAACCTTAAAGTCCATAGAGAATATCCAGAAAACACAAACACACACAGAGGCTGTAGCAAGATCTGGGATTGAGATAGCAACAAATCACCAGATAGTTTTGTTTTCATCCAGGAGTATCTGGACAAATTGTTGTGGATTTCGGGTGAAATTTAACCAAAAATCACCGTGAAAGTGGTTTTGGAGAAAAGCACAATCTTTCTGTTCAGCAAATGCATCCAATGTCATGTTTACAGAAAGAAATATCATGTTTTCTCAGGTTTCTGAAGCTTTCTTCCTAGAAAACTCGAATGTGTGGAGGATTTGACTCCAGGTGGAACCAATTAGCGTTTGCCAGCAGAAAACAAAAAGGGTCCCGCTAAAATGCATTCAAAACCTTAAAGTCCATAGAGAATATCCAGAAAACACAAACACACACAGAGGCTGTAGCAAGATCTGGGATTGAGATAGCTACAAATCACCAGATAGTTTTGTTTTCATCCAGGAGTATCTGGACAAATTCTTGTAGATTTGAAGTGCAATTTAACCCAAAAATCACCGGAAAGTGGTTTTGGAGAAAAGCACAATCTTCCTGTTCGAGAAATGCATCCAATGTCATGTTTACAAATACAAATATCATGTTTTCTCAGGTTTCTGAAGCTTTCTTCCTAGAAAACTCGAATGTGTGGAGGATTTGACTCCAGGTGGAACCAATTAGCGTTTGCCAGCAGAAAACAAAAAGGGTCCTGCTAAAATGCATTCAAAACCTTAAAGTCCATAGAGAATATCCAGAAAACACAAACACACAAAGAGGCTGTAGCAAGATCTGGGATTGAGATAGCTACAAATCACCAGATAGTTTTGTTTTCATCCAGGAGTATCTGGACAAATTGTTGTGGATTTCAGATGAAATTTGACCAAAAATCACCGTGAAAGTGGTTTTGGAGAAAAGCACAATCTTCCTGTTCGGCAAATGTATCCAATGTCATGTTTACAGAAAGAAATATCACGTTTTCTCAGGTTTCTGAAGCTTTCTTCCTAGAAAACTCGAATGTGTGGAGGATTTGACTCCAGGTGGAACCAATTAGCGTTTGCCAGCAGAAAACAAAAGGGTCCTGCTAAAATGCATTCAAAACCTTAAAGTCCATAGAGAATATCCAGAAAACACAAACACACACAGAGGCTGTAGCAAGATCTGGGATTGAGATGGCTACAAATCACCAGATAGTTTTGTTTTCATCCAGGAGTATCTGGACAAATTGTTGTTGTTATGAAGTGAAATTTAACCAAAAATCACCGTGAAAGTGGTTTTGGAGAAAAGCACAATCTTCCTGTTCGAGAAATGCATCCAATGTCATGTTTACAAATACAAATATCATGTTTTCTCAGGTTTCTGAAGCTTTCTTCCTAGAAAACTCGAATGTGTGGAGGATTTGACTCCAGGTGGAACCAATTAGCGTTTGCCAGCAGAAAACAAAAAGGGTCCCGCTAAAATGCATTCAAAACCTTAAAGTCCATAGAGAATATCCAGAAAACACAAACACACAAAGAGGCTGTAGCAAGATCTGGGATTGAGATAGCTACAAATCACCAGATAGTTTTGTTTTCATCCAGGAGTATCTGGACAAATTCTTGTAGATTTGAAGTGCAATTTAACCCAAAAATCACCGGAAAGTGGTTTTGGAGAAAAGCACAATCTTCCTGTTCGAGAAATGCATCCAATGTCATGTTTACAAATACAAATATCATGTTTTCTCAGGTTTCTGAAGCTTTCTTCCTAGAAAACTCGAATGTGTGGAGTATTTGACTCCAGGTGGAACCAATTAGCGTTTGCCAGCAGAAAACAAAAAGGGTCCTGCTAAAATGCATTCAAAACCTTAAAGTCCATAGAGAATATCCAGAAAACACAAACACACAAAGAGGCTGTAGCAAGATCTGGGATTGAGATAGCTACAAATCACCAGATAGTTTTGTTTTCATCCAGGAGTATCTGGACAAATTGTTGTGGATTTCAGATGAAATTTAACCAAAAATCACCGTGAAAGTGGTTTTGGAGAAAAGCACAATCTTCCTGTTCGGCAAATGCATCCAATGTCATGTTTACAAACACAAATATCATGTTTTCTCAGGTTTCTGAAGCTTTCTTCCTAGAAAACTCGAATGTGTGGAGGATTTGACTCCAGGTGGAACCAATTAGCGTTTGCCAGCAGAAAACAAAAAGGGTCCTGCTAAAATGCATTCAAAACGTTAAAGTCCATAGAGAATATCCAGAAAACACAAACACACACAGAGGCTGTAGCAAGATCTGGGATTGAGATAGCTACAAATCACCAGATAGTTTTGTTTTCATCCAGGAGTATCTGGACAAATTGTTGTTGTTATGAAGTGAAATTTAACCAAAAATCACCGTGAAAGTGGTTTTGGAGAAAAGCACAATCTTCCTGTTCGAGAAATGCATCCAATGTCATGTTTACAAATACAAATATCATGTTTTCTCAGGTTTCTGAAGCTTTCTTCCTAGAAAACTCGAATGTGTGGAGGATTTGACTCCAGGTGGAACCAATTAGCGTTTGCCAGCAGAAAACAAAAAGGGTCCTGCTAAAATGCATTCAAAACCTTAAAGTCCATAGAGAATATCCAGAAAACACAAACACACACAGAGGCTGTAGCAAGATCTGGGATTGAGATAGCAAAAATCACCAGATAGTTTTGTTTTCATCCAGGAGTATCTGGACAAATTGTTGTGGATTTTGTGTGAAATTTAACCAAAAATCACCGTGAAAGTGGTTTTGGAGAAAAGCAAAATCTTCCTGTTCGGCAAATGCGTCCAATGTCATGTTTACAGAAAGAAATATCATGTTTTCTCAGGTTTCTGGAACTTTCTTCCTAGAAAACTCGAATGTGTGGAGGATTTGACTCCAGGTGGAACCAATTAGCGTTTGCCAGCAGAAAACAAAAAGGGTCCTGCTAAAATGCATTCAAAACCTTAAAGTCCATAGAGACTATCCAGAAAACACAAACACACACAGAGGCTGTAGCAAGATCTGGGATTGAGATAGCTACAAATCACCAGATAGTTTTGTTTTCATCCAGGAGTATCTGGACAAATTGTTGTGGATTTCGGGTGAAATTTAACCAAAAATCACCGTGAAAGTGTTTTTGGAGAAAAACACAATCTTTCTGTTCAGAAAATGCATCCAATGTCATGTTTACAGAAAGAAATATCATGTTTTCTCAGGTTTCTGAAGCTTTCTTCCTAGAAAACTCGAATGTGTGGAGTATTTGACTCCAGGTGGAACCAATTAGCGTTTGCCAGCAGAAAACAAAAAGGGTCCCGCTAAAATGCATTCAAAACCTTAAAGTCCATAGAGAATATCCAGAAAACACAAACACACACAGAGGCTGTAGCAAGATCTGGGATTGAGATAGCTACAAATCACCAGATAGTTTTTTGTTTTCATCCAGGAGTATTTGGACAAATTCTTGTAGTTTTGAAGTGCAATTTAACCAAAAAATCACCGTGAAAGTGGTTTTGGAGAAAAGCACAATCTTTCTGTTCAGCAAATGAATCCAATGTCATGTTTACAAATGCAAATATCATGTTTTCTCAGGTTTCTGGAACTTTCTTCCTAGAAAACTCGAATGTGTGGAGGATTTGACTCCAGGTGGAACCAATTAGCGTTTGCCAGCAGAAAACAAAAAGGGTCCTGCTAAAATGCATTCAAAACCTTAAAGTCCATAGAGAATATCCAGAAAACACAAACACACACAGAGGCTGTAGCAAGATCTGGGATTGAGATAGCTACAAATCACCAGATAGTTTTGTTTTCATCCAGGAGTATCTGGACAAATTGTTGTAGTTTTGAAGAGAAATTTAACCAAAAATCACCGTGAAAGTGGTTTTGGAGAAAAGCACAATCTTCCTGTTCGAGAAATGCATCCAATGTCATGTTTACAAATACAAATATCATGTTTTCTCAGGTTTCTGAAGCTTTCTTCCTAGAAAACTCGAATGTGTGGAGGATTTGACTCCAGGTGGAACCAATTAGCGTTTGCCAGCAGAAAACAAAAAGGGTCCTGCTAAAATGCATTCAAAACCTTAAAGTCCATAGAGACTATCCAGAAAACACAAACACACACAGAGGCTGTAGCAAGATCTGGGATTGAGATAGCTACAAATCACCAGATAGTTTTGTTTTCATCCAGGAGTATCTGGACAAATTGTTGTGGATTTCAGATGAAATTTGACCAAAAATCACCGTGAAAGTGGTTTTGGAGAAAAGCACAATCTTCCTGTTCGGCAAATGTATCCAATGTCATGTTTACAGAAAGAAATATCACGTTTTCTCAGGTTTCTGAAGCTTTCTTCCTAGAAAACTCGAATGTGTGGAGGATTTGACTCCAGGTGGAACCAATTAGCGTTTGCCAGCAGAAAACAAAAGGGTCCTGCTAAAATGCATTCAAAACCTTAAAGTCCATAGAGAATATCCAGAAAACACAAACACACACAGAGGCTGTAGCAAGATCTGGGATTGAGATGGCTACAAATCACCAGATAGTTTTGTTTTCATCCAGGAGTATCTGGACAAATTGTTGTGGATTCCGGGTGAAATTTAACCAAAAATCACCGTGAAAGTGGTTTTGGAGAAAAGCACAATCTTTCTGTTCAGCAAATGAATCCAATGTCATGTTTACAAATGCAAATATCATGTTTTCTCAGGTTTCTGGAGCTTTCTTCCTAGAAAACTCGAATGTGTGGAGGATTTGACTCCAGGTGGAACCAATTAGCGTTTGCCAGCAGAAAACAAAAAGGGTCCTGCTAAAATGCATTCAAAACCTTAAAGTCCATAGAGAATATCCAGAAAACACAAACACACACAGAGGCTCTAGCAAGATCTGGGATTGAGATAGCTACAAATCACCAGATAGTTTTGTTTTCATCCAGGAGTATCTGGACAAATTGTTGTGGATTTCAGATGAAATTTGACCAAAAATCACCGTGAAAGTGGTTTTGGAGAAAAGCACAATCTTCCTGTTCGGCAAATGTATCCAATGTCATGTTTACAGAAATATCACGTTTTCTCAGGTTTCTGAAGCTTTCTTCCTAGAAAACTCGAATGTGTGGAGGATTTGACTCCAGGTGGAACCAATTAGCGTTTGCCAGCAGAAAACAAAAAGGGTCCTGCTAAAATGCATTCAAAACCTTAAAGTCCATAGAGAATATCCAGAAAACACAAACACACACAGAGGCTGTAGCAAGATCTGGGATTGAGATAGCTACAAATCACCAGATAGTTTTGTTTTCATCCAGGAGTATCTGGACAAATTGTTGTGGATTCCGGGTGAAATTTAGCCAAAAATCACCGTGAAAGTGGTTTTGGAGAAAAGCACAATCTTTCTGTTCAGCAAATGAATCCAATGTCATGTTTACAAATGCAAATATCATGTTTTCTCAGGTTTCTGGAGCTTTCTTCCTAGAAAACTCGAATGTGTGGAGGATTTGACTCCAGGTGGAACCAATTAGCGTTTGCCAGCAGAAAACAAAAAGGGTCCTGCTAAAATGCATTCAAAACCTTAAAGTCCATAGAGAATATCCAGAAAACACAAACACACAAAGAGGCTGTAGCAAGATCTGGGATTGAGATAGCTACAAATCACCAGAGAGTTTTGTTTTCATGCAGGAGTATCTGGACAAATTGTTCTAGTTTTGAAGTGAAATTTAACCAAAAAATTACCGTGAAAGTGGTTTTGGAGAAAAACACAATCTTCCTGTTCTGCAAATGCATCCAATATCATGTTTACAGAAAGAAATATCATGTTTTCTCAGGTTTCTGAAGCTTTCTTCCTAGAAAACTTAAATGTGTGGAGGATTTGACTCCAGGTGGAACCAATTAGCATTTGCCAGCAGAAAACAAAAAGGGTCCTGCTAAAATGCATTCAAAACCTTAAAGTCCATAGAGAATATCCAGAAAACACAAACACACACAGAGGCTGTAGCAAGATCTGGGATTGAGATAGCTACAAATCACCAGATAGTTTTGTTTTCATCCAGGAGTATCTGGACAAATTGTTGTGGATTTCAGATGAAATTTAACCAAAAATCACCGTGAAAGTGGTTTTGGAGAAAAGCAAAATCTTCCTGTTCGGCAAATGCGTCCAATGTCATGTTTACAGAAAGAAATATCATGTTTTCTCAGGTTTCTGGAACTTTCTTCCTAGAAAACTCGAATGTGTGGAGGATTTGACTCCAGGTGGAACCAATTAGCGTTTGCCAGCAGAAAACAAAAAGGGTCCTGCTAAAATGCATTCAAAACGTTAAAGTCCATAGAGAATATCCAGAAAACACAAACACACACAGAGGCTGTAGCAAGATCTGGGATTGAGATAGCTACAAATCACCAGATAGTTTTGTTTTCATCCAGGAGTATCTGGACAAATTGTTGTGGATTTTGTGTGAAATTTAACCAAAAATCACCGTGAAAGTGGTTTTGGAGAAAAGCAAAATCTTCCTGTTCGGCAAATGCGTCCAATGTCATGTTTACAGAAAGAAATATCATGTTTTCTCAGGTTTCTGGAACTTTCTTCCTAGAAAACTCGAATGTGTGGAGGATTTGACTCCAGGTGGAACCAATTAGCGTTTGCCAGCAGAAAACAAAAAGGGTCCTGCTAAAATGCATTCAAAACCTTAAAGTCCATAGAGACTATCCAGAAAACACAAACACACACAGAGGCTGTAGCAAGATCTGGGATTGAGATAGCTACAAATCACCAGATAGTTTTGTTTTCATCCAGGAGTATCTGGACAAATTGTTGTGGATTTCGGGTGAAATTTAACCAAAAATCACCGTGAAAGTGTTTTTGGAGAAAAACACAATCTTTCTGTTCAGAAAATGCATCCAATGTCATGTTTACAGAAAGAAATATCATGTTTTCTCAGGTTTCTGAAGCTTTCTTCCTAGAAAACTCGAATGTGTGGAGTATTTGACTCCAGGTGGAACCAATTAGCGTTTGCCAGCAGAAAACAAAAAGGGTCCCGCTAAAATGCATTCAAAACCTTAAAGTCCATAGAGAATATCCAGAAAACACAAACACACACAGAGGCTGTAGCAAGATCTGGGATTGAGATAGCTACAAATCACCAGATAGTTTTTTGTTTTCATCCAGGAGTATTTGGACAAATTCTTGTAGTTTTGAAGTGCAATTTAACCAAAAAATCACCGTGAAAGTGGTTTTGGAGAAAAGCACAATCTTTCTGTTCAGCAAATGAATCCAATGTCATGTTTACAAATGCAAATATCATGTTTTCTCAGGTTTCTGGAACTTTCTTCCTAGAAAACTCGAATGTGTGGAGGATTTGACTCCAGGTGGAACCAATTAGCGTTTGCCAGCAGAAAACAAAAAGGGTCCTGCTAAAATGCATTCAAAACCTTAAAGTCCATAGAGAATATCCAGAAAACACAAACACACACAGAGGCTGTAGCAAGATCTGGGATTGAGATAGCTACAAATCACCAGATAGTTTTGTTTTCATCCAGGAGTATCTGGACAAATTGTTGTAGTTTTGAAGAGAAATTTAACCAAAAATCACCGTGAAAGTGGTTTTGGAGAAAAGCACAATCTTCCTGTTCGAGAAATGCATCCAATGTCATGTTTACAAATACAAATATCATGTTTTCTCAGGTTTCTGAAGCTTTCTTCCTAGAAAACTCGAATGTGTGGAGGATTTGACTCCAGGTGGAACCAATTAGCGTTTGCCAGCAGAAAACAAAAAGGGTCCTGCTAAAATGCATTCAAAACCTTAAAGTCCATAGAGACTATCCAGAAAACACAAACACACACAGAGGCTGTAGCAAGATCTGGGATTGAGATAGCTACAAATCACCAGATAGTTTTGTTTTCATCCAGGAGTATCTGGACAAATTGTTGTGGATTTCAGATGAAATTTGACCAAAAATCACCGTGAAAGTGGTTTTGGAGAAAAGCACAATCTTCCTGTTCGGCAAATGTATCCAATGTCATGTTTACAGAAAGAAATATCACGTTTTCTCAGGTTTCTGAAGCTTTCTTCCTAGAAAACTCGAATGTGTGGAGGATTTGACTCCAGGTGGAACCAATTAGCGTTTGCCAGCAGAAAACAAAAGGGTCCTGCTAAAATGCATTCAAAACCTTAAAGTCCATAGAGAATATCCAGAAAACACAAACACACACAGAGGCTGTAGCAAGATCTGGGATTGAGATGGCTACAAATCACCAGATAGTTTTGTTTTCATCCAGGAGTATCTGGACAAATTGTTGTGGATTCCGGGTGAAATTTAACCAAAAATCACCGTGAAAGTGGTTTTGGAGAAAAGCACAATCTTTCTGTTCAGCAAATGAATCCAATGTCATGTTTACAAATGCAAATATCATGTTTTCTCAGGTTTCTGGAGCTTTCTTCCTAGAAAACTCGAATGTGTGGAGGATTTGACTCCAGGTGGAACCAATTAGCGTTTGCCAGCAGAAAACAAAAAGGGTCCTGCTAAAATGCATTCAAAACCTTAAAGTCCATAGAGAATATCCAGAAAACACAAACACACACAGAGGCTGTAGCAAGATCTGGGATTGAGATAGCTACAAATCACCAGATAGTTTTGTTTTCATCCAGGAGTATCTGGACAAATTGTTGTAGTTTTGAAGAGAAATTTAACCAAAAATCACCGTGAAAGTGGTTTTGGAGAAAAGCACAATCTTCCTGTTCGAGAAATGCATCCAATGTCATGTTTACAAATACAAATATCATGTTTTCTCAGGTTTCTGAAGCTTTCTTCCTAGAAAACTCGAATGTGTGGAGGATTTGACTCCAGGTGGAACCAATTAGCGTTTGCCAGCAGAAAACAAAAAGGGTCCTGCTAAAATGCATTCAAAACCTTAAAGTCCATAGAGACTATCCAGAAAACACAAACACACACAGAGGCTGTAGCAAGATCTGGGATTGAGATAGCTACAAATCACCAGATAGTTTTGTTTTCATCCAGGAGTATCTGGACAAATTGTTGTGGATTTCAGATGAAATTTGACCAAAAATCACTGTGAAAGTGGTTTTGGAGAAAAGCACAATCTTCCTGTTCGGCAAATGTATCCAATGTCATGTTTACAGAAATATCACGTTTTCTCAGGTTTCTGAAGCTTTCTTCCTAGAAAACTCGAATGTGTGGAGGATTTGACTCCAGGTGGAACCAATTAGCGTTTGCCAGCAGAAAACAAAAAGGGTCCTGCTAAAATGCATTCAAAACCTTAAAGTCCATAGAGAATATCCAGAAAACACAAACACACACAGAGGCTGTAGCAAGATCTGGGATTGAGATAGCTACAAATCACCAGATAGTTTTGTTTTCATCCAGGAGTATCTGGACAAATTGTTGTGGATTCCGGGTGAAATTTAGCCAAAAATCACCGTGAAAGTGGTTTTGGAGAAAAGCACAATCTTTCTGTTCAGCAAATGAATCCAATGTCATGTTTACAAATGCAAATATCATGTTTTCTCAGGTTTCTGGAGCTTTCTTCCTAGAAAACTCGAATGTGTGGAGGATTTGACTCCAGGTGGAACCAATTAGCGTTTGCCAGCAGAAAACAAAAAGGGTCCTGCTAAAATGCATTCAAAACCTTAAAGTCCATAGAGAATATCCAGAAAACACAAACACACAAAGAGGCTGTAGCAAGATCTGGGATTGAGATAGCTACAAATCACCAGAGAGTTTTGTTTTCATCCAGGAGTATCTGGACAAATTGTTCTAGTTTTGAAGTGAAATTTAACCAAAAAATTACCGTGAAAGTGGTTTTGGAGAAAAACACAATCTTCCTGTTCTGCAAATGCATCCAATGTCATGTTTACAGAAAGAAATATCATGTTTTCTCAGGTTTCTGAAGCTTTCTTCCTAGAAAACTTAAATGTGTGGAGGATTTGACTCCAGGTGGAACCAATTAGCATTTGCCAGCAGAAAACAAAAAGGGTCCTGCTAAAATGCATTCAAAACCTTAAAGTCCATAGAGAATATCCAGAAAACACAAACACACACAGAGGCTGTAGCAAGATCTGGGATTGAGATAGCTACAAATCACCAGATAGTTTTGTTTTCATCCAGGAGTATCTGGACAAATTGTTGTGGATTTCAGATGAAATTTAACCAAAAATCACCGTGAAAGTGGTTTTGGAGAAAAGCAAAATCTTCCTGTTCGGCAAATGCGTCCAATGTCATGTTTACAAATGCAAATATCATGTTTTCTCAGGTTTCTGGAACTTTCTTCCTAGAAAACTCGAATGTGTGGAGGATTTGACTCCAGGTGGAACCAATTAGCGTTTGCCAGCAGAAAACAAAAAGGGTCCTGCTAAAATGCATTCAAAACGTTAAAGTCCATAGAGAATATCCAGAAAACACAAACACACACAGAGGCTGTAGCAAGATCTGGGATTGAGATAGCTACAAATCACCAGATAGTTTTGTTTTCATCCAGGAGTATCTGGACAAATTGTTGTTGTTATGAAGTGAAATTTAACCAAAAATCACCGTGAAAGTGGTTTTGGAGAAAAGCACAATCTTCCTGTTCGAGAAATGCATCCAATGTCATGTTTACAAATACAAATATCATGTTTTCTCAGGTTTCTGAAGCTTTCTTCCTAGAAAACTCGAATGTGTGGAGGATTTGACTCCAGGTGGAACCAATTAGCGTTTGCCAGCAGAAAACAAAAAGGGTCCCGCTAAAATGCATTCAAAACCTTAAAGTCCATAGAGAATATCCAGAAAACACAAACACACACAGAGGCTGTAGCAAGATCTGGGATTGAGATAGCTACAAATCACCAGATAGTTTTGTTTTCATCCAGGAGTATCTGGACAAATTGTTGTGGATTTCGGATGAAATTTAACCCAAAAATCACCGGAAAGTGGTTTTGGAGAAAAGCACAATCTTCCTGTTCGAGAAATGCATCCAATGTCATGTTTACAAATACAAATATCATGTTTTCTCAGGTTTCTGAAGCTTTCTTCCTAGAAAACTCGAATGTGTGGAGTATTTGACTCCAGGTGGAACCAATTAGCGTTTGCCAGCAGAAAACAAAAAGGGTCCTGCTAAAATGCATTCAAAACCTTAAAGTCCATAGAGAATATCCAGAAAACACAAACACACAAAGAGGCTGTAGCAAGATCTGGGATTGAGATAGCTACAAATCACCAGATAGTTTTGTTTTCATCCAGGAGTATCTGGACAAATTGTTGTGGATTTCAGATGAAATTTAACCAAAAATCACCGTGAAAGTGGTTTTGGAGAAAAGCACAATCTTCCTGTTCGGCAAATGCATCCAATGTCATGTTTACAAACACAAATATCATGTTTTCTCAGGTTTCTGAAGCTTTCTTCCTAGAAAACTCGAATGTGTGGAGGATTTGACTCCAGGTGGAACCAATTAGCGTTTGCCAGCAGAAAACAAAAAGGGTCCTGCTAAAATGCATTCAAAACGTTAAAGTCCATAGAGAATATCCAGAAAACACAAACACACACAGAGGCTGTAGCAAGATCTGGGATTGAGATAGCTACAAATCACCAGATAGTTTTGTTTTCATCCAGGAGTATCTGGACAAATTGTTGTTGTTATGAAGTGAAATTTAACCAAAAATCACCGTGAAAGTGGTTTTGGAGAAAAGCACAATCTTCCTGTTCGAGAAATGCATCCAATGTCATGTTTACAAATACAAATATCATGTTTTCTCAGGTTTCTGAAGCTTTCTTCCTAGAAAACTCGAATGTGTGGAGGATTTGACTCCAGGTGGAACCAATTAGCGTTTGCCAGCAGAAAACAAAAAGGGTCCTGCTAAAATGCATTCAAAACCTTAAAGTCCATAGAGAATATCCAGAAAACACAAACACACAAAGAGGCTGTAGCAAGATCTGGGATTGAGATAGCAAAAATCACCAGATAGTTTTGTTTTCATCCAGGAGTATCTGGACAAATTGTTGTGGATTTCAGATGAAATTTAACCAAAAATCACCGTGAAAGTGGTTTTGGAGAAAAGCACAATCTTTCTGTTCAGCAAATGCATCCAATGTCATGTGTACAGAAAGAAATATCATGTTTTCTCAGGTTTCTGAAGCTTTCTTCCTAGAAAACTCGAATGTGTGGAGGATTTGACTCCAGGTGGAACCAATTAGCGTTTGCCAGCAGAAAACAAAAAGGGTCCTGCTAAAATGCATTCAAAACCTTAAAGTCCATAGAGAATATCCAGAAAACACAAACACACACAGAGGCTGTAGCAAGATCTGGGATTGAGATAGCAAAAATCACCAGATAGTTTTGTTTTCATCCAGGAGTATCTGGACAAATTGTTGTGGATTTTGTGTGAAATTTAACCAAAAATCACCGTGAAAGTGGTTTTGGAGAAAAGCAAAATCTTCCTGTTCGGCAAATGCGTCCAATGTCATGTTTACAGAAAGAAATATCATGTTTTCTCAGGTTTCTGAAGCTTTCTTCCTAGAAAACTCGAATGTGTGGAGGATTTGACTCCAGGTGGAACCAATTAGCGTTTGCCAGCAGAAAACAAAAAGGGTCCTGCTAAAATGCATTCAAAACCTTAAAGTCCATAGAGACTATCCAGAAAACACAAACACACACAGAGGCTGTAGCAAGATCTGGGATTGAGATAGCTACAAATCACCAGATAGTTTTGTTTTCATCCAGGAGTATCTGGACAAATTGTTGTGGATTTCGGGTGAAATTTAACCAAAAATCACCGTGAAAGTGTTTTTGGAGAAAAACACAATCTTTCTGTTCAGAAAATGCATCCAATGTCATGTTTACAGAAAGAAATATCATGTTTTCTCAGGTTTCTGAAGCTTTCTTCCTAGAAAACTCGAATGTGTGGAGTATTTGACTCCAGGTGGAACCAATTAGCGTTTGCCAGCAGAAAACAAAAAGGGTCCCGCTAAAATGCATTCAAAACCTTAAAGTCCATAGAGAATATCCAGAAAACACAAACACACACAGAGGCTGTAGCAAGATCTGGGATTGAGATAGCTACAAATCACCAGATAGTTTTTTGTTTTCATCCAGGAGTATTTGGACAAATTCTTGTAGTTTTGAAGTGCAATTTAACCAAAAATCACCGTGAAAGTGGTTTTGGAGAAAAGCACAATCTTTCTGTTCAGCAAATGAATCCAATGTCATGTTTACAAATGCAAATATCATGTTTTCTCAGGTTTCTGGAACTTTCTTCCTAGAAAACTCGAATGTGTGGAGGATTTGACTCCAGGTGGAACCAATTAGCGTTTGCCAGCAGAAAACAAAAAGGGTCCTGCTAAAATGCATTCAAAACCTTAAAGTCCATAGAGAATATCCAGAAAACACAAACACACACAGAGGCTGTAGCAAGATCTGGGATTGAGATAGCTACAAATCACCAGATAGTTTTGTTTTCATCCAGGAGTATCTGGACAAATTGTTGTAGTTTTGAAGAGAAATTTAACCAAAAATCACCGTGAAAGTGGTTTTGGAGAAAAGCACAATCTTCCTGTTCGAGAAATGCATCCAATGTCATGTTTACAAATACAAATATCATGTTTTCTCAGGTTTCTGAAGCTTTCTTCCTAGAAAACTCGAATGTGTGGAGGATTTGACTCCAGGTGGAACCAATTAGCGTTTGCCAGCAGAAAACAAAAAGGGTCCTGCTAAAATGCATTCAAAACCTTAAAGTCCATAGAGACTATCCAGAAAACACAAACACACACAGAGGCTGTAGCAAGATCTGGGATTGAGATAGCTACAAATCACCAGATAGTTTTGTTTTCATCCAGGAGTATCTGGACAAATTGTTGTGGATTTCAGATGAAATTTGACCAAAAATCACCGTGAAAGTGGTTTTGGAGAAAAGCACAATCTTCCTGTTCGGCAAATGTATCCAATGTCATGTTTACAGAAAGAAATATCACGTTTTCTCAGGTTTCTGAAGCTTTCTTCCTAGAAAACTCGAATGTGTGGAGGATTTGACTCCAGGTGGAACCAATTAGCGTTTGCCAGCAGAAAACAAAAGGGTCCTGCTAAAATGCATTCAAAACCTTAAAGTCCATAGAGAATATCCAGAAAACACAAACACACACAGAGGCTGTAGCAAGATCTGGGATTGAGATGGCTACAAATCACCAGATAGTTTTGTTTTCATCCAGGAGTATCTGGACAAATTGTTGTGGATTCCGGGTGAAATTTAACCAAAAATCACCGTGAAAGTGGTTTTGGAGAAAAGCACAATCTTTCTGTTCAGCAAATGAATCCAATGTCATGTTTACAAATGCAAATATCATGTTTTCTCAGGTTTCTGGAGCTTTCTTCCTAGAAAACTCGAATGTGTGGAGGATTTGACTCCAGGTGGAACCAATTAGCGTTTGCCAGCAGAAAACAAAAAGGGTCCTGCTAAAATGCATTCAAAACCTTAAAGTCCATAGAGAATATCCAGAAAACACAAACACACACAGAGGCTGTAGCAAGATCTGGGATTGAGATAGCTACAAATCACCAGATAGTTTTGTTTTCATCCAGGAGTATCTGGACAAATTGTTGTGGATTTCAGATGAAATTTGACCAAAAATCACCGTGAAAGTGGTTTTGGAGAAAAGCACAATCTTCCTGTTCGGCAAATGTATCCAATGTCATGTTTACAGAAATATCACGTTTTCTCAGGTTTCTGAAGCTTTCTTCCTAGAAAACTCGAATGTGTGGAGGATTTGACTCCAGGTGGAACCAATTAGCGTTTGCCAGCAGAAAACAAAAAGGGTCCTGCTAAAATGCATTCAAAACCTTAAAGTCCATAGAGAATATCCAGAAAACACAAACACACACAGAGGCTGTAGCAAGATCTGGGATTGAGATAGCTACAAATCACCAGATAGTTTTGTTTTCATCCAGGAGTATCTGGACAAATTGTTGTGGATTCCGGGTGAAATTTAGCCAAAAATCACCGTGAAAGTGGTTTTGGAGAAAAGCACAATCTTTCTGTTCAGCAAATGAATCCAATGTCATGTTTACAAATGCAAATATCATGTTTTCTCAGGTTTCTGGAGCTTTCTTCCTAGAAAACTCGAATGTGTGGAGGATTTGACTCCAGGTGGAACCAATTAGCGTTTGCCAGCAGAAAACAAAAAGGGTCCTGCTAAAATGCATTCAAAACCTTAAAGTCCATAGAGAATATCCAGAAAACACAAACACACAAAGAGCCTGTAGCAAGATCTGGGATTGAGATAGCTACAAATCACCAGAGAGTTTTGTTTTCATCCAGGAGTATCTGGACAAATTGTTCTAGTTTTGAAGTGAAATTTAACCAAAAAATTACCGTGAAAGTGGTTTTGGAGAAAAACACAATCTTCCTGTTCTGCAAATGCATCCAATGTCATGTTTACAGAAAGAAATATCATGTTTTCTCAGGTTTCTGAAGCTTTCTTCCTAGAAAACTTAAATGTGTGGAGGATTTGACTCCAGGTGGAACCAATTAGCATTTGCCAGCTAAAAACAAAAACTTACATGCTAAAATGCATTCAAAACCTTAAAGTCCATAGAGAATGTCCAGAAAACACAAACACACACAGAGGCTGTAGCAAGATCTGGGATTGAGATAGCTACAAATCACCAGATAGTTTTGTTTTCATCCAGGAGTATCTGGACAAATTGTTGTGGATTTCAGATGAAATTTAACCAAAAATCACCGTGAAAGTGGTTTTGGAGAAAAGCAAAATATTCCTGTTCGGCAAATGCGTCCAATGTGATGTTTACAGAAAGAAATATCATGTTTTCTCAGGTTTCTGGAACTTTCTTCCTAGAAAACTCGAATGTGTGAAGGATTTGACTCCAGGTGGAACCAATTAGCGTTTGCCAGCAGAAAACAAAAAGGGTCCTGCTAAAATGCATTCAAAACCTTAAAGTCCATAGAGAATATCCAGAAAACACAAACACACACAGAGGCTGTAGCAAGATCTGGGATTGAGATAGCTACAAATCACCAGATAGTTTTGTTTTCATCCAGGAGTATCTGGACAAATTGTTGTGGATTTCGGGTGAAATTTAACCAAAAATCACCGTGAAAGTGGTTTTGGAGAAAAGCACAATCTTTCTGTTCAGCAAATGCATCCAATGTCATGTTTACAGAAAGAAATATCATGTTTTCTCAGGTTTCTGAAGCTTTCTTCCTAGAAAACTCGAATGTGTGGAGGATTTGACTCCAGGTGGAACCAATTAGCGTTTGCCAGCAGAAAACAAAAAGGGTCCCGCTAAAATGCATTCAAAACCTTAAAGTCCATAGAGAATATCCAGAAAACACAAACACACACAGAGGCTGTAGCAAGATCTGGGATTGAGATAGCTACAAATCACCAGATAGTTTTGTTTTCATCCAGGAGTATCTGGACAAATTGTTGTGGATTTCGGATGAAATTTAACCCAAAAATCACCGGAAAGTGGTTTTGGAGAAAAGCACAATCTTCCTGTTCGAGAAATGCATCCAATGTCATGTTTACAAATACAAATATCATGTTTTCTCAGGTTTCTGAAGCTTTCTTCCTAGAAAACTCGAATGTGTGGAGTATTTGACTCCAGGTGGAACCAATTAGCGTTTGCCAGCAGAAAACAAAAAGGGTCCTGCTAAAATGCATTCAAAACCTTAAAGTCCATAGAGAATATCCAGAAAACACAAACACACAAAGAGGCTGTAGCAAGATCTGGGATTGAGATAGCTACAAATCACCAGATAGTTTTGTTTTCATCCAGGAGTATCTGGACAAATTGTTGTGGATTTCAGATGAAATTTAACCAAAAATCACCGTGAAAGTGGTTTTGGAGAAAAGCACAATCTTCCTGTTCGGCAAATGCATCCAATGTCATGTTTACAAACACAAATATCATGTTTTCTCAGGTTTCTGAAGCTTTCTTCCTAGAAAACTCGAATGTGTGGAGGATTTGACTCCAGGTGGAACCAATTAGCGTTTGCCAGCAGAAAACAAAAAGGGTCCTGCTAAAATGCATTCAAAACCTTAAAGTCCATAGAGAATATCCAGAAAACACAAACACACAAAGAGGCTGTAGCAAGATCTGGGATTGAGATAGCTACAAATCACCAGATAGTTTTGTTTTCATCCAGGAGTATCTGGACAAATTGTTGTTGTTATGAAGTGAAATTTAACCAAAAATCACCGTGAAAGTGGTTTTGGAGAAAAGCACAATCTTCCTGTTCGAGAAATGCATCCAATGTCATGTTTACAAATACAAATATCATGTTTTCTCAGGTTTCTGAAGCTTTCTTCCTAGAAAACTCGAATGTGTGGAGGATTTGACTCCAGGTGGAACCAATTAGCGTTTGCCAGCAGAAAACAAAAAGGGTCCTGCTAAAATGCATTCAAAACCTTAAAGTCCATAGAGAATATCCAGAAAACACAAACACACAAAGAGGCTGTAGCAAGATCTGGGATTGAGATAGCAAAAATCACCAGATAGTTTTGTTTTCATCCAGGAGTATCTGGACAAATTGTTGTGGATTTCAGATGAAATTTAACCAAAAATCACCGTGAAAGTGGTTTTGGAGAAAAGCACAATCTTTCTGTTCAGCAAATGCATCCAATGTCATGTGTACAGAAAGAAATATCATGTTTTCTCAGGTTTCTGAAGCTTTCTTCCTAGAAAACTCGAATGTGTGGAGGATTTGACTCCAGGTGGAACCAATTAGCGTTTGCCAGCAGAAAACAAAAAGGGTCCTGCTAAAATGCATTCAAAACCTTAAAGTCCATAGAGAATATCCAGAAAACACAAACACACACAGAGGCTGTAGCAAGATCTGGGATTGAGATAGCAAAAATCACCAGATAGTTTTGTTTTCATCCAGGAGTATCTGGACAAATTGTTGTGGATTTTGTGTGAAATTTAACCAAAAATCACCGTGAAAGTGGTTTTGGAGAAAAGCAAAATCTTCCTGTTCGGCAAATGCGTCCAATGTCATGTTTACAGAAAGAAATATCATGTTTTCTCAGGTTTCTGAAGCTTTCTTCCTAGAAAACTCGAATGTGTGGAGGATTTGACTCCAGGTGGAACCAATTAGCGTTTGCCAGCAGAAAACAAAAAGGGTCCTGCTAAAATGCATTCAAAACCTTAAAGTCCATAGAGACTATCCAGAAAACACAAACACACACAGAGGCTGTAGCAAGATCTGGGATTGAGATAGCTACAAATCACCAGATAGTTTTGTTTTCATCCAGGAGTATCTGGACAAATTGTTGTGGATTTCGGGTGAAATTTAACCAAAAATCACCGTGAAAGTGTTTTTGGAGAAAAACACAATCTTTCTGTTCAGAAAATGCATCCAATGTCATGTTTACAGAAAGAAATATCATGTTTTCTCAGGTTTCTGAAGCTTTCTTCCTAGAAAACTCGAATGTGTGGAGTATTTGACTCCAGGTGGAACCAATTAGCGTTTGCCAGCAGAAAACAAAAAGGGTCCCGCTAAAATGCATTCAAAACCTTAAAGTCCATAGAGAATATCCAGAAAACACAAACACACACAGAGGCTGTAGCAAGATCTGGGATTGAGATAGCTACAAATCACCAGATAGTTTTTTGTTTTCATCCAGGAGTATTTGGACAAATTCTTGTAGTTTTGAAGTGAAATTTAACCAAAAAATCACCGTGAAAGTGGTTTTGGAGAAAAGCACAATCTTTCTGTTCAGCAAATGAATCCAATGTCATGTTTACAAATGCAAATATCATGTTTTCTCAGGTTTCTGGAGCTTTCTTCCTAGAAAACTCGAATGTGTGGAGGATTTGACTCCAGGTGGAACCAATTAGCGTTTGCCAGCAGAAAACAAAAAGGGTCCTGCTAAAATGCATTCAAAACCTTAAAGTCCATAGAGAATATCCAGAAAACACAAACACACACAGAGGCTGTAGCAAGATCTGGGATTGAGATAGCTACAAATCACCAGATAGTTTTGTTTTCATCCAGGAGTATCTGGACAAATTGTTGTGGATTCCGGGTGAAATTTAGCCAAAAATCACCGTGAAAGTGGTTTTGGAGAAAAGCACAATCTTTCTGTTCAGCAAATGAATCCAATGTCATGTTTACAAATGCAAATATCATGTTTTCTCAGGTTTCTGGAGCTTTCTTCCTAGAAAACTCGAATGTGTGGAGGATTTGACTCCAGGTGGAACCAATTAGCGTTTGCCAGCAGAAAACAAAAAGGGTCCTGCTAAAATGCATTCAAAACCTTAAAGTCCATAGAGAATATCCAGAAAACACAAACACACAAAGAGCCTGTAGCAAGATCTGGGATTGAGATAGCTACAAATCACCAGAGAGTTTTGTTTTCATCCAGGAGTATCTGGACAAATTGTTCTAGTTTTGAAGTGAAATTTAACCAAAAAATTACCGTGAAAGTGGTTTTGGAGAAAAACACAATCTTCCTGTTCTGCAAATGCATCCAATGTCATGTTTACAGAAAGAAATATCATGTTTTCTCAGGTTTCTGAAGCTTTCTTCCTAGAAAACTTAAATGTGTGGAGGATTTGACTCCAGGTGGAACCAATTAGCATTAGCCAGCTAAAAACAAAAACTTACATGCTAAAATGCATTCAAAACCTTAAAGTCCATAGAGAATGTCCAGAAAACACAAACACACACAGAGGCTGTAGCAAGATCTGGGATTGAGATAGCTACAAATCACCAGATAGTTTTGTTTTCATCCAGGAGTATCTGGACAAATTGTTGTTGTTATGAAGTGAAATTTAACCAAAAATCACCGTGAAAGTGGTTTTGGAGAAAAGCACAATCTTCCTGTTCGAGAAATGCATCCAATGTCATGTTTACAAATACAAATATCATGTTTTCTCAGGTTTCTGAAGCTTTCTTCCTAGAAAACTCGAATGTGTGGAGGATTTGACTCCAGGTGGAACCAATTAGCGTTTGCCAGCAGAAAACAAAAAGGGTCCTGCTAAAATGCATTCAAAACCTTAAAGTCCATAGAGAATATCCAGAAAACACAAACACACACAGAGGCTGTAGCAAGATCTGGGATTGAGATAGCAAAAATCACCAGATAGTTTTGTTTTCATCCAGGAGTATCTGGACAAATTGTTGTGGATTTTGTGTGAAATTTAACCAAAAATCACCGTGAAAGTGGTTTTGGAGAAAAGCAAAATCTTCCTGTTCGGCAAATGCGTCCAATGTCATGTTTACAGAAAGAAATATCATGTTTTCTCAGGTTTCTGGAACTTTCTTCCTAGAAAACTCGAATGTGTGGAGGATTTGACTCCAGGTGGAACCAATTAGCGTTTGCCAGCAGAAAACAAAAAGGGTCCTGCTAAAATGCATTCAAAACCTTAAAGTCCATAGAGACTATCCAGAAAACACAAACACACACAGAGGCTGTAGCAAGATCTGGGATTGAGATAGCTACAAATCACCAGATAGTTTTGTTTTCATCCAGGAGTATCTGGAC
This sequence comes from Oryctolagus cuniculus, assembly GCF_051225735.1. Lineage (NCBI taxonomy): Eukaryota > Metazoa > Chordata > Mammalia > Lagomorpha > Leporidae > Oryctolagus > Oryctolagus cuniculus. Next base: position 96,962,933 of record NC_142868.1, read on the forward strand.
AAATTGTTGTGGATTTCGGGTGAAATTTAACCAAAAATCACCGTGAAAGTGGTTTTGGAGAAAAACACAATCTTTCTGTTCAGCAAATGCATCCAATGTCATGTTTACAGAAAGAAATATCATGTTTTCTCAGGTTTCTGAAGCTTTCTTCCTAGAAAACTCGAATGTGTGGAGGATTTGACTCCAGGTGGAACCAATTAGCGTTTGCCAGCAGAAAACAAAAAGGGTCCCGCTAAAATGCATTCAAAACCTTAAAGTCCATAGAGAATATCCAGAAAACACAAACACACACAGAGGCTGTAGCAAGATCTGGGATTGAGATAGCTACAAATCACCAGATAGTTTTTTGTTTTCATCCAGGAGTATTTGGACAAATTCTTGTAGTTTTGAAGTGCAATTTAACCAAAAAATCACCGTGAAAGTGGTTTTGGAGAAAAGCACAATCTTTCTGTTCAGCAAATGAATCCAATGTCATGTTTACAAATGCAAATATCATGTTTTCTCAGGTTTCTGGAACTTTCTTCCTAGAAAACTCGAATGTGTGGAGGATTTGACTCCAGGTGGAACCAATTAGCGTTTGCCAGCAGAAAACAAAAAGGGTCCTGCTAAAATGCATTCAAAACCTTAAAGTCCATAGAGAATATCCAGAAAACACAAACACACACAGAGGCTGTAGCAAGATCTGGGATTGAGATAGCTACAAATCACCAGATAGTTTTGTTTTCATCCAGGAGTATCTGGACAAATTGTTGTAGTTTTGAAGAGAAATTTAACCAAAAATCACCGTGAAAGTGGTTTTGGAGAAAAGCACAATCTTCCTGTTCGAGAAATGCATCCAATGTCATGTTTACAGAAAGAAATATCATGTTTTCTCAGGTTTCTGAAGCTTTCTTCCTAGAAAACTCGAATGTGTGAAGTATTTGACTCCAGGTGGAACCAATTAGCTTTTGGCAGCTAAAAACAAAAACTTACATGCTAAAATGCCATCAAAACCTTAAAGTCCATAGAGAATGTCCAGAAAACACAAACACACACAGAGGCTGTAGCAAGATCTGGGATTGAGATAGCCACAACACACCAGATAGTTTTCTTTTCATCCAGGAGTATCTGGACAAATTGTTGTGTATTTTGGGTGAAATTTAAAGAAAAATCACCGTGAAAGTGGTTTTGGAGAAATCACAATCTTCCTGTTCGGCAAATGCATCGAATGTCATGTATACAAATACAAATATCATGTTTTCTCAGGTTTCTGAAGGTTTCTTCCTAGAAAACTCGAATGTGTGGAGTATTTGATTCCAGGTAACCAATCAGCGTTTGCCAGCAGAAAACAAAAAGGGACCTGCTAAAATGCATTCAAAACCTTAAAGTCCATAGAGAATATCCAGAAAACACAAACACACACAGAGGCTGTAGCAAGATCTGGGATTGAGATAGCTACAAATCACCAGATAGTTTTGTTTTAATCATAAGTATCTGGACAAATTGTTGTGGATTTCGGGTGAAATTTAACCAAAAATCACCGTGAATGCGGTTTTGGAGAAGATCACAATCTTCCTGTTTGGCAAATGCATCCAATGTCATGTTTACAGAAAGAAATATCATGTTTTCTCAGGTTTCTGAAGCTTTCTTCCTAGAAAACTCAAATGTGTGGAGTATTTGACTCCAGGTGGAACCAATTAGCGTTTGCCAGCAGAAAACAAACAGGGTCCTGCTAAAATGCAATCAAAACCTTAAAGTCCATAGAGAATATCCAGAAAACACAAACACACAGAGGCTGTAGCAAGATCTGTGATTTACATAGCGACAAATCACCAGATAGTTTTTGGTTTTCATCCAGGAGTATCTGGACAAATTGTTGTGGATTTCAGGTGAAATTTAACCAAAAATCACCGTGAAAGCAGTTTTGGAGAAAAGCACAATCTTCCTGTTCGGCAAATGCATCCAATGTCATGTTTACAGAAAGAAATATCATGTTTTCTCAGGTTTCTGAAGCTTTCTTCCTAGAAAACTCGAATGTGTGGAGTATTTGACTCAAGGTGGAATCAATTAGCTTTTGGCAGCTATAAACAAAAACTTACATGCTAAAATGCATTCAAAACCGTAAAGTCCATAGAGAATGTCCAGAAAACACAAACAAAAACAGAAGTTGTAGCAAGATCTGGGATTGAGATAGCCACAACACACCAGATAGTTTTGTTTTCATCCAGGAGTATCTGGACAAATTGTTGTGGATTTCGGATGAAATTTAACCAAAAATCTCCGTGAAAGTGGTTTTGGAGGAAATCACAATGTTCCTGTTTGGCAAATGCATCCAATGTCATGTTTACAGAAAGAAATATCATGTTTTCTCAGGTTTCTGAAGCTTTCTTCCTAGAAAACTCGAATGTGTGGAGGATTTGACTCCAGGTGGAACCAATTAGCGTTTGGCAGCTAAAAACAAAAACTTACATGCTAAAATGCATTCAAAACCTTAAAGTCCATAGAGAATGTCCAGAAAACACAAACAAAAACAGAAGTTGTAGCAAGATCTGGGATTGAGATAGCCACAACACACCAGATAGTTTTGTTTTCATCCAGGAGTATCTGGACAAATTGTTGTGGATTTCGGATGAAATTTAACCAAAAATCTCCATGAAAGTGGTTTTGGAGAAAAGCACAATCATCCGGTTCAGGAAATGTATCCAATGTCATGTTTACAAATAAAAATATCATGTTTTGTCAGGTTTCTGAAGCTTTCTTCCTAGAAAATTCGAATGTGCGGAGTATTTGACTCCAGGTGGAACCAATCAGCGTTTGCCAGCAGAAAACAAAAAGGGACCTGCTAAAATGCATTCAAAACCTTAAAGTCCATAGAGAATATCCAGAAAACACAAACACACACAGAGGCTGTAGCAAGATCTGGGATTGAGATAGCTACAAATCACCAGATAGTTTTGTTTTAATCATAAGTATCTGGACAAATTGTTGTGGATTTCGGGTGAAATTTAACCAAAAATCACCGTGAATGCGGTTTTGGAGAAGATCACAATCTTCCTGTTCGGCAAATGCATCCAATGTCATGTTTACGAATAAAAATATCATATTTTCTCAGGTTTCTGAAGCTTTCTTCCTAAAAAACTCGAATGTGTGGAGTATTTGACTCCAGGTGGAACCAATTAGCGTTTGGCAGCTAAAAACAAAAACTTACATGCTAAAATGCATTCAAAACCGTAAAGTCCATAGAGAATGTCCAGAAAACACAAACAAACAAAGAGACTGTAGCAAGATCTGGAATTGAGATGGCTACAAATCACCAGATAGTTTTGTTTTCATCCAGGAGTATCTGGACAAATTGTTGTGTATTTTGGGTGAAATTTAACCAAAAATCACCATGAAAGTGGTTTTTGAGAAAAGCACAATCTTCCTGTTCAGCAAATGCATCCAATGTCATGTTTACAGAAAGAAATATCATGTTTACTCAGGTTTCTGAAGCTTTCTTCCTAGAAAACTCGAATGTGTGGAGTATTTGACTCCAGGTGGAACCAATTAGCTTTTTTCAGCTAAAAACAAAAACTTACATGCTAAAATGCATTCAAAACCTTAAAGTCCATAGAGAATGTCCAGAAAACTCAAACACACACAGAGGCTGTAGCAAGATCTGGGATTGAGATAGCCACAACACACCAGATAGTTTTGTTTGCATCCAGGAGTATCCAGACTAATTGTTGTGGATTTCCGGTGAAATTTAACCAAAAATCACCGTGAAAGAGGTTTTGGAGAAAATCACAATCTTCCTGTTCGGAAAATGCATCCAATGTCATGTTTACAAATACAAATATCATGTTTTCTCAGGTTTCTGAAGCTTTCTTCCTAGAAAACTCAAATGTGTGGAGTATTTGACTCCAGGTGGAACCAATTAGCGTTTGCCAGCAGAAAACAAACAGGGTCCTGCTAAAATGCATTCAAAACCTTAAAGTCCATAGAGAATATCCAGAAAACACAAACACACACAGAGGCTGTAGCAAGATCTGTGATTGACATAGCGACAAATCACCAGATAGCTTTTGGTTTTCATCCAGGAGTATCTGGACAAATTGTTGTGGATTTTGGGTGAAATTTAACCAAAAATCACCGTGAAAGCAGTTTTGGAGAAAAGCACAATCTTCCTGTTCGGCAAATGCATCCAATGTCATGTTTACAGAAAGAAATATCATGTTTTCTCAGGTTTCTGAAGCTTTCTTCCTAGAAAACTCGAATGTGTGGAGTATTTGACTCCAGGTGGAACCAATTAGCTTTTGGCAGCTAAAAACAAAAACTTACATGCTAAAATGCCATCAAAACCTTAAAGTCCATAGAGAATGTCCAGAAAACACAAACACACACAGAGGCTGTAGCAAGATCTGGGATTGAGATAGCCACAACACACCAGATAGTTTTCTTTTCATCCAGGAGTATCTGGACAAATTGTTGTGTATTTTGGGTGAAATTTAAAGAAAAATCACCGTGAAAGTGGTTTTGGAGAAATCACAATCTTCCTGTTCGGCAAATGCATCGAATGTCACGTATACAAATACAAATATCATGTTTTCTCAGGTTTCTGAAGGTTTCTTCCTAGAAAACTCGAATGTGTGGAGGATTTGATTCCAGGTAACCAATCAGCGTTTGCCAGCAGAAAACAAAAAGGGACCTGCTAAAATGCATTCAAAACCTTAAAGTCCATAGAGAATATCCAGAAAACACAAACACACACAGAGGCTGTAGCAAGATCTGGGATTGAGATAGCTACAAATCACCAGATAGTTTTGTTTTAATCATAAGTATCTGGACAAATTGTTGTGGATTTCGCGTGAAATTTAACCAAAAATCACCGTGAATGCGGTTTTGGAGAAGAT